>NC_080704.1:112464341-112777748 GCF_030445035.2 Dasypus novemcinctus
AAGATAGAAAGATATAATGGAAAGGGTAAGGCGCTGGTAGCCAAAATCAGTACACACAGAAAAGAGGAATTTGAGGATGAGGAAGTACAGCAAACAATAAACACTGTCTGCAGCTCCTAATAGGCTAAAAAAAGGAAAAGGAAAGGAAAAAAAGGGCAGTGTGGAGATAAAGAGGTAGGAAATACAAGAAAAAAAAAAACCAGACAAGCCCTTAATCAAGGAGTCCTCTTTGCATTTGCATAAATTGCTTAGGAATCTGTCCTTCTCCCTTTCTCACTTCCTCACTTCTCTCTCCCCCAGGGCAGCAATAAGCCCATGTGTTAGCTCCCTTCTGAAATTTAAACGGGACTGTGTTGAACCAACTCACCACAGAAAATAATGACTCTCAGACTCTTTGAGAGCTAGCACCCACACCTTGCTAGGAACCCTAAATATGCTATTGAAAACCTACTAAGCACGTCCTACTATGTTTCACAGGACTAGTGAATTGACTGACTCCACCTTCTCCCAGACAAATTTTCCCTATCCCAGGGCATTTAAGTAAATTGGGCTGCCTTAGCAGATATACCTCTCCTCTCTTCCTAGCCTCTCCCCAAGCCAGCTGGCATGCTCCTCCAAGCACAACAAAGATGGGGGAGCAGGCAGACAATTGAACCTGCACTCCTTGGGCCCCTCTGCACCTCTCACCAGAACCCTCCCACTCTCAGAATTTGTCTGAGACCAGCAGGCTAGGGGAATGCCAGCATTCAAGTAGCACTGGGTTCAGGGAATGCAGACTCCAGGGAGCGCAGGCTCGGAAACGCGGGTTTAGGGATCCTGTTTTGGGGAAGAAGGGGCTCTGGAACACCATCGTGTGACCAGCAGTGTTTAGGGAATGCTGCAGCTTTCAGCCCTAGGGGAATGGTTAAGCCTTCCGACAGCTTCAGGCACACATGCCAGAAACCCTTGGTTTTACCTTGAGCAAGCACTCCTTTAGTCACACTCTCTCCAGATCTATGTCCAGAAACCTCCTGCTTTGTGAGTTCCCAAAACAGCTCACTCAGGCAGGATTCTGTCCCACTCAGCCAGTTTTTTGCAGGAGACTTGACGAGGGTGCACTCACTCAGATGCCGTCTTGCCCCTACTCCCCTTCCCTGTTTTTTTTTCTTCTTTATTTTCTTTTAAATGTTACATTCAAAAAACATGAGGTCCCCATATAGCCCCCCACCCCACTCACCCCACCCCTCCCACATCAACAACCTCTTCCATCATTGTGGCATTTCCACTACACCTGGTGAATATATTCTGGAGCTCCACTGCACCACATGGACAGTGGTCCACATTGTAGTCCACACTCTCACCCAGTCCACCCAGTGGGCCACAACAGGACACACAATTTCCAGCATCTATCCCTGCAGCACCATCCAAGACAACTCCAAATCCTGAAAATGCCCCTACACCATATCTCTTCTTCCATCTCCCTACCATCAGCAGCCACCGTGGCTATCCTGTCCACATCACTATTACAATTTCTTCCCTTACTAATCACAATAGTTCCCCAGCAGTAAACCAGTAAGTCCATTCTAATCCATATTCTATTCCTACATCTTGTGGACACTGGGATGATTATGTCCACTCCACCTCTACATGAAGAGGGGCTTAGATTCCACATGGATGATGGATGCAATTCTCCTGCTGGCAGCTATAGACACACTTGGTTCCCTGGTGTGGTGGTTGACCCTCTTCACCTCCCTGTCAGCTGGTTCCCTGGGTTTTTGACATACCCCTTAGAAGGGCCATCTGCTATGTTTGTATGAATGAAAGGAAGATCTGAAAACTTACATGCCTGCCCAGACTAATTAGATCCAAACTGAGTTGACCACCACTAAGAACAGAATGATTGAGATTGACTGTCCAAAGCCACATCTGTCCAATGAACCTTGCTATTTGGCTTTATTCCTTTAAGTGAAAATCTAAACTCCCCATCTCTAGCCATTAGAGATATTATTTTAAGCTACTAAAGGCCAGAACCAGCTAGTCAACACAAACATTGAAATCAATCCATAGATACTCACTTTCAATTATGTATAGAACATTGTACTAGATGTGCAGGAGAATCCAAAGTATAAGTTATGACTCCTGCTTTCTGTAATGCTAGACAAAGAATGAAATTTCATAAGTATGGTAGGGAAACAGAAACTCTGTCAAGTTTCAAGTTAAATGGTTGAAACTACAAGAGAACCAAGTGTGAAATATATGGACTTCACATGCATCACCATTATTCACCAAAGAAAGAATATGTTTAGAAAAGAATGTTGAGGAATGTGATGACATAAGTTCAGTAATGAGAGGTCCAAGTTGACTAAACCTGAAAATGACCAAATTCTGATGTGCCTCAATAGATGAAAGTCCTTTTCTGAGAGAGTAGCCTACCAATTTGAAGGAGCTCTTTTTCTTCTTACTCTTCACTTCCCCCAAAGACCAATGCAGACTATGGAATGTGAGTCCAATAACTGCCACATCTCCACCCTTTGCCTTGTAAGGAGGCCAAAAATGTTTACTATGTCAGTGGGTCCAATGGCCAAACCTCATATTTTTATTATTTTTATGCATAAATAATTGGGAGTATGTGTAACACTCTGTCTTGAGGGTTTTCAGTGACTGGGAGGGTGTAAATCATTTTAGACTGCTGAATAAATGCAGATTGATAAAGAAGTGTACACAGTTTTATACATATAAATTCACAGATATTAATATGCTGGAACATTTTCTCCAGAAACCGGTAAATAACAACTGGACCTCAAATATTTCAAAAAGATTTATAAATCCAGTAACAGTTCCTTTGCTGTTTCTCCATTAGGAGCTACTACTGGTGATTTTTGTATGAATTCTAACACCTCACCCAGTGGCCTGTAAATCCCAGATGCTTGAATGAGGAGACTGAATATCAAGTGTGAAGGTTAAATCCAAAAAGTTTTAGTTTTTTTTTATTCCCCCTCCCTTGTGGCTTGTTTGCTGTCTGCTGTCTGTGTCCATTTGCTGTACATCTTCTGTGTCTGTAATTATTTATTTATTTATTTTTAATTTATCCACCCCCTTACATCTTGCTTGTTGTCTGCTCTCTGTATCCATTCGTTGCACACTCTTCTGTGTCTTTTTACTTGTCTCCCTGTCTGTTGCATCACCTTGCTAAGTCAGCTCTCCATGGCACTTGTGGGCCGATGGCACTCCGCAGAGCCTGCGGGCTGGGCAGCTCTCCTCGGGGCCTGCAGGCCAGGGGCTCTGCACGGCTTGCAGATGAGCCTGCCTTCACAAGGAAGCCCCCCGATGTGAACTCAGGGCCTCCCCTATGGTAGACAGGAGCCCAACTGATTGAGCCACAGCTGCTTCCTCAAAAACCAGTTTTTACAATCCTGTATATTCTAGTCCCATTTCACAAGAACTCCCTAAAGAAAAAGAAAGCTGCTATGGGGAGGAAATTTGCTTTCAGCTCGAAGACCTTTATTTTATTCTCTGATAAGTTCTTATGAAGTAAATTTGTTTAAGAATCTATAGAACAATGGTTCTGAACTTATTTTTGCCTCATGGACCCTTTCTCTCAGAAAAATATGCACACTTAAACAAATATGCATAATTTGCTCACAATTTGAGGGAATTCATAATTTTTCCAAAAACCTATCTATGGGTGCCATTAAGAACCAGTAGTCGCCAAATTAAGTGTGCCTCTCTAGAATTAAAAAAAAAACTGAAAATGTAATCACCTAGGAAGAAGGAATATAGGAAATATAATAATGCTTTCAAGTGACACAAAAATGCAAAGAGTGTAAGCAAACCAGAATTATAGCCCTGATAGTCCCATCCCAGTAACAAATCAAAGAATGGTATGTGCAGAATTGTCACAAAACTGTGAACTTTTCATTCTGCAAAAAATAAAGCAGAATATGTCTAATGATATCTTGAAGAATGTAGAAACTGTAACTCTTGGCTACTACCATTTTTTCATTTTTCCTGCTAAACAAATGTTATGAAAGTATATCTGCAATCATTCACTCTACCCCGAGGGTTAAAAACATGTACAGAATGGAAACTGGCAGAGTGCTGAGGTTGGTGGACTCAACTGCCTTTCTAAAGCTTCTAAAGAACTTGAAGGGCTCTAGGGATGTGGGAGTTGCCCTTTATGGAGAAAATCAGGTCACATAATGAATGTCCAACTCTTCAGAACAATTAAGCCAAGTCAGGAAATACAAGTAGAAAAAGTTCTTTAGTGTAGATCCCATGATCTCAGAATGCTGTATTTCACATTGAGAACATCTCCAGGATATACTCTTGCCAGCACAAATGATCAGGAATCCTTCTCACATGGAGAAGTTTGGAACAAAATATCAGAAACATCATATCTTGGAAGCAAATAAGTAATTGAAGATTTGAGACATTATTCCTTGGTAATAAAATTCTCAAAAAATATTCCATGGCAACCAAAAACATCCTCAGATATCTCAAGATTTCCAGGGATCTTTTCTTTTCTTTTTCCTGCCTCCAGGAAAACCAAAATCATACTATTCTGTTTTGGTTTTTTTAAATAATTAGTTGTCTTTAAAAACTTTACTGAGTTCCTCTTATATACTCTGTACTTTTCTGGTCACTACAAGCACAAGAGAGGAAAATGGACCTGGATCCTATTTTTGTTTGTTTGTTTGTTTTTAACTCTACTTTTTATGTCTTATATGATTCAATGATTTTTAAAAATATTTCAGCTCATTGTTTTTTCTTTAGCTTTAAGGAATATTTTAGGTTACATGAATGTTACATCAGAAATATAGGGGATTCCCATATAGCTCAGATGCCGCAACCCCTCACACTCCCACACTTTCCTCCATTAACAACCAACCTGTGTGTTTCATGTTTTCCTGCAGTTTCTGGAGGAGGACTGCAGCCTGCTGGTCCCTATTCAGACATCTTGAATTCCCCTATTCTTAAGAAACTGGCAGCCTAGTGGGGAAAAAATATATGTAAGCAATTGATTATAATTAAATGTTCTAAGTGCATTAATAGAAATATAAACATGCCAGACAGAACAAGAGGAGGAGAAACTAAGTCTGCTTAAGGAGGTGACACTTTGACTTGGATCTCGAAAGTGTAGATGTTTGCTAGGTGGCCGAAGTGAAGAAGGGCATTCCAAGTAAAAATAGCAGAAAATACAATGGGAACAAGAAATAAAATAACAAACGTGTGGGGAACTGCAAATAGGATATAGTTTTCAAGCGTAATGGAACAAATTAAGGAGGAGAAATTTAGTCCTTCAATTACACACATTGATTTTCAAATGACCATATCTATGACACTCAAGAGATTTATAATTAAAGATTATGTTGACATGGGTGAACTTTAAAGAACTTTTAAACTTGATATGGGGACTGTGAAATGACTAACACTGCTTTAAAAAACAAACAAACATACCTTTACCACAAGGAGGTCTTGTTCTGTATCTTCTGCCCCCTAAACCCAGTTGATTAGAGAAACACAAAATTTAAACTTCACTGCTGAAACATCCATTTCTATGAAACCATATGAACAATGACTGCCTTTTAAAGAAGTCAGTGAAGTTCCCTAATAAATTAAAAGATAGAATTTGTATTTTTCTTTTTTTATTGAGGCGAAAGCCATATAACACAAATTAACCATTTAATAGTACACAACTGAGTAATATTTAATGCTTTCACAATGTTGTACAACTACTATCTCTATCTAGTTCCAAAATATTTTCATCATCCCAAAAGAAAACACTGTATCCTTTAGCAGTCACTCCCTATTTCCTTCTTCCCTAACTGTTGGTAACCACTAATTTACTTTCTGTCTCTATGGGTCTACCTCTTCTGGATATTTCATATCTATAGAATTATACAATATGTGACATTTTGCGTCTGCATTCTTTCGCATAACATAATGTTTTTGAGGCTCCTCTGCATCAGTATTTCATTCCTTTTTTGTGGCTAAACAATAGTCTATTGTATATTTATATAACCTTCTGTTTATCATTCATCTGGTCATCCATTGATGGGAATTTGGGTTGTTTTCACCTTTTAGCTATTGTGAACAGTGCTGTTATGAACATTCATGTACAAAAATTTGTTTGAATACTAGTTTTTAGCTCTTTTGAATATATACCCAGGCATGGAATTGCTGGATTGTATGGTAAATCTATGTTTACCTTTTTGAGGAACCACCAAACTGTTTTCCACAGCAGCTGCAATATTTTACACTCTTAACAGTAGTGTGTGAAGACTCAAATTTCTCTCTATTCTTGCCAACATTTGTTAGTTTCCTTTTTTTTTAAAATTATGGCCTTTCTAATACCTATGAAAAAGACAATTTACCACAAGACAAAACATGGAGAGAAAAACTACTTCAAGACCACTTTGGTCTGCTATCATTTAAAGTAGGGAAAATCTTGGTTTAGTCTCTGCCTAGAGCTTTAAAATCTATAAAGAACACGATTGGTTGAAATCATTATCTACTTTAAGTCATGAATATCATGATATTTTTTAGGTTAGCTTCATTCTGGATATGTGTGTGTGTGTTCATGCGTGTGTGTAGTCTTTTTAAACCCATTAAGAGAATCGATGGAAGTACCTAACCAGACCAGATAAGTTAGGATATCTTTTTCCACTATGAAAAATATATTTCTTCATTAGCATTAAAGCCTATAGATGCCATTTGCTTTGTCAAAAGCTAAATTTATAAAATATCTTAGACTGTTAAACCCTGGACTGGCTCAGGATTTCTTTATGACCAATTAGAACTACAGTAATTTTTGAATGATTTCAATTCCGATCACACTCCAAAGGGAGTTAAACTGCTTGGGTGAGGTGGGCAGCAGAGAGCTTTTTATGAAAATTTTAGTACTGAGCAATCTCCAGCAAGCCAAAGCATCTGGATGAACATCAAAGAGCAAGTCATAAGACCCTGGGTCCAGATTATGCGACTAGCCTTGACTTCCAGCAAATGGGACCAGCGAACAATTGCCAAAATTAATTATCTCACAGATGACCCCTACAACTACAAACAGCATCATATCCAAAGGTAGAAACTAAAATTTCAGCACCATTTTGTCTGTAATAATACCTTGTAAAAACTGCAAATCATACTAGTGGCCAGATCACTATATATAGATCTAGGAAATTTATAGATATCTACGTGTTTCCATGAGCCCAAATCAACAAATCAACACCTAACGAAGAGCTTCTTGAACATCTGAGTGAGAAGACAGCAAAATGGAAGACTGAAGGAAGGTGAAGTATGGTGGGGAGAGTTTTCTCCTGTGGAGCTTTTCAAGCTTCAAGTAAAACAAATAACAGAGGTAATCATGTGTTGTCGTTATTGCGGCTTTCATAGCCATAAGAATAGAAGGTGCCACCACCCCATGGAGAAAAATTTAAAGCAAAACTGGGAAAGTCCACTCCCTGCTAGAAAATATCTGCCCTATTAGTCTCCCTTAATTTCTGAAAATTTCAACATTAAATTCATTCTTTTGCATTCAAGCACTATCTACATGAGATGTCAAATTCTACATATTAACATATTACAACCAAAGAAGGCCAGGATCATCACTCAATTTTTACCCTACAAAAATTGTATTAATAGCATTCCAAATAATATGTTAATGACTTCTGCAATTATGAGTTTGTGTGAAACTCTATGCTAAATATTTTAAGTGTATTACTTCATTGACTCCACCCAGTGAAGAAGGTAGTTTTAGTATTCCTCTTGTCTGAATAAGAAGACTGAGTTTCAGATATTGTAAGGGACTTGGACAAGTTCATACAACCTATTAGTGACAAAACTTGGATTCATTATGCATATAAAAATTTCAACTTAGTGAAGAAGAACATATTCATAAAACCTCAATTTTTAAATCAATGGATAAAATTAGGTGAATGTTACAATCACAAAATATTTTTCCAATTCTGTAAAATAATTCAGCATTCTCTAGAGAACTTGATATATTTAAGTGTTAAGAGTTTACATAAGGGAGAGGCTGTCAGCATTTGAGGTAAGAAAAATTTATCCAAAACATTAAAACCATTTTGAAATTAGACTACATGTTCCTGAAAGACAAGAACTATGCTACATGGTATTTTGTATTCATTTTTCTAAGTTAGAAATACAACTATTATTTCTTAAATATCTGTTGGGTGTTAAGTATAGTGGTGGACATTATTACTTAGCATTAGATATGGTTTCAAGTGACAGAAAAACAAAGTAGATGATCCAGAGTGTTATTACACATAATAATCCTAAGAATCCAGATTTCTTTTAAATTGTTCTACTTTGCGGGAATTTTATTTCAAAGATCATCTTATGTTTCAAGATGGCTGCTGGAGTTCCAGTCATTATGTCCTTATTCCAGCTAGCAAGAAGAAGGAGCAGAGAAAGGATGACTTTCTTTAAGGAAACTTGTAAGACAAACATTTCACTCCCACATTTGTCACTGTATTCATTAGCTATTGTTATATCACAAATTACTCCATAATTTAGCAGCTTAAATCAAAACTGCAAAATTGCAGTTGTGAGGACCAGGAATCTGGGCACTGTTAAGCTGGATCCTCTGTCTCACAGTCTCTTACAATGATGCAATGAAGGAATGCACTGAGGCTGTGGTATCATCTGAAGTTTCACCTAGGAATCAGATCTGCTTCCAAGTTTATTCACATGGCAGCTGGAACAATAGTTCCTTGCTGGCCATTGGCTAGAGGCTGCTCCCAGTTCTTTACCAGTTCCTTTTCACTCCAATATAATCCTGTGGCAGTTTGATATTATTTATGAATTCCAAAAGGAGATATTGATTATATTTTTAACTGGTCTGTTGCTCTGAACATGATACCCTTTGATTGCATTAGAATCATCTGAGATGTCTTTGACTAAATTATGTTAGGATTAAGGATTTGATTTGACTAGGTCATTAGGGCATACAGAGTAGAGACCCAACACTCTTGGTAGGCTGATAAAACAGACTCTCACATAGAAGTAGATGCACAGAGAAGATAAACAGAGGATCCTGTGGCCCAAGGAAGAGAGATGAGTCTGATCATTTACAGCTGACCTTGTGAAGAGAGCAGAGCAACTGAGAAGATTGGAGAGATGAGCCTTATGCCAGCTGAGATCAGAAAAACTGGACCCATGGAACCTTAAGAAGGAAGAGGAAGGCTGAACCTTTGCAGATGTCACCAGCCATCTTGCATCAACATGTGACAATAGACTTTGGGTGAAAAAGTACCTTCTATGGTACCTTGATTTGGACTCTTTAGGTTCTTGTAATTGAAAACTTCCAGCCCAAACAGATACTGTTCATAAAATTCAAAGTACCAGATTACTGGTACACCCCTTTGGCTGAGTAGTACAGATCCCATTTGGCAAAAATTAGTTACATGATTACTCCCACCAGCAAAACAACCTTGCAAACAAAGATTTTACTCAAGGTCTTTATGTGCCAATACAAAACTAATGGTTTCTCCAATATACTAAGCTGAATTGTCACCCTAATAGGAGGAAAGAAAATGACTTTGATAAGTGAGTCCTGTCTTGTATGGCATTGGAGACAATTTCATAACTGAAATTGATTTGCACAAAAAAATTGAATTCTCTTTTCCTAGTGAGCTCAGATTTCCAGGTCCTACTTAAACCAAATAAGTTTTTACCATCTAAACCCTTAACACAGTGGATGAAGGATCATATCTGGTGATAGGAGGTGACAAAAATGGAAACAACTCACTCATGTTCCTTTCCACCTTTATCAAGTCTGGTATCAATTGGAAATATGTCCATTGTTGCACCCACTGATTATTGTCTGTGTTACACAGATCTGATTGAACTTTTCAGGATTCATTGTAAAGGGTAAAAGTCTCTGTGATTTCCTCAAGATATGTAAAAGGGGAAAATTCCAGAAACATCCATTATCAATTTGTCTATATATACTTGCAGGTTGAATTCATTACCTCAATTTAGTTGCTTTGCAGACATCCTCAAATTTATGATTAAATGATGACTGGATCTGTAAATCATAAATGTTTATAAGTGGCACAGAAATATATTTATAACTGGGGTTGCAATATAAGAAGGGCCAGCTTCAGTTATAACTTTTATGATATGTTTCTCACCTTTTGCCTAACATCCAAATCCCAACATCAGTAAGTAAGCCCTCTTTGCAATAGAAATTTGGCAGTTCCTTATTTCTGACAGAATTTCTGTGAGTGTCCTAAAACAAAAGAAATCTTGAGCATGTGGGGTACTTGGGAAATGATGCCTATTTAGAAATGCAAGAATATCACCGAGAGAGGAAACCTTATTTGTGAATTATAATAACAGATGAGGTTAATATCAGTAAATGTATGTGCCTATCAAGCATTGTAAAAACAACCTTGAAAAGTCATTTGTATATTAAGGCCCATAAATGGCAACCACCAGACCCTGTTGTAGCCAAGTCCTGCTTTGCTAAGAAATGGTCTATCAACTCTGCCTAAATGTACTGAGATATCAAGGGCTATTCAAAGGCAACACAAATGTCAGTACACTGAGTAATGGTTATCAGAATTACCAATCCATTTACTTGGAAAATTTACACATATATGGATACCCATAAATTTAACAAAAAACATGGGCCCACTCTCTTTGAAGGTCAGTTTCTTTCAAAAAGTGAGTGATTCCACAAAAGACCTACAAGGAGAACTGAACAATGCTGCAGCCTGATCATTCCAGATTCCAGTGTAGATTTATTTGCCTTCACACTCATCATTTTAACCGAACTATAAAATTTATAAGAAAATATTGAGATAATCTTGCCATCCTGAAAACATGAGATTCAATGAGTAAGACAAATATTGTTTCTACTTGGGCAAAATTTTCTTCATGAATTTAATAGTAGCTCACAATGAGACCAGTGGGAAGGTACTTAAAATGTATTAAGTACCTACTGTTTTCACAGCACTATGTATGTAATTTACATATATCTTATTTAATCCTCTCAATACTGTGTTTGGTAGATATTATTATCTCTGTTTTATAGGAAAAGAAATCAAGGGCCACAGAAGGTAAGTGACTGATCTAATGATAATGCACATCTATAAAGTGACAGAACTAAAGATCAATTCCATGACAGCCTGACTCCAGAATCAATGCTCACTCTGAGAGAGTAACAGCCAATGAAGAAAGAAACACAAAAGTTTTCTAGGTTTTCTTTTGAGAAAGAGAGAGAGAGAAGAGACTTTGGCAGACTAATTTTTTTAACAACCCCTTGAGGAAAGTGTTATTATTCCAAACAATAAACTCAAACCAAAACATACACATAGGTATTTCTGGAATGCCCAAGTCTTTGTCTCATTCTGTTTTTTTAGTTATATTTGTGTGATTCTGTATGGATTACAAAATGCTTTCATGAGCATTATCTCGTTGAATTCCCATAACAACCCCATGAGGTATTTCTGGAATGCCCAAGTCTTTGTCTCATTCTGTTATACTACTTCCTATTCCTTGTGAAAAGTACCTCTCCCAGTTAGCACTCCATGTTTCAACTTGTTTCTATCCTTCTCATTTTGACCATTTGCTCTCATTTCTTAACCATTGTTAAAAATTCCACACTAAAAGCTTGGAAAGTAGACCACTTTGACTTTACAGGTGAGAAATTGGAAACTACAATATAATTCTGATTATTCTGAGTTCTAGTGATTGGAGGAAGGATGTTAACCTTTGAGCAGAGATGGTTAAATCTTCTTTAGTTTTTTATTTCATTGAGTTAAAAAAAGATAACAAAAGAGAAGTTTAAGGAAATTCACTTAGTCCTTATATCTTTTTTAAAATTGCAAAAGGGTAGCTTTGCTATACAGGGTAAAATAATTTGCTTGGTTTTTATCTGAGTTCCATAAATTATCAGCAAACAGGTTCTAGTTTTAAATCCCTATAGGAAGTTAGAAAGCATTTGTGAAAATAATTGAACACATTTTAAATGACCTTCAAGACAGAAACAAAATGAGTCTTACAAAAAAAGGAAGAGAAAGAAATAAACCCTCCAACGTAGTTTTGTAAGGCAAGAAAAATGGGGAAAAAATCAATGTTAAGCAAAAACAAAAACAATATGGAAATCATTGGCATAGGTAATGTTTAATGTACTATGCTGCTAGGCAAACAGGGTTCATCAACTTGGGTGTACTCTGAATAAGGATCAACTGGCAAAATTATTGGGTTTATCCAACTTGGGTTCCTAGTATGCTTTCCAATCTCCAGAAACATTTAAAATATTGCCCTCCTCCATTTCTCCCTAATAAAACTTCTCTATTCTGTGCCCTATTCATTTAGTAGCCAGTTTCTACTAGATGTAATAAGATAAATTCATTTAGGCTAAGGAATTATAGGTTCAGGGTGATTTATTACACCCTGGTATATACACAATCTAGCAGAGAGCTTTCAACAAACACATAATCCAAGGGACTTAGGAATTCTTTAGTGGTGGGAATTTCAGACACTGGTGCAGGTTAACTGTGGAGAGACATTTGGGGCTAGGAGGAATTTCAGCACATTTCAGTTTACACAATGGAGGCTTATATATAGTGGTATATCTGCTATAAATGTACAAATTGCTGAGAAACAGGGCCATTTTTAAAGTTGGTATACTACATGGCAAAACAAACACAGTAATACAGTGGGATTAAAAGGACTGAGTTGGACCAGGGCAGATGGCCCCTCTTTGGAAATGGTGTTTATGTGTGATGAATCTGGACTCAGATGGG
Source organism: Dasypus novemcinctus (assembly GCF_030445035.2). Taxonomy (NCBI): domain Eukaryota; kingdom Metazoa; phylum Chordata; class Mammalia; order Cingulata; family Dasypodidae; genus Dasypus; species Dasypus novemcinctus. The sequence goes on from NC_080704.1 coordinate 112,477,097, forward strand.
ATCTCCCTTCATAAGACTTTCATGCTAATGTGCTGGAGGTGCAGTTAATGTTGGGGTTTAAGATATATTTAGGGGATTTGAATCTCTGGACTGACAATGTGATAGCCAGATCCTGAGCCTCAACAGACTCCAGCACCTACAATCTGATTTATTGGACTTACCACACTCAGCTAAGATGGAGGTGAAGAAGGACAACCACCACACCATGGAGCCTAGAGTGATTACAACTGAAAATGGGAGGATTGCATCCAGCATCCAGGTGGAATCTGAGCCTCCTCTTGACATAAAGGTGCAATGGACACAACCAATCCAGTGTCCACATAGAAGAGGTGGCATTGGATTGGGAAAAGTGGACATAATGGACAAAGGGTATGGGGAAAGGCAGGAAGAGATGAGAGGTGGAGGCGTCTTCGGGACATGGAGCTGCCCTGGATGGTGCTTCACCGGACATTGTAAATCCTCACAGGGCCTACATGATGGAATAGAGGAGAGTATGGGCCATGATGTGAACCAATGTATATGAGGTGCAGAGGTGCCCAAAGATGTACTTACCAAATCCAATGGATGTGTCATGATGATGGGAACGAGTGTTGTTGGGGGGGGGGAGAGGGGGGGTGGGGGGGTGGGGTTGAATGGGACCTCACATATATATTTTTAATGTAATATTATTACAAAGTCAATAAAAAATAAAAAAATAAAAAAAAAAAAAAAAAAAAAAAAAAAAAAAATAAAAGGACTGAGTTGGGAAAAACATATGGGTTCAATACTAATCAGAGCATTAGAGAGAAGAAAGGCAGGGAGGGAATATCTGCCAATAACACAAATGTCCCACTTCCTGTTCCCAACAACCCAACCAAGGCAACAGATGTTATTTTGTTTTTATTAGAGAAGTTGTAGTTTTAAAGATCATCCATAAAATGCATGATTCCCATATATCATCCTATTATTAACACCTTGAATTGGTGTGGAACATTTTTTACAACTGATAAAAGTACATTTTTATCATTGTGCTGTTAACCATAGTCCATGGTTTAACTTAGAGTTCACTGTTTGATTTGTACAGTTCCATGGACTTTTTTTCCTAAGCAGCACATTTTTGGCATTTGCAGACAGAGAGCAAAAGGAATATCTGAGAGGAGGGAACTTTGAGGGGCAGCTTTGTGGTCAAAGACCAGACTTAATGCCACCAAACCAAATATGGGAGTAATGTTTTTCCTGCTCTACTCCTTTCACCACACGCGACATTCACCCCAGTCCCAAGTCCTTTCAAGGACAGATCTCATTATCATTGAGAATAAACAAATGAAAAAAAATGACATGGCAGTTATGGGTAAAAAATACAGAAACAATAATGATAATGTTGTTTTCCATAATAGAGGCAAGATACTGAATAATAAATGAATCAATCAAGGAGCAGTGAAAAAGAAAGTAACTCCTTTGCTCAAGATCAGGGTGTTTACCAGAATTTCGCAAATATATAATATCCATTTACATAAAGCTACTCATCTCTAAAATGGGTGACCTCCATGACACCTCATACAGAGATAAGCTTCTAATTTCACCTTCCAATGCCACCTACTTAAATATGTGTAGATGCCCAGGTATGAGGGGATTTCATAGGTCCTTTCATTTACTCATAAAATTGCTGCTGTTACACTGCAGCAAACAGCCTAGTGACCAAATAGTTCATAGAGTAAGTGACCCTGACTGCAAGAAAAAAAGGCAAAAAGTTCTCAGTTCAAGTTGAAAATAAAAGCAAAATTGAATAACATTTTATCTATCTACCTGCAAAAAACACTTAGACATCGTGACATCTTTTAAATGTATTTAGAGAAAAACCAAGAAATGTAATTAGGAAACTTTCCCTTTCAGTGCAACTTAGTTTATCCTGAACTAAAAAAAGACATAAATTTCATGATAATACATGTGGCCCTTCAATGGCATTGAAAGCTGATAATACAAACAGCAGAAAATAAAGTTATATATCAAAGTCAAACTGCATTAAGTGGATCTGATAGTACTTTTTCTCTTTAGAAATCAACAAACTATAGCATTTTTGTTGATGAATTTGCGAGTATCTTCCCATGGTGAATATTTTGCTTTGAAGACAGATCTATATTAGCCTAAAGCATACAAGTTTTTTAGTTGTAATTCTTCTTTGAATAGTTGAAATTTAATTCCAAATCAGTGGAATAAAGGATTTGAACCTAATGGCAAAGACCAAATGAAGCCAAATCCTAGACCACTAATTAAAAGTATGTAGAACTGAAGTGAAAAAAACCAAATACCAAGGAGTATATACAGTATAAATTTATTTGTTTGGCATACAAGAACAGGCAAAAGTAATCTGACGTGATAGAAATTGGAAGAGTGATTGTTTAGGAAAGAGTAGACCTAGCCTGAAATGAGCATGAGAATACCTTCTGAAATGATGGAAATGTTCTATATTTTTAATGGGGTATTTGGTGTATGGGTCAAATTGAACATTTTGAATTGGATTGTATACTTAAGGTTTGTGCATTTCACTGTATGCCCAATTCACTTCAGTAAAATAAGGACCAGCAATTGCATTTCTAGGAAGGTATCTTAGGAAATAATCAAAGCAGTGGGCAAAGATGTGTGTTTTTAAGAGTATCAGTTGTAACGCAGGAACAACGGAAATAATGTAAATGTTTAAAGTTATAGAATTCATTTAACAAATTAACCAATTAGATACCTTTAATAGCCAGGAAATAAAAACAACCCAAATGTTCATCAACTGATGAATTTACCCGTTCGTCATAAAATTTATCCATGTCATAAAATTTAGTATATCTATGTGATGGAATACTATTTGACAACAAAAAGGAATTAAGTTCTGATACATGCTACTAGATAGATGAATCTTGGGAGTATTATAATGAGAATGAAGCCAACCACAGAAGACCACATATTTTATCATTTATTTATGTGAAATATCCAGAACAGGCAAACAGAGAGAGACAAAAAGTAGATTAGTGGTTGACTAGGCTTGGAAGAGTTGGGGAGAAATGGGAAATGACTGTTTTTGGGGTTCATTAGGAAGTGACAAAAATGTTCTAAAATTGTGTTGATAGTGGCGCAACTCTGAGAATAAACTACAAACCACTGAATTGTACAATTAAAAAGGTGAATTGCATGATATGTGAATTATACCTCAATAAGGTTGTTATAAAAATATAGAAAGACATAGAGATTTGGCAGCTAGAAAAGATAATATGTGTTTGTACAAATATTGTTAGGAATTGCCCCAAAGTAAAATTCATTGCATGAGTGTGTGTTTGAAAAGGCAAAGAGAAAAATTCCAAAGAACAGTGTTAGATGAGAGGTTCCAAGCAGCAAACTGAAATAATGTCATAATATAATGGTATAAGATCTGAAAATGGAGGCTATCATCTGGTGAGGAAAAGGTATATATGGCCATCCTGAGAAATCCAGAAACATAGCTGAGAAATTCTAATTTGCACAATTGAAGAGGGTGATATTTTTAAATAAAGCAGCAAAGAGTCCCATTCTGAATGACTAATGAGTGGTCTTATTGAGATGTGGGGTAAAGGGGATTCAGGAGACAAATGATAAAATATGGATAACTCACTAAGACACTCTTCTTCCAATTTGCCTAGTCCAAATGGAAATGCCTGGGGGAAAGGGAGTAACAAAGAACATGTGTTGAGAAATTTCTCTTTAAGGAATCCATTGAAATATACTCAGAAACTTGAGAGAAATAAGAGAGTTGTTAAAATTATTGTCTTCTGAATTAAGGGTATTAAATGGCAAGTATATTAGCAACATTTTTTCTGTCAATTGACCCATGGAGAAGAAAAACGCCCTAGCTCTTTTCCTTTCTGATTCATGACCAGTATGATTTAAGATCCTCATATTTATGTCTGCCCAGTAAAATTCAGAATCTAATCTATATTCTCTGGGGAGTAGATATATTTTATTCATCAGCAAACTGATAATGATGCAATGGTCAAAATGGTTAGAATTCAGAAATCAAGGGAAGTAGACTTGGGTACACTTTTTTATTCTGTTGCACCACTGAAAGTGTTTCTTCACTTTAGAAGTGTGCTAAAATATCAAAACTTGGTATGCATCAAAAGATATGCACGTTGAAAAGTCTCTGTAACAATCATACCTTTTGTCCTTTTCTCTAAAAAGTTCTTTTAGGGAAATAAAATGAAAAATGCAATGATATTTCCACACCTTTGGTGATAATATAAACTGAGATACACTGGACCTGGAAGAAATGTTCATCATCATAATGAGAAGTAAGTGGAATAAGCAACCTATTTCATGGCATGATTATGGGGATATCAGGGGGCCACTCACTGTTCTTTCTTAATTCTCCATCCCCACATAATATGTCCTTCATCTGCTTGCTGAAATCTAAATTTCACTGTCCTTGTTTTACCCTTTTGGTTTAAGGCAGTGTAGTATTGGTTAAGAATACAGGATTGAGAGATTCGACAAAGATGGCAGTGAAAGACATACCAAGGTTCCATTCTCCAATAGAATAGTTGAACAAATAGCAAAAACTGGCAGAGTCATCTTCCTGAAAACTCCAGAAAACAGTTAAAGGGCTGCACTAACTGCGTGAGTGTCAAAGGAAGAAAAAACAGCTTTTAAAATGGTAGGAGAAGCACTTATTAGTCCTTTCCCCACCCCTTCCCCTGGATAGTGAGGTCCATGCTTGTGCTCTCCTTGTGGGTCCCTTGTTCTGTTCCAGAGGGAGCAGAGTAAACACTATGTACATAATTAGGTGCCTCTATGTCAGTGCCAGTCTATCAAGTGACATCCTAAAAGACTGAATGAGGAAACTTACTGGAGTTAGCCCTGCCAGAATATGCCCTGTATGAAAAAGCAGCTGTCAGATAGCAACACCAATGTACAAAACAATTTAGTAAAATGGCATGGGACAAAGAATTACCTGTATTAAGTCATACAAGAGAGCCACCAGGAGGAGAATAAAGTCTATTTTATTGTGAGGAGAGAGGCATACAAATTCTGTAAATGGGGAAATTCATAAGACATTTAGCAAACACACACCAGGACAGGAAACAGTCTGAGAAAAGTGCGAGGATACTGAACTTCACATTTGCCTCAGGCTGACGGAAGGGCTAAACTCTGAAGGAGAGTCTGGGCAACAACCAACCCAAAGTCAGTTTTAAAAGATTGTCAAAGGTGTTTTCTGCATTTGTTCATTTTTGTTATCTCCTGAGAAATAAGGAAATCTATGATATATCAATAGTTTTATAATAATTTTAGGTAACAGACAGCTTAGGGACTGAATCCCAGAATTAACACTCCAAAATGTTAAAATGTGCAGTGTACAACAGATGATTCCAACACAAATAAAGAAACAAGAAATGATGGCCCATAAAAATGAACAGGATAAAAATCAAGAAACCATCAATGAAGAAGGCAAGATTTTGCACATACCAGGAAAAGACTTGAAAAAAAGAACCTCAATATGATCAAAGAGATAAGGAAAACACAGGGGAAAAAATAAAGCATATCCAAAAAACAATGAATGAACATTATGGAAATCTCAATAAAGAGAAATTACAAATGGCAGATTGGAGCGGCAGAAGAAAGAATTAGTGATACCTAAGACAAGAGAATTGAAATAAAGTCAGGGTGAGGACAGAAAGCAAAAAAGAATGAACTAAAGTTAACAGAGTCCAATAGGTCTGTAGGACAGCATTAATCATACCAAATATACATTATGGAAGTCGCAAAAGGAGAAGAAAAAGAGAAAGGGACAGAAAGAATATTAAAGGAAATCATGAGAAAAAAAATCCCCAATTTAACAAAAGATATGAATATGCACATTTAAGAAGTCCAACAAATCCCAAAAGGGATAAACTCTAAGTTTATCAAAACACATAGTAATGAAACTGTCAATGCCAAGGACAAGGAGAGAAGTCTGAAAGCAGCAAGAAGAAAGCAATGTGTTATGTGGAAGACAGCACCAATAAGATAACGGGCAGATTATTGATCAGACACCATGGAAGTAAAAAGGCAATAAGGGAAGTGGACTTGGCCCAGTGGTTAGGGCGTCTGTCTGCCACATGGGAGGTCCATGTTCCAAACCTTGGGCCTCTTTGACCCATGTGCAGCTGGCCCACGCGCAGTGCTGATGCGCGCAAAGAATGCCGTGCCACACAGGGGTGTCCCCGGCGTAGGGGAGCCCCACGCGCAAGGAGTGTGCCCCTTAAGGAGAGTCGCCAAGCGTGAAAGAAAGTTCAGCCTGCCCAGAAATGGCGCCACACACACGGAGAAATGACACAGCAAAATGATGCAACAAAAAGAGACACAGATTCCCGTGCCAATGACAACAGATGCGGACAAAGAAGAACACGCTGCAAAGTGGACACAGAGAACAGACAAATGGGGGGGGGGGGCAAGGGGAGAGAAATAAATTTTTAAAAAATCTTTTTTAAAAAAGGCAGTAGGATTAAATATTTAAAGTGCTGAAAGAAAACAATGCCAACCAAAAATTTTATATGTGGTGAGACTGTCTTTCAAAAATGAGGAACATATTAGACCATGGAGTTGAAGAAGGTCAACCACCACACCAGGGAACCAAGAGTGTCTACAACTGAAAGCAGGAGGATTGCATCCAGCATCCATGTGGAATCTAAGCCCCTCTTGATGTAGATGTGGAGTGGACACAACCAATCCAAGGTCCACAGGATGGAGGAATAGAATATGGATTAGAGTGGGACTTACTGATATTCTATTCATGAACTATTGTGATTAGTAATCAAAGAAAATGTGGCATTGGTGTGGAGAAAGTGACCATGGTGGCTGCTGGGTGTGGGGAATGGGAGGAAGAGATGAGATGTGGAGGTGTTTTCAGGACTTGGAGTTGTCCTGGGTGGTGCTGCAGGGACAATTACTGGACATTGTATATCCTCCCATGGCCCACTGGATGGAACGTGGGAGAGTGTGGACTATGATGTGGACCATTGACCATGAGGTGCAGCGGTGCTCAGAGATGTATTCACCAAATGCAATGAATGTCTCATGATGATGGAGTACATTGTTGCTATGGGGGCAAGAGTGGGGTGAGGGGGGTGGGGGATATATGGGGACCTCATATTTTCTGAATGTAGTAAAAGATAAATTAATTAATTTAAAAAAGAACATTCCAAGATAAGAAAACCTAAGGGAGTTTGTAACCACTGGACCTTCCCTACAAGTAATACTAAAGGGAGTTAAGAGAATCAAAGCAGAATAAAGAAATGAAAATCTCCAGTGTGCCCTTATAAATACTATATGTGCCCTTATAAATACTAGTACTACTGTATTATAATTTTGGTATGACTCCATTATTAATTTATTACATGTTCTAAACTACAAATGCATAAAAAGCAATGGTAAATCTATGGATTGAGAAAAGAATGTATATCAATATAATTTGTAACATGTTGGAAGGAGAAGGGTATAGGAAGAGTATATGCATGTGTTATTAAAGCTAAATTGATATCAAAACAAACAAATTTGTTACAGATTTAGAACATTATATTTTATCCCAATGGTAATCACAAAGTATATATATGAAAAATAGATCACAGAAAGGAATGAAAATGTACTTGAATAAGTAACATACAACAAATCAAATAAATAAGAAAGTAGGCATTAAAGGAAAAATTGAGGGGCAAAAAGGTATAATGTTTACAAAGGTCATGTAGCACAAATGGCAGAATGAAGTCCTGTATTATCAGTAGTTACTTCAAATGTAAATGGATTAAACTCTCCAGTCAAAGTCAGAGATTGGCAGAATGGATTTTAAAAATGACAGGTGCAGATTCTGCAATGGAGGAGAAACACACAGTTACATTTTCTTCACCACTGGACTTGTATGGCCATCTTGAGTGTCCTCTGTCCTGTGCACAATGACCACTCTTAAGGAAAAACTGATTGCACTAGTCGTGGAACAGTCAAGAGTCCCAAACAATAAGATCACTGTAGTGTGTGTTGGACAAGTTGATATGTCATGTGCCGAAAGCATTTTTGAAAGTCTCTGGATGATAAACTTGCCTTTGCGAATATTTTGGAAGATAAACTAAAGGGAGAAATTATGGATCTGTAGCACAGAATCTTATTTCTTCAGACACCTAAAGTTGTAACACATAAAAAGTACTCTCTGACTGACAATTCTAAGATTGTGGTAACAGCAGAGTCCTTTAGCAAGAGGTGGGGATTTGCCTCAATCTAGTTCAGATGAATGTTCATATCTTCATTCATTATTCCTCAGATCTACAATGTGGTTTCCAATTCAGTGGTTATTCTAACATGTTACCTGAAAACTAAGCGAATTATTCAAGCATTGTGTGATTGGAATTTGGTGCAATCTGAATTCTGTTATGTTTCATTATACTACGGGTTGAAAAACTTCGCATTCATCCCATCGGTTGTGATGGACGAACATTGGGGTAATATGGTGATACAAGTGTGGCTGTGTGGAGTAGAGTGAATGAGGCAGGAGTTTCTTCCTAAGAAATTAATCCAGAAATGGGAATGGACAATGGCAGTGAAAATTGGTAGGAAGTGCATAAGCCTGTTTTAGTTTGCTAAAGGCTGATGGAAGCAATCTACAAGAAATGTGTTGATTTTTATAATGAGAATTTTTTAGTTTAAAATTTACAGTTCTGAAACCCTGAAAATGTCCAAATAAAGGCACCATCAAGACATGCTGACTCACCAAGTTGCAGTTGTTGGTGATCAGGCACATGGCAGGGCACAATGCTAATCTGCTTATCTTTCCCCTTTCCTCTGGGCCTGTGCTTTTTCTCTTTCCTGGACAGATCAACTTCTGGAAGTCTGTCTCTATCTCTGCTGCTTTTTTTCTGTGTCTGTGCCTTTTTATTTCTCAATTTATAAAGTATTCCAATAAGAGGTTTAAGACCCACCTTGGGTCCTGCAATCTCATCAAAGGCCCTTAACTGAAGCTATCCAACACAAGGTCCCATAAGTAATCTAGTCAAAAGGTCCTATCTACAATAGGTTTATACACACAGGAATGGATTAATACTAAGGACATGATCTTTTGGGGTCCACTTAGCTTCAGACTATCACAGAGCCTATGAAGTCATTTAGGTAAAAGAATAAACAAACCGGCCTATTGTATCAAGTGTGAATGATCAGATTGAATCCATATTCAAAAATATAGGTAGATGGGCAAGATGGCGGCTGAGTGAACATCCCTGTTAGAGTCTTCTGCAGGGAATCGGCTGGGCGGCGTTGGAGACTCTTTGGGACCGGATTGTTTTGGGATTTTTGCTGGTCCGGAGGTGTCTGGACATCGATTTGGAGGGAAGGTAACAGAGAGGATTCATCTGTGAAATATACACGGAGATCCCAGCTACCTGTAGAGGATTCCCTTCTTGGGTAGGCGGAGACGAGGCATCTAGCCCCGCTCGGTGGGGCTGAGCCAGGCCGGGCCGCAGCGGCGGACGCCGGAGCGGGGCCGGGCGGGGCCGAGCCAGGCCGAGCCGGGCCGCGGTAGCGTTTGGAGCCGGGCGGGGCCGGTGCAGGCCCCGGCTGTCGGCGGCGGTAGCGCTTGGAGCCGGGCGGGGCCGGTGCAGGCCCCGGCTACCGGCGGCGGTAGCGCTTGGAGCCGGGCGGGGCCGGTGCAGGCCCCGGCTGCCGGCCGCGGTAGCGCTTGGAGCCGGGCGGGGCCGGTGCAGGCCCCGGCTGCGGGCCGCGGTAGCGCTTGGAGCCGGGCGGGCCCGGGTCAGGCCGCGGCGGGTACGGAGCCGGGCAGGGCCGGTCCAGGCCGCGGTGGCGGGAGGTGGACGCCGGAGCCAGCTGGGCCGCTGTAGCGAGCGGAGCTGGGCGGAGCCAGGCCAGGCCAAGGCGGCGTGAGGAGCCGGGCAGAGCCGGTCCAAGCCTCCGCGGCGGGCGGAGCCGGGCCTGCGGAGGGGTTTCTGGTTTTGTTTTTTTTTGTTTTTTTTTTAATTTTACTTAATTTTTTTTTTTTTGAGCATCTGCAGTACCGGGGAGTTCGTGGGCCCTGGGCGGCCTATTGGGGGTTTGTGGGAAGGGAGGTGCTTGCAGACCCATTTGGGCAGACAGACGGGGGGGTTTTAGGGCAAAGCGGGGGGAAGTTGTTGTTTTAGATAGTGTTGCAATTGTGACACGTGTGTACCTGTATCTCTCTTCTCCCTATCCGTTCCCCACCGTTTGCCCATCCTCTTTTTCTTTCTTCCTTTCTTCTTGCCTTTCTTTTTTCTTTATTATAATTAGTTTTTTTTTTTTCGGTTTTCTCTTTCCCTCTTGTCCCTCATCTTCCACTTATTTTTACTTTAATTCAAGTATACAATAGGTGCTACAGGGAACACCTCACATTTGCTGGGTTTTCCCATCCTCCACTGCCTCATTTCTGTGTGAACTGATTTAGGCTACCTACACTATCCCCCTTCCCCTGCATCTTGATATCCACTATCATTTACTGTCTCTCCTATATTCCACCCCCCACCTCCCGTTCTTTGATCCACAAAGTGTCTAACTCTTAATTTCTAATACCTTTGTTCTGTTTTCTGTCTATTATCCACTCTTGAAACTATTACCTTTCTTTTCTTTTTCCCTCTCTCATGAAAACAATAGCTGTGTAGTTCATACCATATTCCTCCCAAATTCAGTCATCAACTTCATAAAAGGTACTCTACCTACAGCTATAACTCTATACAATCTACATGAATCTAACCTCCATCCTTCCAGATCTCATATTCCTGCTTTATTAACATACATCACCAATACAACTTTACACTTTTCCCTTGCTTACACAATTGCCTTTCCCCAACACTAATACTTTCCTCTAAAGTGAACTTAACCAACAACAAGTAACTAGAATAAGAAGAAAAAAGTGACAAAGAGAAGATATAACACCTGTGCAAAAATAACAACTAATTAACCTCCAAGAGCAGACAAAGAAGCTAAGGAACTGATTAAATTCGTCAAAATAAAGAGATGACCAGAAAGCAACAAAAATCTACGAACCAAACCAATAATCAGGAAAACATGGCTGAATCCAATCAACAAACCAATAATCACGAAGGGGAGCAAAACTTGGCACAAGCAATGAAAGATCTCAGAACATTTATCACCGACAAATTTGATGCAGTAATGAAAGACGTTAACAACATGAAGACATCACTTGGAGGGGAAATTGCAGACATACGCAAAAACATAACAGATATGATGGGAATGAACACCACAGTTCAAGAAATCAAAAATACACTTGCAGCAAATTTCAGCAGACTAGAAGAGACAGAGCAGAGAATTAGTGATGTGGAAGACAGTACATCAGAAATCAAACAGATAGTAGAAGGGGTCAATAAGAAGATAGAAAAAATCCAATTAGGATTTAGGGACCTGAATGACAATGCAAAACGCTCAAACATACGTATTATAGGCATTCCAGAAGGTGAAGAGAAGGGAAAGGGGTCAGAAAGAGTGTTGCAGGAAATAATGGCTGAAAACTTCCCAAATCTACTGAAAGAGACAGATGTACATATCCAAGAAGCACAGCGCACTCCACAAGTCATAAACCCCAACAGGCCCACCCCAAGACATATACTTGTCAAATTATCCAATGCTCAAGACAAAGAGAAAATCCTAAAAGCAGCAAGAGAAAAGAAAACCATCACATACAAGGGAAGCTCAATTAGATTAAGTGCTGATTTCTCTTCTGAAACCATGGAGGCAAGAAGACAGTGGTATGATATAGTCAAGGTACTAAAGGAAAAAAATTTCCAACCAAGAATACTCTATCCAGCTAAACTAGCATTCAAACATGATGGAGAGTTCAAAATATTCGCAGACAAACAGAAACTGAAAGAGTATACCAACAAGAAACCTCCCCTTCAAGAAATTCTAAAGGGAGTTCTGCAGGAAGAAAGGAAAAAACAGGAAAGGCAAAGTTGGAGGAGAGTATAAGACCAACAACAACAACAAAAAAGACAAAAAAAAATATACAAACAAAATATGACAAACACAAATCCAATCAAAATATGGCTAACACAAATAAATCCTTGATAGTAATAACACTGAATGTCAATGGATTAAACTCACCTATCAAAAGATTCAGACTGGGACACTGGATAAGGAAATATGACCCATCCATACGCTGTCTAAAAGAGACACATCTTAGACCCAGAGACGCATGGAGATTGAAAGTGAAAGGCTGGAAAACAATCATACAAGCTAACAATAACCAAAAAAAGGCAGGAGTAGCTATATTAATATCAGACAAAATAGACTTTAAATGTGAAACAATTGTGAGAGACAAAGAAGGATACTACATTTTAGTCAAAGGGAAAATCTGTCAAGAAGATCGAACAATCATAAATATCTATGCCCCTAACAAGGGTGCCTCTAAATACGTCAGGCAAACGCTGGAAAAACTAAGTGAAAGAATAGATACATCTACAATTATAGTGGGGGATTTTAATACACCACTATCAACTCTGGACAGAACATCTCAAAAGAGAATCACCAAAGAAACAAAACATCTGAATAGTATAATAGAGGAGCTCGATCTAATAGACATATATAGATCGCTACACCCAAACACAGCAGGATATACATTTTTCTCAAGCGCACATGGATCATTCTCCAAGATAGATCACATGCTAGGCCACAAAGAAAGGCTGAACGAATTCAGAAAGATTGAAATCATACAAAACATTATCTCTGACCACAGTGGAGTCAAGCTGGAGATTTGCAAGGGAAAGAAGCCCAGATTTCACACCACGATTTGGAAATTAAACAACACACTCTTAGAAAAACAGTGGGTCAAAGAGGAAATCTCAAAAGAAATCAATGACTACCTTGAAACAAATGATAATGATAACACAACATACCAAAATTTATGGGATGCAGCAAAAGCAGTACTGAGAGGGAAGTTTATAGCCATAAATTCATATATCAAAAAAGAAGAAAGAGCAAAAATTGAAGAACTAACTGCACATTTGAAGGAATTAGAAAAACAACAACAAAGTAACCCAACAGGAAGAAGAAGGAAGGAAATAACAAAGATAAGAGCAGAACTAAATGAAATAGAAAATAAGAAAGCACTTGAACAGATAAACAAGACCAAGAGCTGGTTTTTTGAGAAGATTAACAAAATTGACAAACCTTTAGCAACACTAACAAAGAAAAAAAGAGAGAAGATGCAAATACACAAAATAAGAAATGAGAAAGGCGATATCACCACTGACCCCACAGAAATAAAGACTATCATAAGAGGATATTTTGAAAAACTATATTCCAACAAAAATGACAATCTAGAGGAAATGGACAAATTCCTAGAAACACATAAACAGCCCATATTGACAAAAGAAGAAATTGATGATCTTAACAAACCAATCACAAGCAGAGAGATAGAATCAGTTATTAAAAATCTCCCAACTAAGAAGAGCCCAGGGCCAGATGGCTTCACAGGTGAATTCTATAAAACATTCCGGAAAGAACTGACACCAATCCTGCTGAAACTATTCCAAACCATCGAAACAGAAAGAACATTACCCAACTCCTTCTATGATGCCAACATTACCCTAGTACCAAAGCCAAACAAAGACATCACAAGAAAGGAAAATTACAGACCAATTTCTCTAATGAACCTAGACGCAAAAATACTTAACAAAATACTTGCTAATCGTATTCAACAACACATTAAACGAATTATACACCACGACCAAGTGGGATTCATCCCAGGTATGCAAGGATGGTTCAACATAAGAAAATCAATCAACGTAATACACCATATAAACAGATTGAAGGAAAAAAATCACATGATTATATCTATTGATGCAGAAAAAGCATTTGACAAAATACAGCACCCTTTCTTGATAAAAACACTCCAAATGATTGGAATACAAGGAAATTTTTTGAACATGATAAAGAGTATATATGAAAAACCTAAAGCCAATATTGTTTACAATGGAGAAATCCTAGACTCCTTCCCTCTAAACTCAGGAACAAGACAAGGATGCCCACTGTCGCCGCTCCTATTTAACATTGTCTTAGAAGTACTTGCTCGAGCACTGAGGCAAGAACCAGAAATAAAAGGCATCCAAATTGGAAAGGAAGAAGTCAAAATTTCATTATTTGCAGATGACATGATCCTATACATAGAAAACCCTGAGAGATCTACAACGAAGATTCTAGAACTCATAAATGAGTTTAGTAAAGTCGCAGGTTATAAGATCAATGCGCAAAAATCAGTAGCATTTCTGTACACCAATAATGAGCAAGATCAGGAGGAAATCAAGAAACAAATACCATTCACAATAGTAAATAAAAAAATCAAATACTTAGGAATAAATTTAACTAAAGAGGTAAAGAACTTATACACTGAGAACTATACAAGATTGTTCAAGGAAATCAAAGAAGACCTAAATAAATGGAAGACTATTCCTTGTTCATGGATAGGAAGACTGAACATTATTAAGATGTCTATCCTACCAAAATTGATCTACACATTCAATGCAATCCCAATAAAAATCAATGCAGCCTTCTTTAAGGAACTAGAAAAACTAACTATGAAATTTATTTGGAAAGGAAAGAGACCCCGAATAGCCAAAGACATACTGAAAAAGAAAAACGAAATTGGAGGAATCACACTACCTGACTTCAAAACATACTATAAAGCTACGGTGGTGAAAACAGCATGGTATTGGCATAAGGAGAGACATATAGACCAATGGAATCGAATTGAAAGCTCTGATATAGAACCTCACATATACAACCACATAATATTCGATAAAGCCACCAAACCCTCTCAACTGGGAGAGAGTGGCCTATTCAACAAATGGTGTCTGGAGAACTGGATAGCCATATGTAGAAGAATGAAAGAGGATTACCATCTCACACCTTATACAAAGATCAACTCAAGATGGATCAAAGACCTAAATATAAGAGCCAAGACCATAAAAACCTTAGAAAGCAGTGTAGGGAAACATCTACAGGACCTTGTAATAGGTAATGGATTTATGAATATCTCACCAAAAGCACGAGCAGCAAAAGAACTAATAGATAAATGGGACTTCCTCAAAATTAAAGCCTTCTGCACCTCAAAGGAGTTTGTCAAGAAAGTAAAAAGGGAGCCCACACAGTGGGAGAAAATATTTGGCAATCATATATCTGATAAGAAACTTATAACTTGCATATATAAAGAACTCCTACATCTTGAAAATAAAAAGATAAACAATCCATTTAAAAAATGGGAAAAAGACTTAAACAGACACTTCTCCGAAGAAGAAATACAAATGGCAAGAAAGCACATGAAAAAATGTTCCAAATCTCTAGCTATCAGGGAAATGCAAATCAAAACCACAATGAGATACCATCTTACACCCATAAGATTGGCAGCTATGAAAAAAACAGAAGAATACAAGTGCTGGAGAGGATGTGAAGGAAGGGGAACACTCATCCACTGCTGGTGGGAATGCAGAAGGATCCAACCATTCTGGAGAACAGTATGGCGGTTTCTCAAAAAACTAGCCATAGATTTGCCATATGACCCAGCAATACCACTGCTGGGAATATACCCAGCAGAACTGAAAACAAGAACACAAACCAATATATGTACACCAATGTTCATAGCAGCATTGTTCACTATTGCCAAAAGCTGGAATCAACCCAAATGCCCATCAACAGACGAGTGGATCAATAAAATGTGGTATATACACACAATGGAATACTACTCGGCTGTAAGAACAAACACACTACAAACACATGTGATAACATGGATGAATCTTGAGAACCTTATGTTGAGTGAAGCAACCCAGACATTGAAGGACAAATACTACATGACCTCAATGATATGAAATAAACAAGCTGCCCTAGATAGCAAGAGACTGAACGATAGGCTTGCAGGAAATCGGAGGGTGGAGGAAGGATATGAGCCGATGTCTGCAGGGGTGGAATTTAAGACGAGATGGTGGTAAGTATGAACACAAAGAAGAGATAAAAGGGGGGCAAGGGGTTGCCTTTGCTTGGGGCTTTGCGGGTTTGAGGGTGGCTGGGGAGGGACGGGTGGGTAACGTTGCCCAAAAGTGGGGGGAGGGAGGGGTAGCATACGAACCAGGAGAGGGTCAGGTGTTGGTGGAGAGTAAAATGCCGAGAAAATCATATCAAAATATAATAAAGAGGGTTACCTGTTTAGAATGCTCGGAGGGGAGGGTCTGATGCAGGACGGGCTCCTGGGGAATGTCTAAATGCTCATTCTGCCAGAGTGGGTGACACCATGGGGTAGAAACCCAAGTAGTGAGAGTGGGGGTGGACCCACATCCTGGGGAGGACTAATGCCATCCAATAGAGGGAACTGTATCCCTCGAGAGAAAGGGTGGCTCCCAGGGCATTGGGGCAGTTGAGCAAGTTAGGCCCTGAACACTATTCCATCTATCTCTGGAAGTGGCTCCTCAGGAAACGGAGGTTGGCTATCACTGAGGGCACCAAGGTGGAAGGGAAAATGGACGTTAAATGTGTGGAACCAAAGTAAATGGGGGGTAAGAGAGGAGTTTCTTGAGAGTACACAAGGATGTATATAAAACATGTAATATTACACCATAACATATAGGAGATGACAGACTGATAATGTAAACCATAATGTAAAACATAGGATAACTAAAATTGTAAAGAACTGTGTATCCTAAAGTATGCACCATAATGTAAACACAGATGTCACCTTGTTAGAAAGCTAATGTCTCAGACTCTGTACATCACTTTAAGTAAATATGATATGAATAGGGCGTAAGAGTATCACTGTGGAAGGGAAAAGGTTTTCTGGTGGATGTGTGGGAGTGCTGTATATTATATATATACATTGCTGTGGTCTAGGACTCCTGTGAAGAAAAGCTGAATAATTAGGGGGGGGGGGGGGAAAGAAAAAAAAAAGAAAAAAATAGGATGTGGAATTTTTTCAAGTCAACATTCTTTATCTAAGTTCTTTATCTAACTTTATCCAAGTTCTTTATCTATCCTTTAAACTCATCGCTATATGCCATTCCCTAGTAAGGGACCATGACATTATATTGGGCTTCAAATTTCGGGGAGTTCTGGATCACAGAGTGTTTCAACAATGGCAATGGAGGGATACTGGTATGGGATACCAATGACAGGTGATATATGACTGACAGGGAGCGGTACAGAACATATGTCCAGGGTGCATGGCAATGTTTGGATATACTCATAGTGGCAACAATTAAAAACCACAGTAGGGGGGGTACTGGGTTCCTGGCCAGTGGTGCTCTGTCGTGGTCCCTAGGGGAGCAGCGACAGTCTCCCAGGTACAGTGGTGGGGACCGGGAGGGAGTGAGGGTTCAACAGTGAGCCCCTGATACTAATGACTATGCTTGTGAGCTGATAAACCCAAAATAATAACAAGGCCTAGAGCAACTTTGTGCCTGGGAATTTCCTTCTGTCAGCCTTCATGTTACTCAAATGTGGCCAGTCTCGAAGCCAAACTCAGCATGTAAATGCAATGCCTTCCCCCCAGCGTGGGACATGACACCCGGGGATGAGCCTCCCTGGCAACGAGGGACCACTATCAACTACCAACTGATGATGCAACTGGAAAATGACCTTATACGGAAGGTTCAATGCGGATCAGCAGAATATCCATGTCTACATAAAATACCATGACTTTAAAATGCTGTTTGACCTAAAGTAAGGGGGAAATGGAAAGGAGAAATGAGTTTATATGGCTACGAGTTTCTAAAAAAGAGTCTGGAGGCTGGCAGAAGGTTTGCCCTCATGCACAACTGAGCAGAGTCAGAGAGACAGATAAAGCAGATACAACCCCCAGATATTGGTTCCTTTGAGGGCTAAAGAGACCCATGGGAGTTATGGTCATGGCCGATGGGGTTAACTACCAGGGCAGATGGCCCCTCTTTGGAAATGGTGTTTATGTGTGATGAATCTGGACTCAGATGGGATCTCCCTTCATAAGACTTTCATGCTAATGTGCTGGAGGTGCAGTTAATGTTGGGGTTTAAGATATATTTAGGGGATTTGAATCTCTGGACTGACAATGTGATAGCCAGATCCTGAGCCTCAACAGACTCCAGCACCTACAATCTGATTTATTGGACTTACCACACTCAGCTAAGATGGAGGTGAAGAAGGACAACCACCACACCATGGAGCCTAGAGTGATTACAACTGAAAATGGGAGGATTGCATCCAGCATCCAGGTGGAATCTGAGCCTTCTCTTGACATAAAGGTGCAATGGACACAACCAATCCAGTGTCCACATAGAAGAGGTGGCATTGGATTGGGAAAAGTGGACATAATGGACAAAGGGTATGGGGAAAGGCAGGAAGAGATGAGAGGTGGAGGCGTCTTCGGGACATGGAGCTGCCCTGGATGGTGCTTCAGAGGTAATCACCGGACATTGTAAATCCTCACAGGGCCTACATGATGGAATAGAGGAGAGTATGGGCCATGATGTGAACCAATGTATATGAGGTGCAGAGGTGCCCAAAGATGTACTTACCAAATCCAATGGATGTGTCATGATGATGGGAACGAGTGTTGTTGGGGGGGGGAGAGGGGTGTGGGGGGGTGGGGTTGAATGGGACCTCACATATATATTTTTAATGTAATATTATTACAAAGTCAATAAAAAATTAAAAAATTAAAAAAAAAAACAAAAAAAAAAACAAAAATATATTCATGATTCATCCACTGTCAAAAATGGAAAAGGGCATTATGGCATGAAGTTCTAAGTCTTCTTGAACTTTCAAATTACCATGAATGCTCTGGGATTAATCAGCGCTATCAACCAGAAGCTGAAGGATGATGAAATTTCTCAACTCAAGAAGAGGGGAGATACCCCTTGGGAAATCCAGAAGGACCTAAAAGGCCTGTCACATTTGAGTTACATGCCGTAGAAATTTAAAAACTGCAATATGATTAACCTTGAGCAATTGGTTATCATGCATATGCATGGATCACAGATTGCTTTTTTCTTCCTAAATATGTGAATTTGGACCCACAGAATTAAAGCAATTGCTTAGTTTAATGCTTACAATATTTACAATACAACTCCTTGAACAAATAAAAATAACTATTGTGTGAAAAAGTCATGACAGAATTCTATGCTGTTTTTTTCATTTTATATTACATACACGTAAGATGAGAGTGAAAGGATGGAAAACTATCCCATGCAAATTGTATCCATAAAAGAGCTGGGGTGGGTATATTAATACTGGTTAAAATAGAGTTTAACTCACAAACTCAGGGAAGTCACTATACATTTTTTCATATATTTTAAAAGAAGCTTTAGGTTATATAAATGTTACATCAAATTTATATGGAATCCCATATAGCCAACCCTCTTCCCCTCCCATATTTTCCTCCATTATCAACAACTTTTCTTAGTGTGGTATATTTCTTACAACTGATGAGCATATTTTGAAGCATTGCTACTAAACATGCTCTAAAGTTTACATTATGGTTTACACTTTGCAGTGCACAATTTTATGGTTTTGAGAAAATGTATAATGGCTTATACCCATCATTGCAATATCATTCAAAACAATTCCAATGTCCCAAAAATGCCTCTTTTTACACCTATTTTCCCTCTCTCTCCCCTCAGAACCTCTCTTAACCATTGTCTTTATATCAGTGTTCCAAGTTCTTCATTACTGGAATAATAAAGTCTACTTTGGTCCACAGTTGCATTCCCCTCTTATGATTGTTCATTCTTTGATCTTGAGGATTTTGGGATGGTGATGCCCTTTCTGCTTCCAACTGAGAGGAGATTTAGATCTCATGGGGAACATGAGTGGAACAGGCTTGCTTACAGTTGGAGATATTTCCTTTTTTGGGGGATGGGCATTATCCATTATCAAATTTTGTTAGATGTCCTGGGTGAGTTTGACGAACTGGAGAGTAGGTTTTGGCTGCAACTCTGCTGAGATTTAGAGCTCAACCAGCATAGGAAAAACTGGAAGATTTAAGTCTCTGGGACATATATTTAATGGCTATAGTTCTAATTAAAGAAGAACCATGTGCGGGAACATTATAGATGAGTCTAATTATGATACATTTGGGAGGTAGGTTATCATATAATACAAGGTAAGGCCTACTGACAATTTGCTGATATCCTGGGGCTGTCTGCCCTGCCTATAGTGACTAGATTTCTCTAGAGCCCTCAGGAGTACCCTTACTTGAGGCACTGTTTACTGTGTCATTCAGTGAGATCCTCCTGAGATGAGTATAAGCATAACCTCTGTAATGACCTCCCCACTAACTTTGAAAGCTCTTAGCTATAAAAACTCATTTGTATTTAGTACTTCCCCTTTTGGTCTAGGTTTTTTCCAAATGTATCACTAGTTAGTGCTTGGTAATAATCCCTCAGGGCCAGGGAAGTTAATCACTGGGATTCATGGCCTATGCTGTTGAGAAGGTAATAAGTTTATATGCTGAATTTGGCTTAGAGAGAAGGCCATAATGATAAACAAGAAGGCTTTCAGGAGGTAACTCTTAGGCAATATATATTACTAGGCTGTTTCACTTTCACAAGAATAAGATTCATAAGTACAACTATCAATATCAAGGGCCTGGTATATTGGTCTGTCCTCCTTTGTTAGGCACTGCCTATGTACTGTGAAGATTCTTACTCCTCTATTAGAGAATGTGCAGGACTCCCAAGATGAGACTTTAATTCTCTGTCGGTTATTGTATGGGTCTCCACCCACTGAAACAACATCCCATGGCCACATGAACACATTCATAGTCCATAGAGGCATGCCCCAGGTGCAACCTTCCCCACACATGCCCCTACTACCAACAACTTCCACTAGTGATCTTCTTTTGCCACAATTGAAACCCATCTGCAATCCAAAATCTCCCCCAAAAGACAGTCAAAAAATAAAAAATAAAATAGTAAACATTTAAAAATTTCATCCTGCCTTTCGTCAATGTAAGATCTGTTATCTTTTATGTAAATTGAAAATTTACAATTTGGTTTCTTACGTTTTGGTTTCTTATTTTCACTTCATATTTCAAGTAGGTTTAGGTTACAGAAAAATCACATAGAAAATATATGGGGAGGCAGAGCAAGATGGTGTCTGTGTGAGTGCACCTCATAATCTCTCCTGCAAAGAAGCAGCTGAGTAGGATTGGAGTCCTGCTGGATCAGGCTGTTTCGGGTGCTTGTACAGCAGGAGGTGTCTGGACATCAGTTTGGTGAGACAGTGACAGAAAAGATTCTTGAAAGAGGTAGAATTTTGGGTCTCTTACACAGAGGTCAGAAGTTGTGGGCGGGACCATTCCCCCTAGGGCTGGCGGTCTGGCTGGGGCGATTCCTGAAAACTTTGTTTTGCTGAGGTGTTCCCAAAACCGGAGCGGGCTGTTTCGGGGGCTTACAGGGCAGGAGGTGTCTGGATGTCGATTTGGTGAGATAGTGACAGAAGAGATTCTTGTGAGAGGTGGAATTTTGGGTTTTTGACACAGAGGTTCAGAAGTTGTAGGAGGAACCCCTCCTCCTAGGGCTGGCAGCCTGGCCATGGCGATCCCTGAAAACTTTGTTGTGCTGCGGTGTTCCCAAACCCAGTGTTAACTGGATGCATGGTTTCCAGGTCTGTATCCCCTAAAGCTGGTAGGCCATGCTACAGAGACTCACACACCTTGAATCTGCAATATCATGGACTTCCCATTCCCAAATCTACCTCACCCTGAAGTCCGTCTGAGATCCTTGATTAACCTAGCCCTCCACATTTGTTTTCTCCTTGAGCTTGGAGGAGTATACAAGCTGACTTGGGGAGAGTCTGGGAAGAAAGGAGAGGTGAATCTGCGGAGTAAGCCCAATTTACCTAAACATCCTGGGATAGGAAACTTGGTCTGGGAGAAGGTGGAGTCAGAAGATCAATTAGACCTCTCCTAGCACACCTAAGGGGAAGGGACTGTAGGACGTGCTTTCCAAGCTTCCAATAGCATATTTGGGGTTTCTGGTGAGGTGTAGGTGCTCTCACACTGGAAATAAAGAGTCATAGTCTTCTGTGTTGAGTTGGTTCAACAAGGACCCACTTGAATCTACTACCAGACCTCTCAGGCAGCTTTCCTGCTGTCCTGGGAGAGAGAGAAGTGAGGAAGGGAGAAAGGGGGAAGGTCAGATCCCTAAGCATTTTATTTAACTGCAAAGAGGATTCCTAGGTTGAAATGTTCGTTTTGTTTTTTTTTTGTTGTTGTTGTGGTTGCTACTTATTGCATTGTCTCCTGGTGTTTTCTCCCATTTCATCCCCCAAGGTCCTTTTTCATTTATTTAGATATTTTCTCTTTCTTTTTTCTTGCTTATTTACCCCACTTTTCTTTGCCCACCCTTTCCTCTTCTCTTTTTTTCTTTTCTCTATTTTTCTTCTTTTTTATTTTTATTTTTAAATTTTCTTTGTATAATAGATGCTGCAGAGTGGGCTTCACATGTGCTGTGTTTCCTTATCCTCCATTTCCTCTTTTCTGTATGTATTGATTTTGGCTACCTACACTGTCCCCTTTCCCCTATATCTTCTATCCTCCATCATCTACCGATTCTCTTACATTCCACCTCCCTATCTTCAGCCCCCAAATTGTCTGACTTTTTATTTCTAAAACTTTTGTTCTGTTTTCTGTCTTTCATCTTCTCTTGGTATTATTGTCTTTCTTTTCTCATTCCCTCTCTCATGAAAACACTGGCCTTTTAATTAATACTATATTCCTCCCCATATTCAGTTGAATGTCTCATTATAGGTACTCTACTTACTGCTATAATCTACACAACTTACATGAGTCTAATATCCATTCTCCTAGGTCTCATATTGTAGCTCTGTTAACATTTATTACCAATACTACATCATATATTTTATTTTCTTACTCATTTTGCTTTCCCAGCCCTAATATTTTCCTTCAAAGTGAACTTAGCCAGCAACAAGAAAATAGAGTAAGAAGAACAAAGTGACAAAGAGAAGACATAACACTTATACATGAAAAACAACTAATTAATCCCCAAGACTAGACAAAGAAGCTAAGGAAGTGATTAAACCCGTCAAGATAAAATGATGACCAAACAACAACAAAAAACTACAAACCAAACTAATAATCAGGAAAACGTGGCTGAATCCAATGAACAAACTAAAAACCAGGAAGAGAAGCAGAAGATCAAAAACATAATTAAAGATCTCAAAACATACATTAGAGACCAATTTAATGAAGTAAAGGAAGAGATTAACAATATGAAGAAAACAATTGGAGAGAATACAGAAGAAATTGCAGTCATAAACAAAAGGATAACAGATATGGTGGTGATGAACACCACAATTCAAGAAATCAAAAATACACTCTCTGCAAATAGCATCAGATTAGAAGAGACAGAGGAGAGAATTAGTGACATGGAAGACAGTTCATCTGAAATCAAGATCAGGAACAAGGCAAGGATGCCCACTATCACCTCTTCTATTTAACATTGTCTTTGAAGTACTTGCTCGAGCACTGAGGCAAGAACCAGATATAAAAGGCATTCAAATTGGAAAGGAAGAAGTAAAACTTTCAATATTTGCAGAAGACATGGTCCTATACATAGAAAACCCTGAGAAGTCTACAACAAAGCTTCTAGAACGCATAAATGAGTTTAGTCAAGTCGCAGGTTATAAGATCAATGCGCAAAAATCAGTAGCATTTCTGTACACCAATAATGAACAAGCTCAGGAGGAAATCAAGAAACAAATGCCATTTACAATAGTCAATGAAAAAATCAAATACCTAGGAATAAATTTAACTAAAGATGTAAAAAACTTATACACAGATAACAACACAACTCTGTTCAAGGAACTCAAAGAAGACCTAAATAAATGGAAGAATATTCCCAGTTCATGAATAGGAAGACTAAATATTATTAACATGTCTATCCTACCAAACCTGATCTACATATTTAATGCAATCCCAATAAAAATCAATACAGCATTCTTAAATGACCTAGAAAAACTAGCTATGAAATTTATTTGGAAAGGAAAGAGGCCTCGAATAGCCAAAGACGTATTGAAAAAGAAAAACAAAATTGGAGGAATCACACTACCTGACTTCAAAACATACTTTAAAGCTACAGTAGTGAAAACAGCATGGTATTGGCACAAGGAGAGACACACAGACCAATGGAACCAAATTGAGAGTTCTGATATAGTTCTTCATATATATAGTCATATAATATTTGATAAAGCCATCAAACCCTCTCAACTGGGAGAGAATTGTCTGTTCAATAAATGGTGCCTGGAGAACTGTATATACATATGAACAAGAATGGAAGAGGATTACCAACTCAACCTTATACAAAAATCAACTCAAGATGGACCAAAGACCTAAATATAAGACCCAAGATCATAAAGACTTTGGAAAGCAATGTAGGGAAGCATCTTCAGGACCTTGTAATAGCAAATCACTTCATGAATTTCACACCAAAAGCACAAGCAGCAAAAGAAAAAATAGATAAATGGGACTTCCTCAAAATTAAGGCCTTCTGCACCTCAAAGGAGTTTGTCAAGAAAGTGAAAAGAGAGCCTACACAATGGGAGAAAACATTTGGTAACCATATATCTGATAGAAGTCTTACATCCTGCACATATAAATAATCCCTATATCTCAAAAATAAAAAGACAAACAAACCATTTAAAAAATGGGAAAAAGAATTGAACAGACACTTCTCCAAAGAAGAAATATAAATGGCTAAAAAGTACATGAAAAAATGCTCCAAATCTCTAGCTATTAGGGAAATGCAAATCAAAACTTCAATGAGATACCATCTTTCTCCCATAAGTTTGGCAGCTATGAAAAAAACAGAAGACAACTAATGCTGGAGAGGATGTGGAGGAATGGGAACACTCATCCACTACTGGTGGGAATGCAGAAGGATCAAGCCATTATGGAGGACAGTTTGGTGCTTTCTCTAAAAAATTACCTATAGATTTGTCATACGACCCAGCAATTCCACTGCTGGGTATATACCCAGTAGAGAAAACAAGGATACAAACTGATAAATGCATACCAATGTTCATAGCAGCATTGATTACTATTGCCAAAAGTTGGAATCAACCCAAATGCCCATCAACAGATGAACGGATAAATAAAATGTGGTATATACATACAATGTAATACTACTCAGCTTTAAGAACGAATACACTACAAACACATGTGATAACATGGATGAATCTTGACAACCTTATGTTGAGTGAAGCAACCCAGGCATTGAAGGACAAATACTACATGACTTCAATGATATGAAATTAATAAACCAAGTTGACTCAGAGAGCTAGAGACTGGATTATAGGCTTAAAGGAAATTGGGGGTAGAGAAAGGATGTAAGCTGACACCTACATGGGTGAAATCTATGATAAGCTGGAGGTAAGTATTTGTACAAGGAAGGGCTAAAATGGGGGCATAGGGTTAGCTTTGGGTGGGACTTTGCAGACTTGAGGCGGGCTAGGGATGGGAGGATGGGTAATATTGCCCAAGATATTGGTGGGAGGGTGGGGGAACATATGAACATAGGAGATTGTCAGGTATTTGGTTGAGAGTATAATGCTGAGAAAACTTTTTCAAAAATATAATAAGGAAGGTTACCTGTTTAAGATGCTTAAAAGGGATAATCTGACACAGGCTCTAGGGAGTGTGTGAGCGTCCATTTTTCCATAGTGGGTTATATCATTGGATAGAGATCCATAAAATGGGAGTGAAGTTATACCCACATCCTGGGGAGGACTGATGTTCTCAAACAGAGGGAATTGTATCTCTTGAGAGAAATGGTGGTTCCCAATGCATTAGGACAGTTGAGCATGTCAAGCCCTCAACACTTTTGCAAGTATCTCTGAACATGGCTCTTCAAGCAATGAAGATTGACTGTCACTGTGGGCCCTGAGGGGAGGGGGAAAGAGCTATTGAATAGATGGAACCAATGTAACTGTGTGGGCAATAGAAGTGTTCCTCAAGATTATTCCAGGATGGATATAAGACATGTTAAATTACACCAAAAATGTATAGGGGCCCATAAGCTAAAATGTAAATCATAATGTAAAACATAAGATAACTAAAATTTTAGAAAATTGTATAGTCTAAAATATAAACCACAAGGTAAACCCAAATGTTACTTTGTTTGATAGCTAATATCTCAATATCTGTACCTCAGTTTCAGTAAATATAGTATGAATATGTAAAAGATTACTGCTGTGGAAGGGAAAAGGTTTTATGTTGGATATGTGGGAGTACTGTATATTGTATATATGAATTACTGTGATCTAAAACTTTTGTGAAGATAAGCTTAATATTTAGGTAAAAAGAAAAAGAAAAAGAAAGGACATACACACTGAGGAAAGATGGAAAAAGTTGCCTTTCCAATTTGCATACAGGGCAACACTTATTGCAGTGATGGAAGGCAAAATATCAAAAACAAAGCTTTTGCATTTTTAAGTTGTTTGATACCCCCATTTATTTTTACTTTAATTTTCTCAATTAATATGTATTCTATATCTAACCTTTAAACTCATCACTATATTCCATTTTACTATTAATTTAACCTGGCAATATTTTGGCCTTCATTTTTGAAGAAGTTTTGGATCACAGAGAGGCTCAACAATGGCAAGGGAGGTATACTGCTGTGGGATGTTATTGACAGGGGACACATGGTTGGCAGGGAGTTCTCCAGGGCATATATCCAAGGTACATAAAATTGTTTGGATATTTTCATAGTGGTCACAATTAAAAACAACAACTGAGGGAGTGCTGAGTGCGGTCACCCCTCGGGCTGAAGTGTGGTTTGCTGGCCTGGCAGGGGAGCGGCCGCGGTAGGCCTAATTCCGCTGCCCCCATAATAGGGTGGTTGGTCGGGCCCACCGCCACCCCTGAAGGAAGCTCGGCATGGGCGCAGAGTGCCCTCGGGTCTCCCCTTCTCGGCAGCCATGCTTCCGCGGCCACCCCTCCTCCCAGATGGCGCCACCCGATGCCTTGTGGGGCGGCACCCTTCTTCTTCCTTCTCCCTGCACAGGCGCAGGGCAGAAAATTCCAGTCTGCCCTTTTCCCCTCCCCCGACAGCAGCAACAGCCAGGTGTGGGCGGAAAAATCCAGCCTGCCCTTTTCCCTTCCCCCGACAGCAGCAACAGCCAGGCGTGGGCGGAAAAATCCAGCCCGCCCTTTTCCCTTCCCCCGACAGCAGCAACAGCCAGGCGTGGGCAGGAAACTCAAGTCTGCCCTCCACCCCAGCAACAGCAGCCACCAATCCCTAAACCCTGCCCCTTCCCCCAGCAACAGCGACAGCCAATCCCTAACCACCACCCCTCCCCCGTCCAGTACCACCCACTGACCTTTCGCCGGCAACCAATCAGAACAGGGCGTGGCTTCGACCAATCAGCCTTCCCCAGCCCCTATAAAACTGTTGCCTCTCCCTCAGTAAAGTGGACTTGCGTGTTTACCTTGTCTCCGCGGTAGTTCTTCTGCCGTGCGCCCTCCAGTCCTGAGAGCCCCCGACAAGGGCCTGGCCTCCCTTGTCCCCAGTTCGTCGCCTGCTTCGCCGGGCGACCCCTTCGTCGCCGGCTTCGCCGGGCGACCCCGTCAGCCGAACCGCGCAACCCCTTGTGAGACCGATCCCTCGTCTGCTGCCGGACCGACCCCTCGTCCCAAGTGGGACTGACCCCTCGTCCCAAGCGGGACCAACCCCTCGTCCAGAGCTGGACCGACCCCTCGTCCGCAGCCAGACCCCACCTCTACCGACTGAGCAAGCCGCCGCAGTTGGCGCCCAACGTGGGGCAAGGCAACCCGACCACAGCCTCACTCCATAACCTGGCGGCCCCCCCCTCCTCTCTTCTCACCGTGGGACTTCTCTCGTGCAACATTGCTGCTACCTGAGCCTTGGCTACCTCATATGATCCACGGCGGTCTGGGAGAATCGCTGGATGGCTTTCTCCTTCCATGTCAGGGGCTTATACCGACCCGCTATGATTAAGAGGAGCCTTGGATTTCTCGGGAGCACGCGCTTGCACGTCTGAAGTAACCCTACCACAGCCCTACGCCCTCCTCTTTTCTCACCCCTATCTTTTCACTCTGCATTGCTGCTCCTGAACCTTGGTGACCTCATATGATCCACGGCGGTCTGGGAGAATCGCTGGATGGCTTTCTCCTTCCATGTTGGGGGCTTATACCGACCCGCTATGATTAAGAGGCGCCAATAAAACTCTCAGGAGCACGTGCCTGAGCACCTCCACCCCTGCCTTCACCTCTGCCTCCTCCCCTTCACGCTTGCTCCCCTTTGCCTTGCTCCACTGCTCGTCGTCCCGCCCTCCCCTCGTCGGGGCCTTCTCTTGGCCCGTGACCACCGTCGGAGCCCCACCGGCTCCGACCCCTCGTCTCACCGCGCACCTCGGCTCCCATCGCCGCTCTCTCAAGGATGCCGCTCAGCCAATCTGGGTCCCCGGGAGATACGTCAAACCCGCCACCTCAGCAGCGGATGTCCCGCAGGGCACGGCGCCAGATGCGAGTGATCCAGCACCAACTGAGCCAGCTCACCCTCCACCCCGAGAGGCAACCATCCAACCCTGAAGTCTGTTCACTGCTCGCACTCTACCGTCAGTGCAGATGCCGCAACCCTCGCCATGCTGCCGAGCCAATTAACATAGTCTCTCTCCTTCTCCTTATGCTCTCCCTCGCCACCTCTGGCCAAGCTAACCCCTCTCACCAGCCCCGCTAAACGGCCCGCAACCCGCTTTCCCCGGCCCGCAGCTTGCGGAGCTTCCTCCTGTCTCGACCTCACTCCTCTTCTCAGCCATCCAAAGCGTCCTTTCTCGTCCCCCGCCCCCCTCCTTTTTTCGCTTGAACCCCTACTGCGTTGCAGATTGGGCCGCCCCATGTCGGCCCGCCCCATTAACATCGGCCTCTCTCGCGCCTGTGAAGACTTTGGCCTTCTTATTGTCCTCGCCTACGTCTCCACCACTCCCGACGCTGCCGCCACCACCATCGCTGGTGCCCTGACGCGACTTGTCCTCACCGCTGCGATCCTCCAGACCATCACACAGTCTGCCTCTACCGCTCTTCGCCACCAAGAAGAGATCAACTACCTGTAACGCACTGTCATCCTGGACTTTTAACAAGCAGATGGACCTTATAGCCACCGAGATCAACAAGAATTGGACATTGGCCACCCTTGCTTGCAACGGCAAGATACTGCCCCCCAAATTGTACATTTGTATCCCCATCATACTCACCTCCCTCTTCAGCCCCGCTTCCCTCATTGCTTACTGCCTCTTGGGCCTCGGCTACTTGTTGCTGCTGCCATCCTGGCCCTTATTTGAAAAGAAGGGGGAAATGCGGTCACCCCTCGGGCTGAAGTGTGGTTTGCTGGCCTGGCAGGGGAGCGGCCGCGGTAGGCCTAATTCCGCTGCCCCCATAATAGGGTGGTTGGTCGGGCCCACCGCCACCCCTGAAGGAAGCTCGGCATGGGCGCAGAGTGCCCTCGGGTCTCCCCTTCTCGGCAGCCATGCTTCCGCGGCCACCCCTCCTCCCAGATGGCGCCACCCGATGCCTTGTGGGGCGGCACCCTTCTTCTTCCTTCTCCCTGCGCAGGCGCAGGGCAGAAAATTCCAGTCTGCCCTTTTCCCCTCCCCCGACAGCAGCAACAGCCAGGTGTGGGCGGAAAAATCCAGCCTGCCCTTTTCCCTTCCCCCGACAGCAGCAACAGCCAGGTGTGGGCGGAAAAATCCAGCCCGCCCTTTTCCCTTCCCCCGACAGCAGCAACAGCCAGGCGTGGGCGGGAAACTCAAGTCTGCCCTCCACCCCAGCAACAGCAGCCACCAATCCCTAAACCCTGCCCCTTCCCCCAGCAACAGCGACAGCCAATCCCTAACCACCACCCCTCCCCTGTCCAGTACCGCCCACTGACCTTTCGCTGGCAACCAATCAGAACAGGGCGTGGCTTCGACCAATCAGCCTTCCCCAGCCCCTATAAAACTGTTGCCTCTCCCTCAGTAAAGTGGACTTGCGTGTTTACCTTGTCTCCGCGGTAGTTCTTCTGCCGTGCGCCCTCCAGTCCTGAGAGCCCCCGACAAGGGCCTGGCCTCCCTTGTCCCCAGTTCGTCGCCTGCTTCTCCGGGCGACCCCTTCGTCGCCGGCTTCGCCGGGCGACCCCTTCGTCGCCGGCTTCACCGGGCGACCCCTTCGTCGCCGGCTTCGCCGGGCGACCCCGTCAGCCGAACCGCGCAACCCCTTGTGAGACCGATCCCTCGTCTGCTGCCGGACCGACCCCTCGTCCCAAGTGGGACTGACCCCTCGTCCCAAGCGGGACTGACCCCTCGTCCAGAGCTGGACCGACCCCTCGTCCGCAGCCAGACCCCACCTCTACCGACTGAGCAAGCCGCCGCAGCTGAGTTCCTAGCCAGGGGAGCTCTATCACAGTCCCTAAAGGAACAGCAACAATCCCCCAAGTGCAACGGCAATGACCAAAAAAGAAGGAAGGTCCAACAATGAGCCCTTGATACTAATGACTATGCTTGTAAAACTGTGCACCTGAAATAAGAACAAGGCCTAGAGCTGCAGGGTGCCTAAGAGTTCCCTCCTGAGAACCTCCATGTTGCTCAAATGTGGCGATTCTCGATGCCAAACTCAGCATGTAAATGTGTTGCCTTCCCCTCAGGGTGGGACATGACTCCTGGGGATGAGCCTCTCTGGTGTCAAGGGATTACCAGCGCTGATGATGTAACTAGAAAATGACCTATAAAAGGGTCACCTCGGAAAAGCAGATTATCTCAGTTTACATATAATACCAGAAGTTCTAAATGCTTTTTGACTTGAATAAAAAGGAGAAATGGAAAGGACAAATGAGTTTATATGGCTATGAATCTCCAAAAAGAGCTGGGATATTATCAGAGGGGTCCTCCTTATGCACACCTCAGCAGAGTCCCAGAGAGAGATAAAGTAGATACAACCCCAGGTATTGGATCTTCTGAGGGCTACAGAGACCCACAGGTTCTATGGTCATGGCAGATGGAGTTCAGTGCCTTGTCACTTGGCCCTACTTTGGAGTTTGTGTTTCTGTGTGATGGAGCTGGACTCACATGTGATTTTTGTCCACAAGCTTCTCCTGTTACTTTTACCGGATCTGTAGTTGGCGCTGTGGTTTAGTGTATATCCAGGGGACCTGAATCTCTGGACTGACCATGTGATAGCCAGGCCCTGAGCCTCAACAGATTTGCAACTCCTACACTCTGGTTTATTGGACTTACCACTCACCTAACATGGAGGTGAAGAAGGTCAACCACCACACCAGGGTGCCAAGACTGCCTGCAACTGAAAGCAGGAGAATTGCATCCAGCATCCATTTGGAATCTAAGCCCCCTCTTGATATACATGTGGAATGGACACAACCATTCTAAGTTCCACAGGATGGAGGAATAGAGTATGGATTAGAGTCGACTTACTGATACTCTATTCATGAATTACTGTGATTAGTAATCAAAGAAAATATGGCATTGGTGTGGAGAAAGTGGCCATGGTGGCTGCTGGGGGTAGGGAATGGGAGGAAGAGATGTGATGTGGGGGCATTTTCTGGGGTTGGAGTTGTCCTGCGTGGTGCTGCAGGGAGAGTTACCAGACATTTTATGTCCTGAGATGGTCCACTGGGTGGACTGTGGGATATTGTTGGCTATGGTGTGGACCATTGACCATGAGGTGCAGCAGTGCTCAGAGATGTATTCACCAAGTGCAATGAATGTCTCATGATGTTGGAGGAGGTTGTTGTTATGGGGGGAGTGTGGGGTGAGGGGGTTGGGGTGTATATGGGACCTATATTTTTTTAATGTAGTATTAGAAAAATAAATACAGACCAAAAAAATAACAAAAAACAAAAAACAAAACAGACTCTTGGGAGCAGATGTGGCTCAAGAAGTTGAGCTCCTGTCTCCAACATAGGGAGTCCCAGGTTTGGTTCCTAGTGCCTCCTGGAAAAACAACAAGCAAAACAAATGATAAAACAGCTCAGGAAATGACTCTGCAATACCAATACTGGGCATATACCCAGAAGAACTGAGAGCAGTGACATGAACCGACATCTACACACTGATGTTTTACAGCAGCATTATTCACGATAGCTAAAGGTTGGAAACAACTCAGGTGTTCATAAGCCGGTGAATGGATAAACAAGCTGTTGTGTATTCTCATGATGGAGTATTATGCAGCTGTAAGAGTAAATGAAATTGTAAATCATATGGCAACATGGATGAACCTGGAGGACTTTATGTTGAGCAAAGCATGCTAGACAAAAAAGGCCAAATACCATATGATTGCATTACTATGGACCAAATATATTGTGTAACATATTGTATGATTCTTAAAAAATTATATGTATCCAGTACATTTAATTGAGAAATATATGTTTTTATTGAACTGTGGGGAAAAAAAGAAGATATAGGGGTTCCCATTAAAATTTTCTTCTTAGTTTTTACATTGTTTGCCTCAGGTATTTTGGGGCACCCTGGTTATATGTGTTAATATTTATGATTGTTCTTTCTTCTTGATAGATTACCCCTTTTATTAATATATAATGTCCTTCCTTTTCTCTTAAAATGGTTTTGCACTGAAAATCTACTTTGTCTAATATTAGTAAGCTACTCCAACCCCTTTTTCATTATTGTTTACAAGTAAAATCATTTTCCAAACATTCACTTGCAACCTCTTTGAGTCCCTGGGTCCATAGTTTCTTGTAGACATCATATAGATGGGTCATATTTCCTTACCCATTATGCCAATCTGTCTTTTCACTGGAGAGTTTAGTCCATTACCATTCAATGTTATTACAGTCAAGCAATACTACATTAGCTATTTTTTTCTATTGGTTTATATATGTCATATTTTGTTTTTGTATCTCTTTTTATTCCTTTAGTTTTTCTAACTAATAATTTCTTTTCTACACTCTCCTCCAACCCTGTCTTTCCAGTTTTTTTTTTCCTTTCAACCTACAGAACTCTCTTTAGTTTTTCTTGAAGAACAGGTCTCTTGTTGACAACTCTCTTAATTTCTGGTTATCTGTGAATGCTTTGAACTCTCCCTCATTTTTGAATGCCAGCTTTGATGGAAAGATTTTGGATATCAGTAACAACTACAGACCTGTAAAATCCACAAATATGAGGATGTTAAATGACACATTCTTGAAAAAATCAATGGGCCAAAGATGAAATCATAAGGAAAATCAGTAAATATCTTTTAGACACATAAAAACATATTGGATATATCCAATGCAATATTCAGAGAGGTAATTTTAGCCTTAAATGCTGTCATTAATAGATAATAATGAGCTCAAATCAAAGACCTAGCTTCAAATCTGGCAGAACTATAAAAACAACAGCAAAATAAGCCCTAAGTGTGTAGAAGGAAAGAAATGACAAAGATTAGAGCAAAAATACATGAAAGAGTAAAAACAAAGAAAACAGTACAGCCAAATTTGTTTCTTTGAAAATATCATTAAAATTTACAAGCCCTTAGTTAAACTAATAAGGAAAAAAAGGAGAGATGATACAAATCTCTCTTTAAACATCTCAACAATTAAATAAAAAAGGGATATATTTTTGAAAATGAAATGAGCAATAGGCCTCAAAATATTAGCACTTTTCCATTTTTAAACATTTCTCCTTACCAGCCCCAACTTCCCTAAAAACGAATACTCTTGAAAGGAAAAGATCAAAGGATTATTGAGCCTACAGAATGATTTAAGTACATGCAGTTGAATACGAAGCATATATTGTTGTTGGCATTGTTTTAAAATCAGAAGAATCAGTCAAACTATTATACCTGTATATTGGTAAGTTTGTAGTTCTTCATGAAATTAGAAGCATAGAAATCCCATTGTTATTATAAAAAAAGAAAAAGTAAAAAGATTGGCAACATCTATTGGACCAAATAGGTGGAGATAATTTAACACTCATAAAACTGCTAGTGTAAATGTGATTTCTACCACAGTATGACAAAATAATCTGGCAGTCGATATTAAAATTTGAAATCCACAGTCACTTTTGTCCAGAAATTTCAGTCTTGGAAATTTGTACTGAAAATAAAAACATCGGGGCTTAGGGTATATTAATAAGCTTATTTATAAAATGATTATTTGTAAATAAATACAATAAGGAAGCTACTTGAAAGTCCGCAAATAGATTTCTATGGGGAAGAACAATTTCCTTTACTGGATTTTTCAAAAAAGTTAGGGAAGACCAGGTGTAATATGGGGGCATTTTTGGGACATTGGATTTGTCCTGCATGACATTGCAGTGACAGATACAGGCCATTGTATATTTTGTCATAACTTACAAAATTGTGCGGGACAGAGTGTAAACTATAATGAAACTGTATTCCATGGTTAGTAGCAATGCTTCAATATGGGTTCATCAATTGTAACATATCTACTACACTAATGAAGCATGTTGTTATTGTGGGAAAGTATGGGAGGCAAAGGGAGCGGGGCATATGGAATTCCTCTATAATTTTAATGTAACATTCATGTAATCTAAAGCTTCTTTAAAAAATAAAATAATGTAAATGGTTACAATAAATACATTTGTTTTACCCCATTGTAACAAATTGAATAAATTGTGATAGATGTATATTATGAAAAATTAGGTAGATATTTAAAATAATGAACTGGATCTTTGGACATTGACCAGGAAGATGATAATGAAAATTAAGTGAAAAATGCAGTTTCCAAGGTAATATATAAAGTAGATTCCTTTTATAATAAAGATAACCCTATTATAAATTTCCATGTTTGTAAAAGAATAGATAATTGTGTGGTAAATGGTAAATATGTTTACCCCCTGTGAGTAAGGCTGCAAGAGTGAAGGTGGAAGTGAAATTTTTATTTATATATCTCTATATAGTTTAACTGCTATCATCTTTTTACAATGTGGTTTGCTAACTTTAAAATTTTTTAGTGAAATTTTACTTTTATTTGGATTTGCATTACCTTAATTACTAATGAACTTAAGCACATTCCCATGTATATATTGGTTAGCTGTATATCTTCTGTGAATCCCCTGTTCATAGCTCAGCACTATTTTTCAAGTGGATAGTTTCTTTTTCCCAATTTTAGGGGTTCCTTGACTATTAGGAATATTAACTATTTGTTGGTTATATGCACTGTAATTATTTTTCCTGGTCCATTGAAATTTTTTAGTTTTTATGTGATCACACCTGCCAATTTTTTTCCTGTCACCCTTTAAAAAAAAAGACTATTATATATCTTGTTGTCTATTATATATTAAGTGAAATACTGCAAGTTGCTGCATAATATGTATAGTATGGTTCTATCTTTGTATATTAAAAATAGGGGAAAATACATTATGTGTGTTTGTGGATGTTGCATATATATGTATGAGCAAAAATAAATACATGGAAATATACAATTCAAACAGTTAACATTGATCATCTCAGTGGGGTGAAATAGGGACAGAGAAAAAGCAATTACGAATATGTTCTTTACACATCTTTGCATGGCTTGATTTGTTATAACAATTACATACTTACCCCTGAATTTATTTCTTTCTCTTCTCCCTTAAATTGTTATTGTCATAGAATATAGCTTTATACATGTGTGCATTAAAATGGCTTTATGTTATATATATTGCTTTAAGCATTTGTCTTTTAAATATGAAAAAAGAGGAGTTACAAAACAAAATATAATAAATCAGGCCTTTATATTTACCTAATTACCTTTGCCAGTGATCTCTCTTTCTTCATATGGTTTTAAGTTATTGTCTAGTGTCCTTACCATTTCTTGCAGGGAAGGTTTATAAGTAACAAACTCCCATGCCCTTCATTTATCTGGAAATGTTTTAACTTGTCCTCCATTCCTGAAGATAGTTTTGCCAGATATGGAAGTCTTACTTGTTATTTGGTTTTGCTTTTCCCTAACAATTTATCTATGCCATTCTGCTACTTTCTGGGCCCCATGGTTTTGGGAGAGGAATGAGGTGACGTTCTTATTTAGGATCCTTTATTTGTGATGAGTCACATCTCTCTTGCTTTCTAGAGTTCCTGTGTTTGACATTTAACAATTTAACCATTATGTGTCTCACTGTATATGTCTGAGTTTATTCTACTTGTAGTTTGTTAAGCTTCTTGGACATGTAAATTGATAGGTTTCACAAAATTGGGGAAGTTTTTGGCCATTATTTCTTAAATATTCTCTTTCCCTTTTGTTCTCACCTTTCTTCTTCATAATATGTATATTGGTCCATTTGATGGTTCCACAATTCCCTTAAGTTCTGTTCATTTTTCTTCATTCTTTTTTATTTCAGTTCCTCAGGCTGAATAATTGCAATTGTCTCAATTTCAAGGACACTATTCTTTTTTCTGCCTGCTCTAATTATCTGTTGAGTCCCTCTAGTGAATCTTTCATTTCACTTATTGAAATTTTCAGTTCCAGAATTTCTATTTGGTTCCTTTTTGTAAGTTTTGTTTCTTTATTAATATC
This sequence comes from Dasypus novemcinctus, assembly GCF_030445035.2. Taxonomy (NCBI): domain Eukaryota; kingdom Metazoa; phylum Chordata; class Mammalia; order Cingulata; family Dasypodidae; genus Dasypus; species Dasypus novemcinctus. The sequence goes on from NC_080704.1 coordinate 112,513,594, forward strand.
CTAATTATTTCATACATCATTTTCCTGATTTATTTTAGTTCTTGGCCCATGGTCTTCTTTAGCTCTTTGTGCATTGTGCTGGTTTGAGTCTTTTGTGGACCCCATAAAATCATGTTCTTAAAGTAAATCCATTCCTATGCTTGTAAACCCATTGTAGATGGGACCTTCTGATTAGATCACATTTGATTAGATGGCTTACTTAAGAGTATTTGATTAGATTTTGGGACCCAGGGTGGATCTTAAACTCTTACTGGAGTACTTTAAAAACAAGGAATTAAAAAGTCACAGAAACATAGAGAAAAAGCCACAGAGACAGAGTGAAGGAACCAGGAACTCATAGAGGAACCCAGAAGAAAGAAAGCCGTGTATAAAGCAGCCAGAAGCTGAAAGAGACAGCCTGGAGAAGAAGGAAAATTTATCCTCATGCCTGATCACCTACAGCTGTGCAACTTCTGACACTACCACCATGAGCCTGATTACCCACTGCTGAGCTTGGGGAGAAAGTGAGCCTGGAGAATGCAGAGACCAGCAGAGCTTCCATTTTACCTTGCCATATGGCAGGAGACTAGGATTACCAGCACCAGAACTTCAATGAGACAGTATCACTAATGATGTCTTGACTTGGACATTTTCAAAGTTGACCCATTTCTGGTATATTGTTCCCAGCAGCTTTTAGCAAACTAAAATATGCATATTTAAAATATCTGAATTAAATTAATTTTGCAGTAAGTACAATATTTGTGCTTCCTCATGTACAGTTTCTGTCAATTGAATTTTTCCATGGAAGGGGTCATACTTTTCTATTTCTTTATATGTTTTGTGATTTTTTATTTAAAACTGGAATTCAAATATTATTATGTGCTAACTCTGGAAATCAGATTGTCTCTTTTCCCCAAGATTTGCTTTTCTTGATCGTTGAAGGCTGTAATTGTCTATTTTTTTAGTGACTTTTCCAAACTATTTTCGGTGAAGATTGTATCCCTTGTTATGTGGGGTCCCTGAAGACTGTTCCTTTCATTTGTGTTGAGACATTGTTTTCAGAGACATTCAAGAATTAAAAAAAGGGTGGAGGCAAGATGGTCGCTGAGTGAACTTGCCTTTGCGGTAGGTCCCGGGAGGAGACGGTTGGGCGCGGCTGCAGGCTCTCCAAAGCCGGGCTTTTTCGGGATTTTTGCAAGGCAGAAGTGCCTGGACATTGATTGGGTGGAAAGGTAACGGAGAGGATTGGTCTAGTAGATATAGTTTGTGTTCTATTGCCTGTGGGTGAGACCCGCGCGGGCTCCTCCCTGCTGGGGGTGGGGGGAGTCGTGGTTCAGCCCAGCGGCACCGATTTTACACGGCTCTGAGCTGTCGAGGAGTTCACGAGCTTTGAGCAAGCTGTGCACGGGTTGATGCGACGGGTCGCCTTTGCAGTGGGATTTGGGAAGATAGACGGTGCTTTGCTTTGAAGCGGGAGAAACTTGTGATTGCGAAAATAAACAATAGTGCTTCTGCCTGAAGCCCCGCCCCCAAAAGCCCGGCAGCCGGTCTCCGACCCAAATAGGCTGTAGGCAATAAAGAGATGTAATCGGAAAGTTGTATTAGGCTGCGGCAAGGGAGGGGGATACGTCTGGAAGCAGATTAGGGAATATTTTGCGAAGCTTGGGAAATCCGATTTTCGAATCTGTTTTCGGCGTCACAGGCCGGGCTTCAGATCTGTACTAGCAAAGTAGCTGCGGTGTAGAGGCGCCCTCTAGTGGCAGAGGTTTGGAATCACAGGACGGGAGCTGTCTAAAAGCTGAAGTGAAATATACTAATGAGCCCAGCTAAGTAAATGAATTGCAGGGTTCAGTCATAATATAAAGTTTGCGGATCTGACTTCCCCCTTAAGGCTGGCACCCAGCTGAGGGGATCCCAGAGGGCTGTATTACACTGCAGGGCTCCCAGGCTTCCTGTAGACCAGATTGGAGGGTGCCAAGTCTGAATTCCCTAAAATCTGGTGGCCCACACCACAGAGACTCACATCTCTTGAGACCTCAATATCTCAGACTTTCCATCCCTGAATCCATCACGCACTGAGGTCCATCTGAGGTTCTTAAATGCCCTAGCCTTCAACGTTGGCGTTCTTTCCTTATCGTTTCATTTTGTTTTGTTTTTATTTTCATTTTGACTTATTCTTTACTTTTTTCAATTTCCTGATTGCTAACACCGCATTATCCCCTAGTCTTCTCTCACAGCGTATCCCCCAAAGTCTTTCTTTTACTCAGTTATTTAAGGCTTTTTTTCGTGGTAGGTGCTGTGAAGTGGGTGTTTTAATTCTGGGTCGTGCATATCTGTTTTTTTTTTCTTTCCCCTATCTGTTCCCCACCCCTTGCCCATCCCCTTCTACTTTCTTCCTCTCGTCCCTTCCCCCCCACTTTCTTTTTTTTTCTTTCTTTCTTTTTTTCTGTTGTCTCTCTCCCTCTTGTCCCTCATATTCTACTTAATTTATTTTAACTCAATTATAAAATAGGTGCGGCAGGAAACACCTCACATTTGCTGGGGTTTTCTCATCCTCCACTGCCTCATTTCTGTGTGAACTGATTTAGCCTACCTGCACTATCCTCTTCCCCCTACATCTTGATACCCGCCACCATCTACTGGCTCTCCCATATTCCATCTCCCACCTCCCTTTCTTCGAACCACGAAGGGTCTAAGTCTTAACTTCTAATACCTATGTTTTGTTTTCTGTCTGTTATCCACTCTTGAAACTATTACCATTTTTTTTCTCATTCCCTCTCTCACGAAATCAATAGCTTTTTAGCTCATACCATAATCCTACCATATTCAATCACCTACCTCATAATAGGTACTCTACCTACTGCTATAACTCTACACAATTTACATAAATCTAACCTCCATCCTCCCAGATCTCATATTCTTGCTTTGCTAACATATATCACCAATATTACTTTACACTTTTCCCTTGCTTACACAATTGCCTTCCCCCAACACTAATACTTTCTTTAAAGTGAACTTAACCAACAACAAGAAACTAGAATAAGAAGAAAAAAGTGACAAAGAGAAGATATAACACCTATGCAAAAATAACAGCTAATTAACCTCCAAGAGCAGACAAATAAGCTAAGGAACTGATTAAATCCGTCAAGATAAAGAGATGACCAGAAAGCAACAAAAATCTACAAACCAAACCAGTAATCAGGAAAACATGGCTGAATCCAATCAACAAACCAATAATCACGAAGGGGAGCAAAACTTGGCACAAGCAATGAAAGATCTCAGAACATTTATCACCGACAAATTTGACGAAGTAATGAAAGAGGTTAACAACATGAAAATATCACTTGGAGGGGAAATTGCAGACATACGAAAAAACATAACAGATATGATGGGAATGAACACCACAGTTCAAGAAATCAAAAATACACTTGCAGCAAATATCAGCAGACTAGAAGAGACAGAGCAGAGAATTAGTGATGTGGAAGACAGTACTTCAGAAATCAAACAGATAGTAGAAGGGGTCAATAAGAAGATAGAAAAAATCCAATTAGGATTTAGGGACCTGAATGACAATGCAAAACGCTCAAACATACGTATTATAGGCATTCCAGAAGGTGAAGAGAAGGGAAAGGGGTCAGAAGGAATGCTGCAGGAAATAATGGCTGAAAACTTCCCAAATCTACTGAAAGAGACAGATGTACATATCCAAGAAGCACAGCGCACTCCACAAGTCATAAACCCCAACAGGCCCACCCCAAGACATATACTTGTCAAATTATCCAATGCTCAAGACAAAGAGAAAATCCTAAAAGCAGCAAGAGAAAAGAAAACCATCACATACAAGGGAAGCTCTATTAGATTAAGTGCTGATTTCTCTTCTGAAACCATGGAGGCAAGAAGGCAGTGGTATGATATAGTCAAGGTACTAAAGGAAAGAAATTTCCAACCAAGAATACTCTATCCAGCTAAATTAGCATTCAAACATGATGGAGAGTTCAAAATATTCGCAGACAAACAGAAACTGAAAGAGTATACCAACAAGAAACCTCCCCTTCAAGAAATTCTAAAGGGAGTTCTACAGGAAGAAAGGAAAAAACCGGAAAGGCAGAGTTGGAGGAGAGTATAAGACCAACAACAATAACAAAAAAGACAAAAAAAATATACAAACAAAATATGACAAACACAAATCCAATCAAAATATGGCTAGCACAAATAATTCCTTGACAGTAATAACACTGAATGTCAATGGATTAAACTCACCTATCAAAAGATTCAGACTGGGACATTGGATAAGGAAATATGACCCATCCATATGCTGTCTACAAGAGACACATCTTAGACCCAGAGACGCATGGAGATTGAAAGTGAATGGCTGGAAAACAATCATACAAGCTAACAATAACCAAAAAAAGGCAGGAGTAGCTATATTAATATCAGACAAAATAGACTTTAAATGTGAAACAATTGTGAGAGACAAAGAAGGATACTACATTTTAGTCAAAGGGAAAATCTGTCAAGAAGATCGAACAATCATAAATATCTATGCCCCTAACAAGGGTGCCTCTAAATACGTCAGGCAAACGCTGGAAAAACTAAGTGAAAGAATAGATACATCTACAATTATAGTGGGAGATTTTAATACACCACTATCAACTCTGGACAGAACATCTCAAAAGAGAATCACCAAAGAAACAAAACATCTGAATAGTATATTAGAGGAGATGGATCTAATAGATATATATAGATCGCTACACCCAAACACAGCAGGATATACATTTTTCTCAAGTGCACATGGATCATTCTCCAAGATAGATCATATGCTAGGCCACAAAGAAAGGCTGAACGAATTCAGAAAGATTGAAATCATACAAAACATTATCTCTGACCACAGTGGAGTCAAGCTGGAGATTTGCAAGGGACAGAAGCCCAGATTTCACACCACGATTTGGAAATTAAACAGCACACTCTTAGAAAAACAGTGGGTCAAAGAGGAAATCTCAAAAGAAATCAATGACTACCTTGAAACAAATGATAATGATAACACAACATACCAAAATTTATGGGATGCAGCAAAAGCAGTACTGAGAGGGAAGTTTATAGCCATAAATTCATATATCAAAAAAGAAGAAAGAGCAAAAATTGAAGAACTAACTGCACATTTGAAGGAATTAGAAAAACAACAACAAAGTAACCCAACAGGAAGAAGAAGGAAGGAAATAACAAAGATAAAAGCAGAACTAAATGAAATAGAAAATAAGAAAGCACTTGAACAGATAAACAAGACCAAGAGCTGGTTTTTTGAGAAGATTAACAAAATTGACAAACCTTTAGCAACACTAACAAAGAAAAAAAGAGAGAAGATGCAAATACACAAAATAAGAAATGAGAAAGGCGATATCACCACTGACCCCACAGAAATAAAGACTATCATAAGAGGATATTTTGAAAAACTATATTCCGACAAAAATGACAATCTAGAGGAAATGGACAAATTCCTAGAAACACATAAGCAGCCCATATTGACAAAAGAAGAAATTGATGATCTTAACAAACCAATCACAAGCAGAGAGATAGAATCAGTTATTAAAAATCTCCCAACTAAGAAGAGCCCAGGGCCACATGGCTTCACAAGTGAATTCTACAAAACATTCCGGAAAGAACTGACACCAATCCTTCTGAAACTATTCCAAAAAATCGAAACAGAAAGAACATTACCCAACTCCTTCTACGATGCCAACATTACCCTAGTACCAAAGCCAAACAAAGACATCACAAGAAAGGAAAATTACAGACCAATTTCTCTAATGAATCTAGACGCAAAAATACTTAACAAAATACTTGCTAATCGTATTCAACAACACATTAAACGTATTATACACCACGACCAAGTGGGATTCATCCCAGGTATGCAAGGATGGTTTAACATAAGAAAATCAATCAACGTAATACACCATATAAACAGATTGAAGGAAAAAAATCACGTGATTATATCTATTGATGCAGAAAAAGCATTTGACAAAATACAGCACCCTTTCTTGATAAAAACACTCCAAAAGATTGGAATACAAGGAAATTTTTTGAACATGATAAAGAGTATATATGAAAAACCTAAAGCCAATATTGTTTACAATGGAGAAATCCTAGACTCCTTCCCTCTAAACTCAGGAACAAGACAAGGATGCCCACTGTCTCCGCTCCTATTTAAAATTGTCTTAGAAGTACTTGCTCGAGCACTGAGGCAAGAACCAGAAATAAAAGGCATTCAAATTGGAAAGGAAGAAGTCAAAATTTCATTATTTGCAGATGACATGATCCTATACATAGAAAACCCTGAGAGATCTACAACGAAGATTCTAGAACTCATAAATGAGTTTAGTAAAGTCGCAGGTTATAAGATCAATGCGCAAAAATCAGTAGCATTTCTGTACACTAATAATGACCAAGATCAGGAGGAAATCAAGAAACAAATACCATTCACAATAGTAAATAAAAAAATCAAATACTTAGGAATAAATTTAACTAAAGAGGTAAAGAACTTATACACCGAGAACTATACAAGATTGTTCAAGGAAATCAAAGAAGACCTAAATAAATGGAAGACTATTCCTTGTTCATGGATACGAAGACTGAATATTATTAAGATGTCTATCCTACCAAAACTGATCTACACATTCAATGCAATCCCAATAAAAATCAATGCAGCCTTCTTTAAGGAACTAGAAAAACTAACTATGAAATTTATTTGGAAAGGAAAGAGACCCCGAATAGCCAAAGACATACTGAAAAAGAAAAATGAAATTGGAGGAATCACACTACCTGACTTCAAAACATACTACAAAGCTACAGTGGTGAAAACAGCATGGTACTGGCATAAGGAGAGACACATAGACCAATGGAATCGAATTGAAAGCTCTGATATAGAACCTCACATATACAGCCACATAATATTCGATAAAGCCACCAAACCCTCTCAACTGGGAGAGAGTGGCCTATTCAACAATTGGTGTCTGGAGAACTGGATAGCCATATGTAGAAGAATGAAAGAGGATTACCATCTCACACCTTATACAAAGATCAACTCAAGATGGATCAAAGACCTAAATATAAGAGCCAAGACCATAAAAACCTTAGAAAGCAGTGTAGGGAAACATCTACAGGACCTTGTAATAGGAAATGGATTTATGAATATCTCACCAAAAGCTCGAGCAGCAAAAGAACTAATAGATAAATGGGACTACCTCAAAATTAAAGCCTTCTGCACCTCAAAGGAGTTTGTCAAGAAAGTAAAAAGGGAGCCCACACAGTGGGAGAAAATATTTGGCAATCATATATCTGATAAGAAACTTATAACGTGCATATATAAAGAACTTCTATATCTTGAAAATAAAAAGATAAACAACCCATTTAAAAAATGGGAAAAAGACTTAAACAGACACTTCTCCGAAGAAGAAATACAAATGGCAAAAAAGCACATGAAAAAATGTTCCAAATCTCTAGCTATCAGGGAAATGCAAATCAAAACTACAATGAGATACCATCTTACACCCATAAGATTGGCAGCTATGAAAAAAACAGAAGAATACAAGTGCTGGAGAGGATGTGAAGGAAGGGGAACACTCATCCACTGCTGGTGGGAATGCAGAAGGATCCAACCGTTCTGGAGGACAGTATGGCGGTTTCTCAAAAAACTAGCCATAGATTTGCCATATGACCCAGCAATACCACTGCTGGGTATATACCCAGCAGAACTGAAAACAAGGACACAAACAGATATATGTACACCAATGTTCATAGCAGCATTGTTCACTATTGCCAAAAGTTGGAATCAACCCAAATGCCCATCAACAGATGAGTGGATCAATAAAATGTGGTATATACACACAATGGAATACTACTCGGCTGTAAGAACAAACACACTACAAACACATGTGATAACATGGATGAATCTTGAGAACCTTATGTTGAGTGAAGCAACCCAGATATTGAAGGACAAATACTACATGACCACAATGATATGAAATAAACAAGCTGCCTTAGATAGCAAGAGACTGAATGATAGGCTTACAGGAAATCGGAGGGTGGAGGAAGGATATGAGCTGATGTCTGCAGGGGTGGAATTTAAGACGAGATGGTGGTAAGTATGAACACAAAGAAGAGATAAAAGGGGGGCAAGGGGTTGCCTTTGGTTGGGGCTTTGGGGGTTTGAGGGTGGCTGGGGAGGGACGGATGGGTAACATTGCCCAAAAGTGGGGGGAGGGAGGGGTAGCATACGAACACAGGAGAGGGTCAGGTGTTGGTGGAGAGTAAAATGCTGAGAAAATCATATCAAAATATAATAAAGAGGGTTACCTGTTTAGAATGCTCGGAGGGGGGGTCTGATGCAGGACGGGCTCCTGGGGAATGTCTAAATGCTCATTCTGCCAGAGTGGGTGTCACCATGGGGTAGAAACCCAAGTAGTGAGAGTGGGGGTGGACCCACATCCTGGGGAGGACTAATGCCACCAAATAGAGGGAACTGTATCCCTCGAGAGCAAGGGTGGCTACCAGGGCATTGGGGCAGTTGAGCAAGTTAAGTCCTGAACACTATTCCATCTATCTCTGGAAGTGGCTCCTCAGGAAACGGAGGTTGGCTGTCACTGTGGGCACCAAGGTGGAAGGGAAAATGGACGTTAAATGTGTGGAACCAAGGTAAATGGGGGATAAGAGAGGAGTTTCTTGAGAGTACACAAGGATGGGTATAAAACATGTAATATTACACCATAACATATAGGAGATGACAGACTGATAATGTAAACCATAATGTAAAACATAGGATAACTAAGAATGTAAAGAACTGTATATCCTAAAGTATGCACCATAATGTAAGCACAGATGTCACCTTGTTAGAAAGCTAATGTCTCAGACTCTGTACATCACGTTAAGTAAATATGATGTGAATAGGGTGTAAGAGTATCGCTGTGGAAGGAAAAAGGTTTTGTGGTGGATGTATGGGAGTGCTGTATATTATATATATGCATTGCTGTGGTCTAGGACTCCTGTGAAGAGAAGCTGAATAATTAGGGGGGAAAAAAAAAAAAAAGATATGATGTAGAATTTTTTCAAGTCAACATTCTTTATCTAAGTTCTTTATCTAACTTTATCCAAGTTCTTTATCTAACCTTTAAATCCATCGCTATATGCCATTCCCTAGTAAGGGACCATGACATTATATTGGGCTTCAAATTTCGGGGAGTTCTGGATCACAGAGTGTTTCAACAATGGCAATGGAGGGATACTGGTATGGGATACCAATGACAGGTAATATATGGCTGACAGGAAGCTGTACAGAACATATGTCCAGGGTGCATGGTAATGTTTGGATATACTCATAGTGGCAACAATTAAAAACCACAGCAGGGGGGTACTGGGTTCCTGGCCAATGGTGTTCTGTCGTGGTCCCTAGGGGAGCAGCGATAGTCTCCCAGGTACAGCGGCGGGGACCGGGAGGGAGTGAGGGTTCAACAGTGAGCCCCTGATGCTAATGACTATGCTTGTGAGCTGATAAGCCTAAAATAAGAACAAGGCCTAGAGCAACATTGTGCCTGGGAATTTCCTCCTGTCAGCCTTCATGTTACTCAAATGTGGCCAGTCTCGAAGCCAAACTCAGCATGTAAATGCAATGCCTTCCCCCCAGCGTGGGACATGACACCCGGGGATGAGCCTCCCTGGCACCGAGGGACCACTATCAACTACCAACTGATGATGCAACTGGAAAATGACCTTATACGGAAGGTTCAATGTGGATCAGCAGAATATCCCTGTCTACATAAAATAACATGACTTTAAAATGCTGTTTGACCTAAAGAAAGGGGGAAATGGAAAAGAGAAATGAGTTTATATGGCTACGAGTTTCTAAAAAAGAGTCTGGAGGCTGGCAGAAGGATTGCCCTCATGCACAACTGAGCAGAGTCAGAGAGACAGATAAAGCAGATACAACCCCCAGATATCGGTTCCTTCGAGGGCTAAAGAGACCCATGGGAGTTATGGTCATGGCCGATGGAGTTAACTACCAGGTCAGATGGCCCCTTTTTGGAACTGGTGTTTATGTGTGATGAATCTGGACTCAGATGGGATCTTCCTTCATAAGACTTTCATGCTAAGGTGATGGAGGTGCAGTTAATGTTGCGGTTTAAGATATATTTAGCGGATTTGAATCTCTGGACTGACAATGTGATAGCCAGGTCCTGAGCCTCAACAGACTCCAGCACCTACAATATGATTTATTGGACTTACCACACTCAGCTAAGATGGAGTTAAAGAAGGACAACCACCACACCATGGAGCCTAGAGTGATTACAACTGAAAGTGGGAGGATTGCATCCAACATCCATGTGGAATCTGAGCCTCCTCTTGACATAGAGGTGCAATGGACACAACCAATCCAATGTCCACATAGAAGAGGTGGCATTGGATTGGGAAAAGTGGTCATGGTGGCTGATGGGTATGGGGAAAGGCAGGAAGAGATGAGAGGTGGAGGCGTCTTTGGGACATGGAGCTGCCCTGGATGGTGCTTCAGAGGCAATCACCGGACATTGTAAATCCTCACAGGGCCCACTGGATGGAATGGAGGAGAGTATGGGCCATGATGTGGACCATTGACTATGAGGTGCAGAGATGACCAAAGATGTACTTACCAAATGCAATGGATGTGTCATGATGATGGGAACGAGTGTTGCTGGGGGGGGGGGGGGAGAGGTGGGGGGGGGAGAGGTGGGGTGGGGGGGTGGGGTTGAATGGGACCTCACACATATATTTTTAATGTAATATTATTACAAAATCAATTTAAAAAAATGTAAAAAAAATAAAATAAAATAAAAGAAAAAAAAAAGAAAAAAAAAAGATTTAAAATAAATAAACACACATATACACAGAACACCTCTTCCAGTTTTTGTGGATTGGCTCTGTATTGGAACACACCTTTAACATTGAGGCCATTTACTGCCTTCACTTCCTACTTACACTGAGCATAGAAATCAGCCAGTGGTGAAAGCCTTAAGGTCGTTTTAGATTTCTTTGAGCATATCTCCTGTCTTGGGCATAGTGGTGGCTTTGTAAATTCCACAGTATACATGGGTGCTTTTGAATGCCCTAATTTCTTAATGAAACACTCTCCCCAGCTTTTCCCTCAAGGCTTTAGGCAGTTCGTTGTATGACTCAACTGTAGTATTTTGCCTCAGATAGCTGCAGTTTTATATTTCACCTTACAGTATTTTGAGCAATACCCTCTACTTTACTAGCCTGATTGTATTCTGTATTATGTGTAACAGAGAGAGGTTATTTGTTTCAGTCCCTCAGGGAGACACCAAACAGATGAGATCAGAAAAATACAAAAATTGGTATATAAGATCTGTTCTTATTGCTCTGGATTAGGCTCCATGTTCCCACACCAGGAATATAGGCTTCAGTCTTCAAGATTGCCACCAAGCTGGGGAGGAAGTAGGAAAGTAAAGAAGTTTGTTGTCTTAAACTTTTCTACTCTTTATTTTTTAGGTGGTACCAGGTATTGAACCCAGGACCTCATACATGGGAAGCAGGTGCTCAACCACTGGACTACATCTACTCCCCTTTCTTACTCTAAAGTTGCTGTTTTCTTTTTTTTTTTTTTGTCTTTATTCATTGTTTTAATATTACATTAAAAAATATGAGGTCCCCATATACTCCCCACCCCCCTCGCCCCACTACTCCCCCCATTAAAGTTGTTGTTTTCTTGATTCAGCATTCACTGTAACCTTCTGAATGTTTTTGAGAGTACCGACATTGTTGATTCTGAAAGTTTGTGTTTGCTTTTCAGTTTTCCTATGGAAGGATGGATGTTTGCTGATATCACTACTCCAATAAAAGGGAAAATAAAGAAAGCCATGCTGTGCTTGCAGCCATCCTTCTTGGAGGAGAACGTGCATCATGTAGGGCAAGCACCACCCTCTCTCATGTATTTCCCTTGGAACCACTCAAAGAGGAATAAGTGATTGGATTGTTTCCATTGCTTACGATGGGATGAGTAGCAATATTACTAATATACACTACCAGTGGACAAACTACTTGACTCTGAAGTCCCTTCTATTGTTCTGACACCATAAAATGAAAAGTAGAGGAGCAGGAAGTATATATTTACAGATTTTGACAAGAGTTCACCCTGCGTGGCTGTGCCTAAGGGTGAGAGGAAAATAAGAGGAAGAGGAAAGAGCGAGAGCATGTTTGCATTACTTTATGCTTGCTCCACATATAAAATAGTTAGTCATGACTTTGAGTTCTAACCAAGTGCAGCATTTGTCCTACGACCTTATACAAAATGTACTCTCAAGTGTATAACTTAAGGGTAGTTCATGTCCCTAACTTAGAAACAGAATAGTAATACCTTCTGGGTAAATAACCAGGCACCACAATACATAAAGGAAAGTAATAGTAATTGCATAGTTTCTGAGAATTGGAAAGGGCTCAGAATTGCTTTAGTCAGACTATCTTCTAAACTATGAGTTCTTTCTTCATATTTGGCAGATGATCATCTAGTCTCTGATTGAAATTTTCTAGTTAGAGATAGTTCTCTCCTTTATAAATCAACTAGTTCTCAATGGTGATAATTGTTAGAATGTTCTTCCTTAAAGTGATCTGAATTTTACCTTTTTGGAACCTCTATCCATTCGTCATTCTTCCTTATGACATCTACTAAAAATATGTGAGGACACCTACTCTTACACCCTAACATTTCTCCTCAAAAGACTACGCCACCCACCTGTCTCTCAAGTTTTCAAAATGTGTCACGATATCTTGATTACTCACCATCCTACTTCCACTAGTTTGGAGACTATTTAATAAAAAAACAACATAATGCACTGGAACAATCACACTTCTTCAGATGTCCTTACCTGGTATAAGACGTGATCGAGACAATTGCTTTAGATCACGATATTCTACTGGCCACTCCAGCATTCCTGCATCCTTAGGTTGCTGTCACCTTTAGTCAGATTTCTCACATCCCATTCTTATGGAATTTTTGCTTGCTTTTAAACTGTTTGTCAGTTAAGTGTCTTCTGGTTGATTTAAGTCAATACTTCTGGGCTACTGACATCATGTATAGTCTTATTATGTCCAGAAAGTCCCTGATTCTTTAATGCACCAGCCGTGCCCAGAGAAAATACAAAACGCCATAAGCATAATCTGCAGGAAAAACAAAGCAACCAAAAGCCAGCATGAACTGGCCTTCATTTGTGCTTATTCTTCACTCTATTTCAGTTTGCCCCCAGCCTCCCTTTCCTAACCCCCTGCTCATTCATCATACTAGCTTCCTGTCAGCTTCAGTCTCATTTCTAGTTTTATCTTCTCAGTTTGTCTTCTTCACTGCCCCCCAAGCCTATGCCCAATTTATTGCTTGCCCCTTCTACACTGTTCTGGCATTGGAATCTTTTCGTTTGAACTAAACATGAAGACTACTTTATGTCTTAGTCTGACCACTTTCCTAGATCTACTTCCTTATTACTCCAACTTTAGATTGCCAGACCCAGGAAAACACTGTACTTATATATTATTCCAAATTTGGTTTCATCAAAAAAAGTTATATGCAGGTCTTTTATTTTGTCACCTAAAGCACTGATAACTAGTTGGAACACTGAACCAGTAACAGAAAAATCTTTTCCACATTACTTTTAATAGTTTCTATCCAGAGATACTATTTATTTTTCTATAATTTGTAACAAATATGATTCATAGAAATGTCTAGATTTGAACTTATACTGTAACCACTAGCTACAGGTGCCAATTTAAACTTAATTAAATTTAACTTAATCAAAATTAAATAAAGTTTAAAGTCTATTACCTAAGTTGCACTAGCCACATTTCAAGTGCTCAGCTACTTGTGTCTATTGGCTATCATATTGGACAGTGGAACTATGGAACATCTTCACCACCTCAGAAGGTTCTATTGGACATTATTAATATAAATTACATATTTGATTATGTCCAGCATAAACTTATATCAGTAGTACAAGTTCCCTTCACACTTGAACATTGTTCAGCTATTAATGAATCTGCCTGTCTGTGCAGTCACCCAACCCATATTTCTCTATCTTGTCTAAAAGGATGTCATAAAAGCCTTTACTAAAATAAAAATATTTTGACTATAATACTATCTTCGTCTACTCATTAAGAAACCCATTTGATTAGTTAGGTATTGCTTTGTATCAAATCATATCCAAATTTAGTGGATTTAAATGACATTAATGGGAAGAGGATGTGGCTCAACTGATAGAGCATCTGTCTATTATATAGGAGGCCCAGGGTTTGAACTCAGGGCCTCCTGGCCCTTGTGGTGAGCTGGCCCATGCACAGGGCTGCCTTGTACAAGGAGTGCCATGCCATGCAGGGGTGTCCCCCGCATGGAGGAGCTCCACATGTAAGGAGTGTGCTCCACAAGGAGACCTGTCCTGCATGAAAAAAGTGCAGCCCACGCAGGAGTGGCACTGCACACATGGAGAGCTGATGCAGCAAGATGATGCAACAAAAAGGAGACACAGATTCCTGATGCTGCTGAGAATCCAAGCAGACACAAAAGAACACACAGCGAATGGACACCAGAGAGCAGACAATGGGGGGTGGGAAAGGGAAGATAAGTAAATTAAATAAATCTTTTTAAAAATGACATCAATCATTATCTCATGCTGTCTATAGATCAGGAATTTGGAAGTGGCTTGGTTGTGTTATTCTGGCTCAGGGTCTCTCATGATGCTATAGTCAATTGTTGACTGGGGTTGCTATCATCTTATGTCTTTAGTGGGGCTGGAAAATCTACTTCCAAAGTGGCTTACTCACGTGACTGGTAGAGGTGCTGGCTAGTGGCAAGGGGCTTCAGTTCTTCTCCATGTGGGCCTCTCTACAAGGCTGCTTCAGTGACCTCCCAGCTTGGCACATGGCTTCCTCTAGATCAAGTAGTCCAAGAGACCTAGCTAGAAGCTTCCATGCCTATTATGTTCTAGTAGCATAAGTTATAAATTATCCCTTCTTTTGTATTCTATTGGTTACACAAGGCCAGCCCTGACTCAATGTGGGAGATGACTACAAAAGTCATGTCATGAATGAAGAAAATATCCAGGTTCATTGTTAGTGAATCCATAGATGCTTCAAGGAAGTATATCTTAGGAGCCATATGCATTTTATTTTGTGACAATTTTCCCTAGAACCAACATCAAGTTTACTGGTCTATTGTTTCTGAAGTTTCCTTATTACCCTGTTTTGTATTATTTCAAACTTTTAATTTTGATATATTTTCAAACTTATAGGACAGTTAAAAAGTACTGCACACCACATACAGTGAACTACAATATACCATCCTCCCAGATGCCAAGATTCACCGATTTTAACATTTTGCCACATTTCTGTAAGATTCATTTATCTCTCAATCCATTTTCTGAACACTTGAGTGTAGATTATGTACAACATGTTCCTTGAAATATAATACTGCCATGCACATTTCCTAAGAACAATGATAATGGCTTATGTAAAATCCTTACGTGCAGTTCAAAAAATTTAAAATTGACATAAAGCTTATATTCTATAATCTAGTTTTCTCATATGTTCCAATAATGTCCTTTTGTGTATATGTGTGCATGTGGTAATTTCTCCCATAAAATTATTCTTATGTCTGATCAATTAATTATTCTGTCACTAAATATAAGATGGAATTGAATTTTAACCATCTCATGGGGAGTATTTAACTTAAGATAATTTCGTTTGTTTTAGACTTCAGATGGGCCTTTTAGGCTTCAGGTGTATAAGGTACCACTTTTCCCTTTCAGTGCAATATTGATTCCTCATTTATATCACTCCTTTTAAGGTGATGCATTAAAGAATTTGTGATTCCTTTTAAGTTGTCTCTTCCTGAGCTTTGGCAGAGAAGTGTGGCAAACATTGCTGAGATTGCTATGTGGCTAAGCTACTCATAACAAGCATGTAACATGTGGGGCACAGCCTGGCATTCAAAATCCTTTATGATCAGACTTTTTCCAGTCTCATAGTACAATATCGTCCACTTCCCTCCAGCTACACAGGTTGGATCCCAAACACGCCAGGTCTTATGGTAGCTCTGAGACCTCACTCTCTCTCTCCCTCTGTTTGGAATATCTTTCTCATCAATTCCCTTCTTTATTTTTTAATTAGAGAAAATACAGGTTTACAGAAAAATTACGTATAAAATGCAGAATTCCCATATAATATCTTTTTTCTTAACCCCTTGCTTTAGTATGGCACTTTGTTACAATTCAAAATAGGACAATTTTATAACTGTACTCTTGACTATAATCCATTGTTCACAGTTTACAATAAGGCTTAACTGCTTGTGTAGTATACTCCTATGTGGTTTTTTTCTAATTTTTAAATTCTAGTTACAACATATACAACCTAAAATTTCCACTTTAAGTACATTCAAATATATAATTCAGTACTATTAATTCAGTTCACAATGTTGTGCTACCATTACCACTATCAATTGCCAAATTTTACTATCCTTTTGAAACTTCTCTTCACCTGTCTTTGATCCCATTCAGGATCATTTATCTCATTTTATTGCCATTTTTCTGTTTCTTTTTTATTAATTGTGGGAACATATATATGACAAAACTTTCATGTCTCAATCATGAGTATATAATTCAGTGAAATTAAGCACATTCATTAAGTTGTGGCATCCTCACCAATTTCCATTATTAAAACTTTCCCAACCTGGCAAACAGAAAACTAACACCCATTTTACATTGAATTCCCATTCTCTTTACCCTGCAACTGGAAACATGTACTAAATTTAACATCCTAAAGACTACAGTAATCTCATTTGCTTTGATACCAACTTAATTCAATAGTTTACACAAACTTTGTTCCCATATCCCTTCATTTCCCACCATTATATGGTTCTTGTTACAAACTACATGTCTATTTCTCATGCATCCAAAAACCACTGATTTATCATTACCTCTTATGTATTTGCCTCTTAGAGCCTGTAGGAAATAAAAAAAGTGCACTTAAAAACCAAAAATACAATAGTACTACTTTTACCAGAGAGCTTTATCATCTTATGCTGCTTTGATCTATTGTCTATTTTCCTTCCCTTTTAACTTGCAGAACTCTCTTCAGTATCTCCTATAGGGCCCATCTAGTGGTGATGAACTTCCTCAGCTTCTGTTTATCTGGGAATGTCTTAATCTCCCCATCAAGTTAGAAAGACAATTTTACCAGATACAGAATTCTTGTTTGGCAGTGTTTTGCTTTCAGCACTTTAAATTTGTCCTCCCAATGACTTCTTGCCTCCATTGTTTCTGAAGAGAAATTAGCACTTATCTTACTGAGGTTCACATGTACATGACAAGTTGCTTCTCTTTTAGATTTCAGAATTCTCTCTTTATCTTTGACATTTGGCAGTTTGATTTTTTAAAATACATTTTTAATTTTTTAAAAAGATACTTAGATTACATAAATGTTCCATTAAAATATAAAGGGAATTCCCATATGCCCTGCTCCTTAGCCCTCCCACATTTTTCCACATTAACAACATCCTTAATTAGTGAGGTACATCTGTTACAATTGAAGAACACATTTTGAAGCATTGCAACTAAGCATGGATTGTAGTTTACATTGTAGTTTACACTCTCTCCCACACATTTTTTTATAAGTTATTACAAAGTATATAGAGGTCTGTATCTGTCATTGCAATGTCATTCAGGACAATTCCCAAGTCCCAAAAACGCCTTCAAATTACACCTACTTTCCCTCTCCCTCCCCTAAGGGACTCCAGTGATCATTGCCTCCACATCAATGATAAAATTCTTCCATTACTAGAATCACAATAAGTCTATAGTAGAATAGCAGTAAGTCTATCCTAATCTATCACTCACTCCCGTCTTGAGAATTATGGGATGGTGATGCCCACTCCAGCTCTAATTGAGATGGGGCTTAAATTCCATGGGGCAAGTGGATGGAACTACCTTGCTTGCAGTTCACACTCTCTCTGTTCCTTGGAATGGTCATTGTCCATCATCTTCTCCTTGCTAATTCTTCTGGGTGAGTCAAATGAAAAGGAGAGTGGATGTTACAACTATGTTATAGGTATGTCGCAGATGAACTTCCTCCCATGCATCCCCCATCTCTGACACCCCACAGCAATGATCCTTCCCTGCCACAGCAGTAATCTTTCTGTGAACCAAAACTTCTTGAAAAGTGAAGTCAACAGTATAACCAAATACAATTAATAAGAAAATGAAATAATAATGACAGTTATAAAAATTATGAATAAAATAAAATAAATTAAAAATTGAAATAATAAAAAATAAAAATATATCAAATTTTTAAAGATTAAAAATTTTTTGACATTATGGCTTTTATCACTGTAATATATATTGACTTGCATGAACAGTGATGTTTTCTTCTGTTTATACACCCAGTATCTTATTTTTTTTCATTTTGTCTTCAAAGAAGCTTTAGGTTACAGAAAAGTCACATAGAGAATATAGGCGATTCCCATATACCCATCATCCTCCCCCTTCCCCTTTCCCTTATTAATAACATTGTACATGTAGATGACATATTTTTTACAATTGAAGTGGATGGTATATTTTTTACAATTGAAGTACAAATATTGAAACATTACTATTAGCCAAGGTCAATGATTTACATTATGGTTTACATTTTGGACCATAGACTTACATAAACTTTGAAGAAATTTAACATGGTCTGTATCCATCACTGCAGTAACATGTAGAACAATCCCATCACCCCAAAATGCCCCATGTTCCATATATTCTATTCCTCTCTCCTCCTCCCTTTGGGGCCCATGATAAACACCAAGATTATCTCATTGAAAGATAAGATTCATAGTTACTTGCAACAACATTGAGGGCATGATATACTGGCCTGTTCTCCCCTATTAGGCACTGCCTATGCTCTTGAGAGCCTCCCAACCCTCTATTTGAGAACATAGCAGGACTCCCCAGGATGCAAGTCCAATACCTTCCTGCTCATTATGTGGGTCTCCATCCACTGATACAACAACTCTATGAAAAGATGAACACTCACATACTCCCTAGAATTCTGCCCCAGGTGCTCACTGTCCTGCATGCCCCTCCCATCCAACACCCTAAACCAGTAACCCTCCCCTGCCATATTTGTCGAAAGAACATTCCCAACATTGTAGTTTCATCCACATAACTGCTAATTCCCATAGTTTACCTGCTCCTTTCCCCAAGCCTCCCCCCAGTTCCGTGGACAGTCCAACCCACCTTCCCTTATGTTGTGGAATGGGTCTCTTTAGGTTTATCTTGTTTAGAGATGGTTGATCATCTTGAATGTGCATATTCATGTCTTTCATTAAATTGGGGATGTTTTCAGCGATTTGAATGTTCTCTGTCCCCTTCTTCCCCTTCTAGCACTCCCACATTGAGTATATTGGCACACTTTATGGTGTCCCACTGGTTCCTTGGGCTGTCCTCACTTTTCTTCATTCTTTATTCCTTTTCTTCCTCATACTGGACGACTGATGTTGAATTCCTCTAGAGAATTTTTAATTTATCTTACTGTGGTGTTCAGCTCTGTTTGTTTCCTTGTCATAATTTTGATCTCTATATTGATATTCACTTTGTGTTCATCTACTGTTTTCCTGATTTTCTTTAGTTATTTGTCCATGTTTTCCTTTAGCTCTTTGATCATCTTTAAGATCATGTTTTAAATCTTTTCTCATATGTCCTATGTTGGGTCCTCCACATTGATCACTTTTAATGGTTTCATTTTCTTGGCCATTACTTCCTGTCTCTTTGTATGTTTTGTAATTTTTGTTGAAACATGGACATTTTGATATTTTGATGAAGTGTCTTCACTGGAATTTAGACTCTGAGGTTTCTATTTCTTAAGCTTGTATCCAGCTAGTGTTATGACAGGTGCTAAGCAATAAACCTTGATTTCCAGTAACTGAAAAAACATAGAAGAGGGAGAGGAAGAGGAGTGGGAAAAAGAAAAACATCTTTCCCTGTATTTGCAGATTGATCTCTGCGAGTGCTCTTCTTCAAAGCTAATCCACACAATGAGTTTAGAGAATAGCTCATAGAGGCCTCCTTGATCCTTTCTGTACATGTGCCTTATCTTGGGCATGTATGTGTAGCCCTAGGAATTACCCCTTTACACAGCTCTCAATGCCCCCTCTTCCCTAGGAAACCATTTCCTCATGGCCACAAGTACAACATTGTATGTCCTACAACCAGCAATCTCTTTCCCTAGGCAGCATGACTTGACTGCTTTCCCATATCATTCTGTTGGAGAGCTCAGTGAGCTGCTTTCTACGTTCAGGGCAAGTTTTTGGATGGCAATTTCCTCAGGCCACCACCAAACAGATTGAGCCAGGCGTAAATGCTCCCAGTCTGCTCCTTCCAGAACCAGGACAAAGGATCTGTACTGAGAGTACAGACCAGATGGGAGAGTGGATCCTACTGCCTTTAGTAGCCTTTTTCTTGATTCAGCACTAGACCTGTTACTACAGTTTTTAAATTATTTTCTGGAGCTGTGAGAAAGATATTTCTGTCTGTTCTTGCTGGTGTTGAAAGTTTCTGTAGGGGAATGAACGCTGCAGCATCTTACTCCACCATCTTGATCAAAACAGGTCTTGCTTCTACCTTGTTTTCAAAATTGGAATTTTCCATGTTTCCATACTTGTGGCCTTTTAACTGTGCTCCAAAGTTGACCACAATCACATTTACAGTGTTTTGTTGTTTATTTGTTTTTGTTTTTTATTTTAGATCTGCCATTTTTCTGGAAGTGGAGGCTCGTCATTATGCACAATAGTTGGGTATTCTCTATTTTCTCTCTTCCCCATACTTACACAGTCCCTGACAATAATTTTTGTCGAATGAATGTCCTATAAGATCTTGAGCTTCATTCCTCCTAGTGATGTTTAACTATATATAATTTGAATATTATTCTCAATGATGTAAAAGAAGTAAAATATGAATTAAGTCATTTTGCCTAAACCTTTACTAAGATATTATATACTTAATGGAGTGATTTTTGTTCATGGATTTGTTTTATAAAGAACAATATATGCATGTACAGACATATACTGAATCCAAGCAATTTTGGTTCATTTTCTAGCATTTTAGCATATTTATAAAAATAGATATTCTTTCTGTCAACTCAGGAAACATATTCCTCTATCTTAATTATAAATATATATGTAAATATAAATAAATATCCATATACACATATACAATCATAGCTATATAATTTCATTGATTTTATCTTTCCCTCCTTCTTGGACTACATCTTTTTAAAGAATATCAGATGAAGATGGGACGAAATACCCCCATGCATACAAACATACATGCATGCACATAATCTGAATTTTAAAAATCCACCTTATTTCCTGAAGTCTGCTGTGCATGATTGACTTTGCCAAGCATTCACTTATTTCTCTATTAAAATCTCTAAAATAGTGTGGTTACTTTATCCCTCATATCCTGTCTTTTCTAGATCACTAAGCAGCTTTTACTTTATATGCAAAATTAAATCCTGATTAGCAGGATTTATATTCTAATACATGAAATTGTCTGCATGGTAATTGAATAATTTAGATTTTTTTCTTTCTTTGGAAAAATGTAATGAATAACTTTAGAATGAATTGTATCTACATGTTTCACTCGGAAAGGTAATGTTATACATTTTTAAGAAAAGAGACAATTTGCAGGGTAATATGTATGCAATTTTTAAATAAAAGAGAATGAGAGAGCATAGAGATGGAACCCTGTGTATGTATTCATGCATGTGTGTGTGTTTACATAAAGTTTAGGTTCATAGAGAATGATATAGAAGGATAAAAACCAAATTATTAACATCCCTTGGAAGAGGGAGTGGTGGTAATATTATGTGATTGGAAGAACAGGTAGAGACTATTACTTTTTTCTGTTTTCACTTTTGGCTGTGTTTTTTTACTTGTTACAATAAGCTTACGTTATTTTTAAAAATTTGTCTAATTCAATAAGATAAGATATTAATATATGCTCTCTGCATTATTAATTCCTTTTCTGTGTCATTCCTGTGATCTGAATTTAGGAAAGTATTGCCCAAAGAGCTTATATGGTCAGTTTGTAACATACTCCCATAACTATGCCACTTCTATAGTCGCTTTCATTTTTATTCACAATAAAAAGGATATCCATTCTGCTTTTCAATGTTTTCTTTTCTATATAAATGTGTACTTTCTTAAAGTTCAGTGCTATTCCTCTCCTTCTCTGGGCTTACATACTTTTTTATTTATTAATTGCTGGTTGCAACTCTTATTTTGTCAAGTTTTGGTGACATTAAGTAGATTATATGATTATATAATGTGTATCTTTAAATATAGATATATTCAAGTTTACATTCAGGACCTGCATCCATGTTTTATTAGATCTGAAGTTTTTATAATTTGGAGAGCTCATTTACAAAAAAAATATAAAGTTATATAAAAAATTACCAGGGCCACTCCCAGTGCTTTGGCAGGTGAGGGACTTTTGAAGCTTAAGCTTCTTTAACATCACAGTATGTCTGCGCTATTGTGCATCTTTGCCAGGTGAAGTGAAATGGGTAAGCTGATGAAGTTATTGGGTTGGAATTTCCAGGACTAGGATGGAATGGCTTCCAAAGAGATAAAAGGCTGAGACCCAAGTCTAACTTCAAAAATTTGTCTAAATTTGGCTTTAATTTTCCTGTTTTAGTTGTTTTTACAAAACAATTATTTTATTATAGAGTAGTATTCCACTTTTCAATAGAAAAGAGACCACTGTTCAGCTATGGTCAGGTTTCCGAGGCTACATTTTAGAAACTAGTGTAACTGAAATCATGCCGAGCTTAAGAGCATTCTATGACAAATGACAAAAGCTTTGTAATCTATGGTGAGAAGGCACATTTCATAATCTTTAGCCTGAGAAACAACAGGTAGCTTGCTTCTCCATAGGAGTGGCATGTAGGAAAAATCAAAAGGAGAGATGGCAAGAAAATTAGGAACTATAGAGAAAATTCTACAATTTCAAAGGTATCTCTATAAAGAAGAAAGAAAATCTCAAGAAAATCCTTTAGCCCAGTAGGTACCAAAGGAGTTTCCTCTCTCAACTAGAACTTTTTTTGGCTCCCTCAGACTGCCCCATATACTCCCAGGTATATTGGGAGATATTGGAGTTGGAGTGTTTGGAACCATAAATGTTTGACAATATCTGGTATCTGTTCAAGAAGATTGCTAAATAACCGTATTTCACCATTCCCACCCAGTACTTAGTAATGTAGATAGCAAACATGCACGAACAGAAATTTGCAAGACACTGACTTCTTTTCAAATGTGAAGTGTCAGAATAGGGAAAAACCAGAGTAAAGGAAAACCAGAAAATGGCAGGCTTTTTTGTGTACTTGAACATGTTAAAAAAGCATTTTATGAGAGCAAAAAATTTTAAATGCCTAAGATATATACATATATTAATCTTAAATATGAAAATGAAACAAGAAATACAGCAGCAAAGGAACTTCTGAATCTGTATTTTTCATAACACACAGTTTTTTTAAAAATCAAAAGATTTTTTTCTTCAAAGTTTCTTAAACTTGAAATCCATGGTTTTTCCCTTTGAAGTGATCCACTCAGTGATCTCAGCTCAAGCAGGATATTGTTGCTCTTAGTCTATGACTGGGTTCCATTTCTAAAGCCCATGTTATTTCTCTTAGGAGCACTTGAGGGCTGAAACGGGGGAAGGTTAAACTGGATAGCTTAGGGGCCTAGCTAATGTCACCTCTTCTTTCTTTTTTTTTTTTTTTATTTTTTTATTTTTTTATTTTTTTATTTTTTTATTTTTTATTGACTTTGTAATAATATTACATTAAAAATATATATGTGAGGTCCCATTCAACCCCACCCCCCCCACCCCCCCCTCTCCCCCCCCCCAACAACACTCGTTCCCATCATCATGACACATCCATTGGATTTGGTAAGTACATCTTTGGGCACCTCTGCACCTCATAGACAATGGTTCACATCATGGCCCATACTCTCCTCCATTCCATCCAGTGGGCCCTGTGAGGATTTACAATGTCCGGTGATTACCTCTGAAGCACCATCCAGGGCAGCTCCATGTCCCGAAGACGCCTCCACCTCTCATCTCTTCCTGCCTTTCCCCATACCCTTTGTCCATTATGTCCACTTTTCCCAATCCAATGCCACCTCTTCTATGTGGACACTGGATTGGTTGTGTCCATTGCACCTTTATGTCAAGAGGAGGCTCAGATTCCACCTGGATGCTGGATGCAATCCTCCCATTTTCAGTTGTAATCACTCTAGGCTCCATGGTGTGGTGGTTGTCCTTCTTCACCTCCATCTTAGCTGAGTGTGGTAAGTCCAATAAATCAGATTGTAGGTGCTGGAGTCTGTTGAGGCTCAGGATCTGGCTATCACATTGTCAGTCCAGAGATTCAAATCCCCTAAATATATCTTAAACCCCAACATTAACTGCACCTCCAGCACATTAGCATGAAAGTCTTATGAAGGGAGATCCCATCTGAGTCCAGATTCATCACACATAAACACCATTTCCAAAGAGGGGCCATCTGCCCTGGTAGTTAACCCCATCGGCCATGACCATATCAAGTTCCCTTTTTAGATTGGCATTTCACTAGCACCCTTTCTTGAATGCAAAGGGCCCCTGGACTCTGAAAGGGAATAAGCAAGCACCATGCTGAAATGATCACCAGTCAACTATAGTTTAGGGCAGTGGCCTACTAGTTTTGAGAAAAGTTAAGTATTAACCTTGAGGTTATAGGACTGTTCCAAGTTGCATTGCCTTAATTTTACACTTGATATTTAAATATTGTCTTCTTGAGGATGACAGAGGCCAGCTTCTCTCAAATAAAAGTGCATTCCCAAAGCCTTGCTTATATAATTTCACACTAGAATGGTATGGGATGAGGTGGTGCACATGGATAGCATTTTAGATATTTTCTTAACTATTAAAAAAAAGGAAACCTCAATGCAAGCATGTTGAGTTAAATGACAAGTATTAGCATTGTGGTCATTATGGAGCTTCTTAAAGTGAAGTCACAGAATTTTTAAAGTTAAATGTTTTTCCACCATAGGCACCTGGAATTCCTTCTTTTCATTGTGCACAAATGAGACTTCTGGAATATAGAAGGCTCAAATGGTGGTTTCCTTTCTGAACAGAACTTACATATTCATATTTGATTTGCTCCCAAATGAAAGTGTAAAACCAAGGAATGAAATGCCACTCTCCTCTAAAATACTGTGAACATACTGGGAGAAAGGAAAAAAACAAACTAGGGCATATATGAGCAAACTGAAATAAAGTTTTTTCCTAAAATGACTAAAGAGAAGAATGGGAAATACCTCATAGGAATGAATGGGCAGGGAATTTCAAGGCCAAGGTGAAAAGGAAGAAAAGGTTTTATTGCCACACAAAAAAATGGGGAAACGTCCCAGACTAACAGACCAGGTCTAGAACCTGGAACATACGAACTTGGTTAGAGAAGAGGAGAGAAGGGAAAGTCTGCAGTCTTTATAGTGTAGTCCACTGAAATATTAGTTTGCTGGGGTGGGAATAGTGGGGAGGGAAGAAAGATGAGATCAGTTTTTAAGGTATGGGACGAAGACATTGACTTTAATATGCCCTTAAGTGACACAAAACCTCAGAGCATTGCTGTTTGGACTCATTTTATAGACTTCAGGAAAAATCCTGAGAGTTTCACAAAGTCCTCAGTTTCTAAAAATTTCTAAATTTCTGAACTTTATATAGAAGCCAATTTGTCTCATTGTGGAGAACTTGACATTCAGAGCAAAATATGCATACCACCGCAAACACCCAGCATAAATACTGGAAATCTAGAAAAGCAGCACCCCTATTAAAATTTCCTTCACATCGAGTTTTTAAAGAACCAGAAAAGCCCATTGTTGCTTTGGCCTCTGGGATATATTTCACTGGTCTGGAATATCTTTGCATTTGATTTATTTCTTGAGCCTCTTAAGAAGTAAAAGTAAATGAAGAAGTCAAGAAACATTTAATTCAATTGTTTGGAAGTTCGTATCTTGATGTAAAGTGGAGAATTTAAAGCAAGCAAACAAACAAACAAACACATACATATGATGGAGTACCTTGCAATAATATTCTCCATAAGATAGCTGTGCGGATCAGAAAGTTTTCATTTCTCAGCACAAAGTAGAGCAAATTGACAACAGTCATACGATGAAGGGAGAGTCAGACCTTGGAGCTTAAAATTAAGCAAATTAGCAAACCTTGCAAATAATAGAAGAATAATTAAATGTAAGTTTATTTTAGAAATTGATATATTACGTTCTTTGTAAGGCTGACCAACGAAATGACCTTAAGACAAAGACCCTTGATACAGGCTTGGCTTGTTTTGTTAATTGGGATTTAAAGAAAGAGGGGAAAGATTATTTGGTATATTTAAATAGTCATTAGACATCATTTTAAAACTTGAAATAGTAAGTGGGAGTGAATGCTGAGGAGTCAGGAAAGGAAGAGAAAATTATTTTTTTATTTTTATTTTTGCAGAATGCCCTAAATTTAGAGAAATAAAAATAAGGGAGCTAAGGAACAGGTGAAGTTCATTATGTTAGTTAATCAGTGGTTCTAATTTTTCCTGTTTTATTGAATAAATATTTCTTATTGGTGATAAAACAAATAAGAAAGTCCAGAAACTTGTGGTACCTTTTGAAAAGAGAATTTGCAAAGCCTGATTATATATATCTTTTTATGCACGTGTGTTTGTATCCCTTGCCTGAAAGGAATACCTCTGTGTGTGTGTATATTCTTTTTTCCTAATGTGACAGTGGCACTCAATCCTTGGGACTGCAAACTATTTCTTCATCTCCAAATCTGGCATGTCTTTCACTCTGATAGTCTCCTTTGCCTTCTGGGCCCAGTATGGTAAGGACATTCCTCAGGACTGTGGCCTTGGTATTTGACACTGCCATGTGTAGTCCTAATCTATATTGGGACCAGGATTAGACAGGCCTGGAGGACAGTCAGTGGCAGAGGTGATCTGAAATAGCACATGATCCAAAAACTATATTTGAATTACATTAGGTTTATATTTAAATATAACTGCTAGCTTTCTCAGTCTTCCACAACCTAGACCAAACTTGATTTCAACAGTTTAGTCATAAGAAATCTCCTACTCTACCAAGTCCCTTAGCCCCTGTTTTGAAGCAGTTTTGCTTTTGAGTCCATCCAAATTAAATTAAATTAAAGAATTTTCAACAAATTCTCCATTATGTATCCTAAAACACCAACTCAGCATGTCATTTTATTTCAATCCATTTTCTCATTCCTCCAGTCTCTAGAGAATTGGGTTTCACATGTCAGTGCACAAGAATCATCTGGAGATCTTGTTAAATGAAGATTCCTTGGACCCATCTCTAAAGACTCTGATTTAATAGTTCCACAATTGGGCCAGTTAATCTATTTTTAACAAGATTACATAAATGAGTCTCCTAAAGGGACTCCATACAGTCCAAGTTTGAGAAACAGTGGTTTAGAGAATCACGTCACTTGAATTGTCAAGCCCATTCCTCCTCCTATTTAAAATTCTGTCATTTTTCTTGGTTATGTTCACCATATTTCAGGTTCTCTATCCATAAATTCTCCTCATAAAATCACTGTTTCTAGTCTTTTGGTTGTTTTTTTTTTAAGCCTCTACTCTTTCCTTCTAGGTACTTTCCTCCTTTTGTTGCTTAACTCCTGAAACATATTCCCTTGTTCTCTTTCTTTACTGCTCCAAGTCTGAAATCACAACTCACATTTGACTCACGACTTTCCTGCTACCCATATTGACTGTTTATAGGTCCCATTTCTCCTTGATCTGTGCCATAATTGATTCTTTCAAAGTATCTGCTTTTCAGTCTTCCTTGACCAGTAAACACTGCCTTCTAGTGGTTCTTTTTTTCCCTGTTACCTTCTCCCTCTTAATAAAATTACTCATCTGGGTACTAACTCTTTTCCCCGCCCCTTGAATTCAAAAAACAAACAACTCTCCAAAATTCTGAGTTTCAGTGGCAGCCAGACTAGGACTTTTAAATTTCAGGAGATGATTTGTATACATAAAATGATATAACAAAAGTATAAAGTATTTGCTTAACATTTCAAAAATGTTTTAAGACAGGTTTTAGAAATTTCTTATGAGAAAAACCTTTACTAATTAAGATTTCTTATTTACTGACAATTTGGTTTACCCAAATGTGACACAAAGCATAACAAAGCACCAAATTGGTTTAGCAGTCATAGATATTTTTATTTTTGTTTTTCCTTTTTCCCTATCTTGGGGTCATAGGGCAGAGAACCAAGTAATCCTGGAGACCCTTCTGATGGAAACCTTTCAATTGATCAGTGACCAAAAAGAGGGCTACTTTTCAATCCTTTCTTCCTTTGAAGTCCAGAATAAACTTGCTGTTTAGAAATCAGTAGAAACTTTGATATAAGAACCTGGGTCTTATCCTAGTAATTAGCTTAGCTCCTCCCATTTTTCTAAGCTTAACAATAATTTAGTGTTGAAAGATACTATTGTGAGTTGCAGGAACAATAAATATTGCATAAAACTGATTAAAAATGTAATTTTGGAATAGATGAAAACTTGGTTGAACGGCCTTTAAGAATAGAGGAATTGTATGCTTTATTAGCATGTATCAATACAATTGATTTATTGAAAATTTTTTTAAAAATAGAGGAAAATTTTAAAAATAGCTGTTCTTTTATTAAATGTGAGCATTTAATAAATGCTCTTAAGAGAATTAAGATGGTTTGGTATTTGCAAGCAGGGAAAATATTCCTAAAGGCTTGAACATCGATAATCTAAATCCTCCATTAATTCCACAGGACTTTATTGTTCTGGTCCATTTCCTTGATGACTTTTTTGAGTAATTACATACTTGAGTACAAATCCAAGTAAAGGTAGTTATGTTATTGAGGGTTAGAAAACGGATTAGAAAAACTTAACCCTGTCCTCAACGATTTATAAATAAAGGTTGTACAGAAAATACAATAATTCTTTAGTGTATGATGTCTTTTTCAGCTAAAGGGGAGCCTTGACTATAACTAAGAATGGTTTACCAATAGGAATCAGCTAACCAGTTTGATTCTTCTAAAAAGTGGCCAAAGACTATTTCTAAGAATTAAAAATGTCTAATATAAATCCCTCAGTGATATCCTCCAAAAAATGGGCCACAGTGATAGTCTTCAAGCCAACCTGTACCAACTCCTTTGTGCACTTTTTCCCATAAAGCTTTCAATATTTTATAACAAAAGTGATACATTTTCTATCAAGCACAGTATAACTATTTAGTTCACCTGAATACTCAAAATTATCACCATATATAAATTTTACATTTTTATGGGAGTCTTTTTTCTGAACTCTTTGCTTAATTGTGATATTGTGACTATTGTGACATTAATTTCAATGATAATTTTGGAAACACCTGGAATTTAGAATGATGAAATATGAGTTTTTACCTATAGGATTGTATACCTGGAAATTATCTACAACAATTTCATTTATATTTGAGAAAACTAAGTCCTGTGAGAGAAAATAACTAGCCCAGAGTCATATAGTTAGTCAATGGTGGAGCTGGGCTAAAATTTAAAATTTGCCTGATTCTGTCCAGTTGAATAATTTGGACTGATAAACTCTCAGAGCTACCTAATTTTCCTATGACAGTTTTCTTAAGTTACGCAAATTTTACATCACTTTCAGGTATTCTAATAATTTTAGTAATATACTTCACATATGCTCAAAAGTTTTTCTGTTTAGCTCAAGTTTAAAGATGATAAAAAATATTTTTAAGCAGGGTTATATACAAGATTTGTGACTATAAAGTATTCGTTCTCAAAAACGTTGAATTTCCAAGAATTTGCTAGTGTTCCTACCAATTTAAGTATAAATTGGCATCTACTCATCTCTTTAGACTTTTTGTTAAAATAGCAAAATAGGATGCTAAACCAAAAATTCAAGCCCTAATAAAACTAAAGAAACCATGGTTTGTGGTGAAGAATATTTTAATGTAAGGAAATCATGTTTTGGGATAAATATGGAAGATTTAAGAAATTAGCCTTAAACATGTTAAACTTTGTCTCCTATGATGCCATATTTACATTAAAGGTATAGAAAATATCATTAGTAAATTTATGGCATTGAAAAATATTCATATGATTCAAAGATTCATTTTTTAAAATATCAATTTTATGGTTACATATTTAAAAAGCATAAATGAATCCAAGTGTACAATCAATGGTTCAGTGTAATCACATATTTGTGCATTCATCACTTCAATTATTCTTAGAGTACTTTCAATTATTATTCAAATAATAATAAACAAAATACAAACAAAACTCATTAACTCTCAATCTCTCTATGCTTCCCCTGCTGTACATAACTGCTGTTCTTTTTCCTTCCCTCCAGTTTATTTTTTATTTATATTTTGTAAAAAATCTTATATATTCAGTATCACACATATTCATGTTTTACATGAAGTTTTACTACCTTATACAGCCCCATGTTACAGTTTCTAGCTTTACTTCTATTAATATATATGACCTTAGTCCTTTCAGCCACCATCATACTCGTATAATAGCTGTGCTAGTTCTAAACCCCATGATATGCTTTCACCATTTCTATTCATTTTCAAAGATTTACAAACATCATTTTATGAAATCTACCCCTTTATTTTCTGGTGACCTGTATTCTATATTCTATATTCAAGATTTTACACAATATATTTAGTTCATGATAGCGCAATTCTACAGTATTTGTCCTTTTGTGTCTGGTTTGCTTCACTCAACATATCGTCCTCCAGGTTCATCTCTGCTGTCATATGCTTCAATATTTCAATTCTTCTTACCACTGCATAATATTCCATCGGGTGTATATACCACAATTTGTTTATCCATTCATCAGTTGATGGGCACTTGTGTTGTTTCCGTCTTTTGGCAATCATGAGTAACACTGCTCTAAAATCAGTGTGCACATGTCCCTGTGACTCTCCTCACTGTTATTCTTGGTATATACCTAACAATGTTATTGCTGGGTCGAATGGCAAGTCTATATTCAGCTTCCTTAGGAACTGCCAAACAGTCCTCCACAGTGGCTGTACCATTCCACATTCCCACCAACAATGAATGAGCGTTCCTATCTCTCCACATCCTCTCCAATATTTATAGACTTCCAACTTTTAAAATAATTTTATTTTAATATTATTTTTCAATTTTTATCCCCCTCTAAGATGGCTCCTTTATCTGTCATCTGATTGTCTGTTTGTCTTCTTCAGGAGGAACTGAGAATTGAACTTGGGATTGTCCGTGTGGGAGGTGTGCAACCAATTGCGTTTAGCCACACCTGCTTTCCCAATTTCTGACTTTTTTTTTTCACATATTAATTACTTTATTTTTTTTTTAATTTTTTTATTTTTTATTGACTTTGTAATAATATTACATTAAAAATATATATGTGAGGTCCCATTCAACCCCACCCCCCCACCCCCCCTCTCCCCCCCCCCCAACAACACTCGTTCCCATCATCATGACACATCCATTGGATTTGGTAAGTACATCTTTGGGCACCTCTGCACCTCATATACATTGGTTCACATCATGGCCCATACTCTCCTCTATTCCATCAAGTGGGCCCTGTGAGGATTTACAATGTCCGGTGATTACCTCTGAAGCACCATCCAGGGCAGCTCCATGTCCCGAAGACGCCTCCACCTCTCATCTCTTCCTGCCTTTCCCCATACCCTTTGTCCATTATGTCCACTTTTCCCAATCCAATGCCACCTCTTCTATGTGGACATTGGATTGGTTGTGTCCATTGCACCTCTATGTCAAGAGGAGGCTCAGATTCCACCTGGATGCTGGATGCAATCCTCCCATTTTCAGTTGTAATCAGCGGCCAGTCTAATAGGTTTGAAATGATATCTTATTGTAATTTTGATTTGCATTTCACTAATCGCTTGTAATGCTAAACATTTTTTTCATGTATTTTTTTCACCATTTATATTTTTCTTTGGACAATCATCTTTTCAAGTCTTTTGCTCATTTTTTAATCAGATAGTTTTCTTTTTATTGTTGAGTTGTATGATCTTTTTGTCAATCATGGACATTAAGCCCTTATTGGATATGTGAATGCCAAATATTTTCTCCCATTGAGTCAGTAGGCTTTTCACACTTTTGACAAAGACCTCAAAGATTAATTTTTAAAATACATTGTCTCTTGTATTCAAGCAATGCTCTTTTAATTGATTTTCTTTATTATTCATATTTAGATAGACTATATTTCTATCTTCATAGTTTCTATTATGTAAGTAAGTCATCTAGACATTGTATCCCATATCTAGTCATCATTGCTGTATGTTAAGCTTTCTGCTTCTTTGGTTAGCAGTCAAAAGATAAATATTCAATTGCAAGTAAATGAGCTTACTTCTATTTTATTTATCTTTCCAATTACATTTTCAATATGTCTCAGCTTTACATAATTCTATACCTTTTACAAATTTATGATAAGTCATTATGCAACCACTAAATGTCCATACCATTGTTTCCTTTTTATAAATGACTACACTTAGTACAGGGGATTGTGACATGCTTACATTTACTAAATGAGATTTGGGTTCTTCTCATGAAAATTCTAAGGGAAGAATGCAGATTGGAAGTACTATTCAAGATTTTGAATACCTGACTACTTCCCCAAGAAGACTGACAGTTTTTGTTCTAATTTTGCAGGATCCAACTGGGATATTTTCACTGGATAAAACCATTGGTCTTGGTACTTATGGCAGAATCTATTTAGTAAGTACAGTTAGCTTATTCATTCTTCATTTTCTAATAGCAGCGATGATTGTGAGTCAAACCCCTAAACTGCAAATCAAATAATGCAAAATAAAATATTTCCCTCTGTGAAATGAATAAAATTATGATAGCTCAGTAATATTTGTAAGAATTAATCATTATTATTAAAAAAATGAATGGAGTATTGAATCTATAGTGAATCATTTCAAAGATCTATAAAATTTATGGCACAAAAATAACAAAATGAAACCACTAATGGAAAAGTATTTCAAATAGGATGTACCTAAATGAAAATATAATTCTTTTTACATTATAAATCCATTCCATTCTCATTACTCACACTCATCTTTCAAATTAAATGTTATAAAATGGAGAGTTTCCATAACATTCGATATCATATTGTACCCATGAGTGGACACATGTATGTGATTGAGTTTGAAGAAGAATCTTACAAGAAAATCCCTGTATTTTTAATGATTATTAAACATCAAGTATGTGCTAAGCATGGTGATAGTCTCTGAGGATAAAGAGATGATCAAAACAATAAGATTCTTTCTCTTTTGGGCCTGTAGTATAGAAATACATAAGTAATTAAGTCTGAGTGAACAGCACATATATTACATACAAAAGTACACAAATAGCAGTATATTAACTATTGTAGTATATGCTCTGTTATACAATTATAAGTGATATGGAATCATGGAACATGGTCATTTATTCAGGTTAAAGGGTCAATGTAGGCTTTCCTGGGATGTGACATT
Organism: Dasypus novemcinctus; assembly: GCF_030445035.2. Lineage (NCBI taxonomy): Eukaryota > Metazoa > Chordata > Mammalia > Cingulata > Dasypodidae > Dasypus > Dasypus novemcinctus. The sequence continues at coordinate 112,547,207 of NC_080704.1, forward strand.
TAAGTTAATAATAAGCAGATAAATATGAGTCAGCCAAGCAAAGACGTAGTTGTGGAGGATATTAGTGCATTCTAGGTATAGGCAATGGCAATGTTAACAGATGGTTTGGAGGAGAGGGGCTTTAATAGCTCTGTCACATTGACCAGGTACCCTTCCACCTCTCTCTAATATGGGGAATGAACATTACCTCAATCTTGTATACAGTACTATAAAAATGCAGTTCTCCCTTTTCCTAGACCTGTTTATCAGAAATGAGAACATCGTTTCTAGGCCCATCCTTATTTTAGACTGATCACAGTTCCTCTACATACAGGTTGTATAGAGGTGTCTTGGTATAGGCACAGAGAAAGGGGAAACTTTCTAATTCAGACAAGGGCACCCTCTATTTGCCAAACCTTAGACCTTTGGATGCTATTTGTAAGTCTGCCCATAGGGGGGTTCTTTTCCCAATCTAATTCCGCAGGTGGGGTGGGAAGGTTTTGAAAAATTTGCACAAAATGTACCTTAAAACACAGAAACTGAATAGTAGAAATAGCATATGAAGAGTTCTTAAAGACAGAAAGAATTTTTAGTGAGTAAAGGGAGGAGAGAGAAAGCCAATATTAATGGCAAAAGTTTTTCAAACTATTTTGACATTACCTGTTAACAGAACCAATAAACTGTAGAGAGTGATGCGATACAGACCCAAATATAATGTATAAATTACCTCAGTTGCATCCCAGAATGAATGATTAGTTAACATTTGTTTGATTGGGGTCTGTTTTGCCCCCTCATACATAGATACCTATACATAGACACCTTATAAATAGAAGAAATTGCTCTTCCTTAGGCATATTTACAGTCTCCATGTCTCTATACACACCTTAATTCCTGAGAGATATGTGTGTGTGTACGTGTTTTGAGTCGAAGGAATAAAACCCTTTCCATCACACTTTTATTTAGAAATAAAAATCATCTGATTCATTTAAGGTAAAAAACAAAGGTAAAGTTAGGTACTACAGGAAGATGGTTTTCCATCGTGAAGCATCAGAATTGTGTTGCCATGAAACGAAGAAAATTCAAGAGAGTATAAAGGTGAGTTGGGCATGACAACTACCTTTTTTAAAGCTCAGTTTTATTGAGAAATAATAGAGATACGATACACACCTAGTAAAATTCACCCTTTGAACAGTTCTGTGAGTTTGGACAAATGCATAAAATTGTGTAACTACCACCACAATCAGGATTTTCAATATACGTCTTCACTTAGTCAAGTCTATCTTCAAGTATGTATATACCACTAGTAGGAGTATAGTGTAAGAATGTACTTTGAATTCTTTCCTCCCAATTCGTGTGCTATGGTTATGGTTGTCTTATGTTATACTTCTTTGTATGCTATAAACACATAATCCTAAATTCTGCTCCCTATGCTCACTATTATATTTTTTGTTTAGATAATAATTTATCTTTTAGAACAATCAAAAATAAGAAAAAATATTTCATATTTATCTTCCCTTTAATCTTTTCTAGGGTCTTCATTCCTACCTATTTTTGTCTTTAAATATAATTGCTTTATTGAGTATACATATATATAACAGAGATAGAGAAAGAGAAATATAAATTGAAAGAGAGAAAGGGAGAGAGAGAGGTGGGAGTCAGTCATTCTAAACAATGGCACATATGTCAATTAGAGAAATGCAGATACAAACTAGGGAAAATATAAGTAATATAACATTATTATTCATTAAAAAACTTTCTTTATATATATTTTTCTTTTTTTTTCAATGTTATTGATACATATTAATAAAACATAAATCCATCCAAAGAGTACAATCTATGCTATTTGCTATAATCATGTTTGTGTTTTCATCACCCCAATCATTCCCAGAGCACTTTCATTATTCCAATAATAATAATAAACAACAAACAAACAAAACTCATCATCTCTCAGTCTCTCTATGACTCATCTGGCATACATAGCTCCTATTCTTTTTCCTTCTCTCTATTATATTTGCATTTTTATTTTGTGAAAACAATCGTATATGCAATATAACCCATATTTGTGTCTTGTATGAGGTTTTACTATTAATGTTACACTTTTTAGCTTTCCTTCTAGTAATACACATGTCCTTCAACTTTGCTTTTCAACCACTGTCATACTGATATAACAGCACACTACTAGTTACTAACACCATGATATGCATTCATCATTTCTATTCATTTCCAAAGATTTGCAAATAACCTTTTTAACAATTCTGCACAGATTAACTTTCAGCTTTCCATTCTCTACCATCCTTCTATTTTCTGGTGCCCTATATTCTAATTATTAACTCCATGAGTGTGCTCATTATATTTAATTCATAATATCACAGTCATACAGTATTTGCCCTTTTGTGTCTGGCTTGCTTCACTTAATGTCCTGCAGGTTCATCCATGCTGCCATATGCTTCACAATTTCATTTCTTCTTACTGCTGCATAATATTCCCTCATGTGTATACAGCACAATTTGTTTATCTTTTCATCAGTTGATGGACACCTGCATTGTTTCCAACTTTTGCAAATAGTGAATAATGCCTCTATGAACATGGGTGTGCATGTGAGTGAGCTGCAGGCTCCACTCCTTAAAGATGGCGCCGAGCCCCGCAGTAAACAACTGTGAGCCACTCCTAATTCTTCCCCAGCCCTCAGCAACAAGATCCCATGAGCCAACCAGCCTCGCTTAATTAGCATAACCAATCGGGTGCTTGCACGACGCCTAGCTTCCCCCCAGTCACCCATAAAAGTTGTTGCACTTCCTCAATAAACTAGACCTGTGCCACCAGCCTGCGTCTCCAGAGCGGTTACTCTGTGTTGTCTTGCTCTGTTCGTCCTTACCTCTTCGGGAGCGGAGTCGCTGGACCGCACCGCAACATGTACAGATGTCTGTTCGTGTCTCTACTCTCAATTTGAAGAACTTTTGATATCTCTTACAATGCAGGTCTGGACTTCTGCTAATGAATTCCCAGTATTTGTTTGTATGAAAATTCTATTCTTCATTTTAAAATTTATTAGAGTAATTCTGTGTTCACAGAACAATGTTGCATAAAATATAGTATTCCCATACAACACCCCATCACCCACACCCTGCATTTATGTGGAATATTCATTACAATTGATAATAGCATTTTTTAATTGTACAAATTTTTATGCATTAGTTACCATTGTTACAATTGAAGAAAAGTTATTAAAATAGTACTATTAACTGTCACTCATAATTTACATTAGGGATATTTTTTCCATATACCACCCTATTATCAACACCTTCTATTAGTGTAGTACATTTGTTACAGTTCATGAGAGAACATTCATACAATTGTACTGTTAACTATAGTCCATCATTCACAATACGGTTCACTATATTATATAGCCCTGTGTTTTATCTTTATATTTTATTCTAGTAAAATAAACAATCTCAAGTTTCTCCTTTTAGCCACGTTCACTTAAATAATAGAGTACTGTTAATTGCACCCACAATAAAGTGTTTCCATCCATTTACAAACCTTTACTATCAACCTTAGTAGAAATTCTGTACAAATTAAGCATCAACTACACTTTCTTTTGCACCAATCTATCCCCTTTCAACTTATATTCTAGATTCAAGCTCTATGAGTTTGCTTATTATAATATGTTCATGTCAGTGAGATCATACAATTTTTGTCCTTGTCTGTCTGGTTTTTTTTCACTCAGCATAGTGTCCTCAAGGTTCATCCATATAGTCACATGCATCAAGACTTCATTTCTCTGCATGGCTGAATAATATTCCATTTTATGTATGTACCACATTCTGTTTATCCATTCATCAGTGGATGGAAAATTGAGTTGCTTCCATCCTTTGGCAATTGTGAATAATTCCATTGTGAACATCAGTTGGAAAATATCTGTTCGAGTCCCTGTTTTCAATTTTCTGTATATATAATTTAATAGCAGGATTGTCAGGTCATATAAAAATTCTATAATTGGTATCCTTAGAAACTGCCAAAATGTCTTTCAACAAGGCTACACTGTTTTACATTCCCACCAGCAATGAATGAGTGTTCTTATTTTTCCACATCCTCTCCAACGTTTGCAATTTACTTATGTTGCTGTTTTTTTCTTCTTTTTTTAGTTGTAGCCTTTGTAGTGGGTGTGGAATTAAATCTCACTGTGGTTTGGATTTGCATTTTCCTAATAGCCGGTGATGTTAAACATGTTTTCACGTGATGTTTTAGCCATTCCTATATATCCTCTTTGGAGAAATGTCTTTTCAAATTTGTTGCTCATATTTTATTTGACTTCTCTATTTATTGCTGAGCCTTAGGTTTTCTTTATATATGCATATTGAATATGTGGTTTGCAAATATTTTCTTCCTTTGAGTAGAATGTTTTTTCACTTTAGTGACAAAATCTTTTGATACTCAAACATATTTAATTATGAGGCAGACCCATTAATCAAGTTTGTTGCTTGTGCTATGGATGTAATGTCTAAGAAACTATTGCCCAACATAAGATCATGAATACATTTCCCTACATTTTCTTCTAGGAGTTTTACATTCCTGGGTCTTTTATTTACATCTTTGATACATTTTCAGTTAATTGTTGTACAAGGTATGAGGTCAGGAACCTCTATCAACCTTTTGCATATGGATATCAAACTCTCCCAGCACCATTTGCTGAAGACTATTCTTCCCCAATTGAATGGACTTGGCAGGCTTGTCAAAAATCGATTGGATAAAGCGGACTTGGCGAAGTGGTTAGGGCGTCCGTCTACCACATGAGAGGACCGAAGTTCAAACCCCGGGCCTCCTCGACCCATGTGGAGCTGGCCCATGTGCAGTGCTGTTGCACGCAAAGAGTGCCCTGCCATGCAGGGGAGCCCCACGGGCACAAGGAGGGAGCCCTGTAAGGAGAGCCTTCCAGCGTGAAAGAAAGTGCAGCCTGCCCAGGAATGGTGCCGCACACACGGAGAGCTGACACAACAAGATGACGCCACAAATAGAAACACAGATTCCTGTGCCACTGACAACAACAGAAGGGGACAAAAAAGAATATGCAGCAAATAGACACAGAGAACAGACAACTGGGGTGGGGAGGGTAGAAGGGGATATAAATAAATAAATACATAAATCTTTAAAAAAATTAATTGGGGAGCTAGTATAGCTCAGTAGTTGAACTACTGCTTCACATGTATAAGATTCTGGGTTCAATGCCCAGTACCACTTTCCAAAACTACCTGAAAAAGTATTTTGGGGAGCAGGTGTGGCTCAGTGGTTGAGTGCCTGCTTCCATTGTATGAAATCCTGGATTCAATTCCTGGTACCTCCTTTTAAAAAAATCAATTGGCTATAGACTTGAGGGTCTATTTCTGAACTTTCAATTTGATTCCATTGTTCAGTATGTCTAGCCTTGTGTCTATATCATGCTGTTTTTACCACTGTAGCTATGTAATATGCTTTAAAGTCAGTAAATATGAATCATCCAACTTTGTTCTTCATCAAGATGTTTTTGGCTATTCAGAGCCACTTACCCTTCCAAATAAATTTTATAATTGACTTTTCCATTTCTCCAAAGAAGGCTGTTGGTATTTTCATTGGGATTGTATTGAATTTGCACATCATTTTTGGGTAGAATTGCATTGCAACAATATTTACCCAGCAGTCCATGAGCACAGATTATTATTCCATATATTTAGATCTTTGATTTTTCAGCAATATTTTGTACATTTCCATGTACACATCCTTTACATCCTTGGTTAAATTTATTCCTGATATTTAATTCTTTTAGTTGCTATTTTATATTGATTTTTTCTTGATTTTTCTACTCAAATTGCCCATTATTACATTATAAAAACACTACCAAATTTTGCGTGTTGATATTGTACCCAGTTGCTTTGCTGAATTCTTTTATTAGCTTTAATAACTTTGTTTTAAATTTTGGGGAATTTCTATTATGATGTTAGCTATGGGTTTTTCATACATAACCTTTATCTTGTTGAGGAAGTTACCTTCTATTCCTATTTTTCTAAGAGTTTTATCAAAAAAAAAGGATACAGGGTTTTGTCAAATCCCTTGTCTGTATCACTGGAGAAAATCATGCAATTTTTTTGCCTCATTTTGTTAATGTGGTGTATTACATTAATTGATTTGCTTATGTAAAATCACCATTGCATTTCTGGGATAAATCTCACTTGATCATTGTGTATAATTCTTTAATGTGCTGTTGAATTCAAGTTGCAAGAATTTCATTGAGTGTTATTGCATCTGTATTCATGAGAGAATTTTGTAATTTTCCTTTCTTGTAGTATCTTTATTTGGCTTTGGTATTAGGCTGAGTTTTACCTTATAGATTGATTTTTGTAGTCTTTTCTCTTCAATTTTTTTGGAAGAGTTTGAGCAGGATTAGTATTAATTCTTTTGGGAAAGATTGGTAAAATTCACCTGTAAAGTCATCTTGTCCTGAACTTTACTTTGTTGGGAGGTCTTTGATAGACTGATTCAATCTCCTTACTTGTAATTGTTTTGTTGAAGTCTTCTATTTCTTCTAGATTCAGTGTAGGTTGTTCGAGTGTTTCTAGGAATTTGTGTGTTTCACCCTAGTTTTCTAAATTGTTGGTATAAAGCTGTTCATAGTTTAATAGTATGATACTTTTTATATGTGAGGGTTCAGTAATAATGCTCCCCTTCTCATTTCTGATATTACTTATTTGCAACTTTTCTCTTTTTTTCTTTGTCAACCTAGATCTGTGTTTGTCAATTTTTTTTTTTTGTCTTTTGAAAGAACCCTCTTTTGGGTCTTGGTTTTGGTTTTGTTAATTCTCTCTGTTGTTTTTATTCACAATTCCATTTATTTCTGACCTACATTTTTGTTATTTCTTTCCTTCAGCTTAAATTGGGTTTAGTTTGCTCTTCTTTCACTAATTCTTCCAGGTATACAGGTTGGTCTTTCATACATGAATATATATAAACAATAAGTGTATAGTAAATTTGAAAACTTACAAAACAAACATGCATAACATTATACAGAAGTCCCATGCATCAACCCACTACGAACACCTTGCATTGTTGTGAGACATTTGTTACAAACTATGGAAGAATATCATAAAAATCTTACTACTAACTATAATCCATATTTTATATTTGGTGTATTCCCCCCAACCCACCCTATTATTATTTTAAAATACATTTTTAATTAAAGAAGCTTTGAACTTACAAAACTATCATGCACATGTGCAGATTTATCATACCGTACTTCTTCATCAGCACACCATACCATGGTGGAATATTTGTTACAGATTATGAGATAATATCATTGGATTATTACTATCAATCATGGTCCATAGAGTACATTTGACACACTGCTTCTTTTTTAATGTAAGATTTTAGGGCTATAAATTTCCCTCTCTGCACTGTCTCCACTGTATTCCATAAGTTTGGGTATGTTTTATTCTCTTTTCCATTTATCTCAAAATATTTAATGCTTTCTCTTGCAATTTCTTCTTTTACCTAATGTTTGTTTAAGAGTTTCTTATTTAATTTCCATATATTTGGAGATTTTCCTGTTCACCACCTGTTATTGATTTGCAGCTTCATTCTATTATAGTCAGAGAAGATGTTTGTATAATTTCAATCTTTTAAAATGTATTGAGACATGTTTTTTGATCAACATGTGGTCTATCGTGGGAAATTATCCATATGCACTTCAGAAGAATATGTATCCTGCTGCACTGTGGTGTAATATTCTGAATATGTCTATTAGATCTAGTTCATTTTTCATGTTATTCAATGTCTCTGTTTCCTTATTTATCTTCCTCATTTGTGTTCTGTTTCTGTATATTTTTAAATACTTTCTTTATGGTTACTCTGGGGTTTATATTACATAGCATACATAGATACCCTACTATTTTGAAAAGATACAAACTTAGCTTCAATAGCATATACTTCCTCTGCTCCCATATCCTTCTCCTTCCCCTCTTTCTGTTGTTTTTGTCGCACATTACCACTTTATATTTTGCAAGTCAAGTATGAGGAAATATGCCTTTTTCTTGTTCAATTGTATTCTGTCTTTAACAGGAATTAAAGAGCAGAGTTGTATATTTAAGATACAATACCATTCAGGTTTGCATTTACCCTTTAAGTTACCCTTGCTGATTATCTTCATTTCTTCACTCTACTTCAAACTACTCTTGCCAGTCTATTCCTATCATTTGTTGACAAACTCTCTGTTTCTATTTACTTGTGAATATTTTAAACTCTCCCTCATTTTTGAAGAACAGTTTTGCCAGTAAAAGAAGTTTTGACTGGCAGTTTTTCTCCTTCATTACCTTAAATATGTCATAACATTTCCTCCCCCCCGTCCCAATAGTTTCTGATGAGAAATAGGCCCTTATTCTTATTGAGGATCCCTTATGTTTGATGAATTGCTTTTCGTTTGCTACTTTAAGAATTCTCTGCATATTTTTGGCATTTGACATTATGATTAGTAGTTGAATCCGAGTGGGACTATTAGCATTTATTCTCTTTGGTTTGTGTTGTGTTTCTTGGACATATATATTTACATCTTTCATAAGGATTGGAAAATTTTCAGCCATTATTTTCTCAAATATTCTTTCTGCCCTTTTTTCCATTCTACTCTCCTTTCGTGACACCCCTGATGCATATGTTTGAGTGCTTTGTGCTTCAATTAAATCCCTGAGACAGTGCTCAAATTTTTCCATTCTTTGTCTACTTGTTCTTTTGAATGTGTAATTTCAATTGCCTTTCATCTAGTTTGCTGATTCTTTATTCTGCCTGTTCAAATGTGCTGTTGTGTGCCTCTAGTGTACTCTGATGCCTACTATTGCAACTTTCATACCTATAATTTCTGTTATATTTCTTTTTATACTTTCAATTTCTTCTTTATGCTCACACATGTGGTCTTCTGCCTTTTTTTTTTTTTTTTTTAGGTACCGAGACCTGGGATTGAAACTGGGAAATTGTGGGTGGGAAAGTGGCGCCCAATCTCTGAGCCACATCACCTCTCTTGAGTTGGCTTCTTTGTTTGTTTGTTGCTTGTTTTGTTTTGTTTTTTGTTTCCAGGAGGCATAAGGAACTCAACCTCTGAACCTGGGACCTCCCATGTGGGAAGCAGGTGCTCAAATACCTGAGTCACTACTGCTCTCTGATTTTGTCTTCTTAATATCTGTTATCTTTTTATGTATATTTTCCTTTATCTCCTTGAATTGATTTAGGAGTTTTTTTTAAAGACTTATTTATTTTATTTTATTCCCCCCCCTCCCCACCCCAGTTGTCTGTTCTCTGTGTCTGTTTGCTGCGTGTTTGTCCATTTCTGTTGTTGTCAGCGGCATGGGAATCTGTGTTTTCTTTTTGTTGTTTGTTGCAGCATCTTGTTGTGTCAGCTCTCCGTGTGTGTGGCACCATTCTTGGGCAGGCTGAACTTTCTTTCGCACTGGGTGGCTCTCCTTACGGGGCGCACTCCTTGACCGTGGGGTTCCCCTACATGGGGACACCCCTGCGTGGCATGGCATTCCTTGTGCACATCAGCACTGCACGTGGGCCAATTCCACCCAGGTCAAGGAGGCCCAGGGTTTGAACTGCGGACCTCCCATGTGGTAGATGGTCGCCCTAACCACTGGGCCAATTCCGCTTCCCAATTTAGGAGATTTGTTGGAACTTTGTGATTAGTTCTTCCAAATTCTTTCTCCTCTGAAGTTTTAAATTGTTGCCTTGATTGAGCCATTTCTTAGTATGTTTGCACATTTTTGTTGATGTCTAGGTATCTGATTATCTTTCTTAAAATATACTTTTTTATTTTTAAAAGATACTTAGATTACATAAATATTACATTAAAAATATAGAGGATTACCATATGCTCCACTTCCTACCCCTTTCACATTTTCCTCTATTAAGAACACCCTTCATTAGTGTAATGCATTGGCTACAATTGAAGAACACATTTTGAAGCACTGACACTAAATGTAGATTATAGTTTACACTGTAGTTTACATTCTTTCCTGCACTATTTTGTAATTTATGGCAAGATATATAATGGTTTGTTTCTGTCATTGCAATGTCATTCAGGACAAATCCCAAGTCTGAAAAATGCCCCCCTATTTCACCTGTTCTCCCCTTTCCCTCCCCTCGGAACATCCAGTGGTCACTGCCTCTACATCAATGATATAAGTACTTCCATTGCTAAAATCACAATTAGTCTATGGTAGAAGATGTGTGGGACTATCTTACTTGCAGTTGAAGACTCTCTCTCTTCCTTGTGATGGTTGTTGTTCATTATCATCTCCTTGTTTGTGATCCTGGGTGAGTCCAATGTACTGGAGAATAGGTGTTGCAACTCTGGTGAGATTCAGGGCCCAGTTGGCATATGGACAGCCCAAAGTTTTAAGTCTCTTGGTTGTACACCTACCAACTCTATTACTAACTGTGGGTTTGAATAGAAGGGGTAAAAGAATCATGCGTAGGGAAACCACAACTGAATCCACTTTGCCACACTGGGGAGCAAAATTCCAAAGTAGGGCCCACTGGCAGGGTGCCAAACTCACTTTGAAGTTTTTTTACCCATTTAAACTCATTTGTCTTTACTGTTTTCCCCCTTTTGGTCAAAGACTTTTTCCAGTTGCATTGCTAGTCAGTGCTTGGTAGTAATCCCACTGTGCCAGGGAATCATATCCTGCTCTGGGGGAAAGGTAATGCATTTCTATGCTGAGTTAGGATTAGAGAGAGGCCACATTTGAGCAACAAGGAGGCTCTTAGGACATAACAATTAGACACCCTATACTAGGCTAAGTTTCAATTTCAAAAGTAAAGGCTCATAAGTAGAGGCATCAATATCAAGGGCCCATCAATGAACCATTCTCCTTCGCTAGTCACTACTCCTGTACTTGGGAGATTCTTGCTGTTCCATTACAGAATGTGGCAGATCTTCCCAGGATGAGAATTTGATATTCTTTCGGTTATTGTGTGAGTCTCCACTTCATGTAACAATATCCCATGAACATTGGAACAAATTTATATGACTTACGGGTATGCCCCAGGTGAACCTCCTCCCATGTATCCACCATCACTGACACCCCCACACCAATCATCTTTCTCTGTCATAGTTGTAACCCTTCTGTGATCCAAAACTTCATTAAAAATGAAGCCAACAAAATAACAAAATACAAATAATAAGAAAATGAAATAATAGTAAGTTTTAAAAATAAAAAATTTAAAAAGTTAGAAATTAAAGAAAACTTAAAAAATTTGGAATAATAAAAAATAAAGGAAATATTAAGAATTTTTTTGACATTATGTCTTTCATCACTGTAAGATCTTTTATCTTGTATGTACAGTGACATTTTCTTCCATTTATTCCCCTAGTGTCTTTTTTCATTTTGTGTCCAGCGAAGTTTTAGGTTACAGAAAAGTCACATACAGAATATAGAGGATTCCCATATACCCAACATCCTCCCCCTTTTCCCCTTTCCCCTATTAATAATAATTTACAGGTGGATGGTACACTTGTTACAATTTATGTACAAATATTGGAACATCGTTACTAATAACTTGGTCAATGATTTACATTATGGTTTACATTTCAGACCACACAATTTTATAAATTTCAATAAAATTTAACATGGCCCTTTGTCCATCATCGCATAGTCATGTAGAACAATTCCATCACCCCCAATATGCCCCATCTTCCATCTATTCTATTCCTTCCCCTCCCCTCAGGACCCATTGCAAACACAAGCTTCCCTCCTTGAAGAACAAGATTCATAGTTACTTTCAGCAACATTGAGGGTTTGGCCCATTCCTCTATTTGAGAACAAGTAGGGTTTCCCAGGATGGGAGTCCAACACTTCTCACTCATTATTTGGGTCTTCACCCTCTGATACAACCCATTATGACAAGATGAAGACTCACACACTCCTTAGTGGCCTACCCCAGGTGCACATTATCCTGCATGTCTCCCATATCCAACATTCTAAACCAGTAACCCTCCCCTGCCATATTTGTGAAAAGAAGATTCCAAAATTGTATTTGCAACCACATACCCTCAAATACCCATGGTTCAGCTGATCCCTCCCCCAGCCATCCCCTTGGTTCCATGGATACCGTCATTCCACAAGTAGTTATTAGGGGAAAGTTAGATATATCCAGAAATCGTTTCATCTCTTTGGGACTAGCACAATACCTTATATATATGAGTGCTTGGTACCATTTCTTGTGGGAATAAAAAGATGTGTGAAAAAGTGACGCCCTCCTAAATCATATATTTTAACTGGGGTTCATTGCAAAGGTGCCTTAATGGAAAACACTGACTAATGACAACTCGTTAAGCCAATGTTGGAGCTAGGATGACTTTCAAAATTATACATCCTAAGTGACTTCTACACTGATTCTAAAAGGGTGCCACTGTATAGAAATAAATATTCCCAAAGGATGGAAATAATAGCCATACTTTTTTCTTACTTTCTGGTGAATGAGTCATTTAGGAAACTTGAAAGAATATGTTTTTTTCTCAGGGTCCTATATAGTGCTGTAGTGTTGTTGGCACAGCTAAGAATAAGGATGGTTTGAAGAGAGCCTCATACCTTCAGGAAGATGTCTATAAAATGGAGAAAGTGGCCACGGTAGCTGCTGAGGGTAGGGAGAGGGAAGAAGAGATATGATATGGGGGCATTTTCAGGACTTGGAGTTGTCCTGGGTGGTACTGCAGAAAGAGATGCTGGGCATTGTATGTCCTGCCATGACCTACTGGGTGGAATGGGGGAGAGTGTAAACTACAATGTAAACCATTATCCATGTGGTGCAGCAGTGCTCCAAAATATATGCACCAATTGCAATGAATGTCCCATGATGATGAAAGAGGTTGATGTAAAAGGAGTGGGGTGAGGGGGGTGGAGAGTATATGGGGGCCTCTTATATTTTTTGAATGTAACATTTAAAAATAAATAAATAAAGAGAGGGAAAAAGAAGAAAATGTGCAAATATTTCCTGACTTGAAAGAGTGGCAGCCATTAGAAAGAAAAGCACATACAAATAAAAGCCTACAAAAGTTCTTGCTTCTCTTAGTCTTCTAACCACACTAGCCAGTCACTGTAATGTTTTTTAACTACCTCAAATTTAAATGAGTTTCAAGACTAAATCATTACAAAAGATAAACTAACTGTTTAAGCAACATGGACTGCAACACCTTTTATTCATACACACACAACACACACACACACACACACACAGTGACCAACTCATCTTTGTTCACTGAGTACTTTCCCAGATTGTGTTTTCATTAGAGAAATTGCGGGTTTAAAAAATAATAGGGAAGTGGATTTGGCTCAATAGGTAGAGCATCTGCCTAACACATAGGAGGTCCAGGCTTCAAACCCAGGGCCTCCTGACCCCTGTGAAGAGTTGGTCCATGCACAATACTGATGTGCACAATGAGTGCTATGCCATGCAGGGGTGTTCCTTGCATAGTGGAGCCTCACTCTCAAGGAGTGCACCGCATGAGGAGAGCCACCCCGAGTGAAAAAAGTGCAGCCTGCCCAGGAGTGGTGCTGCACACATGGAGAGTTGACGCAGGAAGATGATGCAACAAAAAGAGACACAGATTCCCAGTGCCACTGACAAGAATAAAAGTGGACACAGAAGAACACACAGTGAATGGACACAGAAAGCAGACAACTGGGGAGCGGGGAAGGGAAAGAAAGAAATAAAAATTAATAAATCTTTAATTACAAAAGGATGTTCATTGGGTATTGACACAGTGGGTAGAGAGCCACACAATAACTGAGGGAGTACTGGGACCCTTCTGGGTGAGCTCTGTCACATTCCCCAATGGAACAGCAATAATCCCCCAAGTGCAAGGGCAATGAATGACCAGTGAAGAAGGGTGGTGCAATGATGGGCCCTTGATATGGATGACGATGTTAATGAGCCTGTTGCACTTGAAATCTCAACTTGGCCTAGTGTTTCAGGGTGTCCAAGAGTTACCTCTTGAGATCCTCCACCTTGTTAAAATTTGGCCACTCTTTAAGACAAAAGCAGCACATAAATGCATTACCTTCCCAACAGCATGGGACATGACTCCTGGGAATGAGCCTCCCTGGCACTGAGGGATAACTACCAAGCACTGGCTGGTGATGCAATTGGAAAAAGACCTTGAATAAAAGGAGAAAATGGTAAAGCCAAATGAGTTTATATGGCTAAGAGCCTACAAAATGAGTTAGGAGGTCATCAGAGGGGTTGCACTTATGCACATCTCAGCAGGATCTCATAGACAGCCAAAGTAGATACAACCCCAGGTGCTGGTGCTCCTGAGGGCTATGAAGACACCCAGGTCCTAAGGTCATGGCAGATGGCTCTGGGGTTCAGTGCCTTGCCAGTGGTCCTACTTTGGAATTTGTTCTCTTTGAGTGTGATGGAGTTGAACTCAGATGTGACTTCTCTACACATGCCTCTTCTGTCCCTTTTATTGAACATGTGGTTGGCACTGAGATTGGTGTATGCCCAGGAAACATTAACCTCTGGGAAGTTCATGTGCCAGCTGGGCTCTGAGCCTCAGTGGTGTTGCAGCACCTACTCTCCAGTTCATTGGAGTTACCCAGGTAGCTGACAGGTAGGTGAGGATGGACAACCACCACACCAAGGAACTGAGAGAGTCTACAGCTGCAGGCATGGGAGCCCCATCCACCAGCCATGGGGGATCAAAACTCCCTCTCAATTAAAAGGTGGAGTGGGCATCATTATCCCAGGGTTCTCTGGGTGTAGGAATAAAATATGAATTAGAGTGGACTTACTGGTATTCTATAGAATTATCGTGACTCTAGCAATTAAAGAAATTATACCATTGATGTGGAATTGGTGGCCACAGGTATTGCTGAAGGCAAGGAGAGGGAAAAAGAGTTGTGTTATGGCAGCATTTTTGGGACTTGGAGTTGTCTTGAATGATATTGCAGGGACAGATACAAGACATCATATATCCTGCTGTAACCCACTGAATGGACCAGGAGAGAATGTAAACTGCAATGTAAACTATATTCCATGCTGTGTAGCAGTGCTTCATAATGTATTCATGAAATGCAATGAATGTACCACACTAATGAAAGAAGTTGTTGATGTGGGAAAAGTGTGGGGTCTGGGGAGTGGGACATATGGGAGCCTCCTATTATTTTTTAATATAATGTTTTGTGTGATATATATATCCTTTAAAAATAATAAAAACTATATTTTTAAAAATCATGGATAAAATACAACGTTCCCAAATAGCACCCCACCACCAGCACCTCGCATTGGTGTAGAATATTTTTTACATTTGATGAAAGCACATTTTTATAATTGTACTATTAATCAATCTTAGTCTAGTCCCCTGCCATGCCACAGTGAGGGCAAGTGATTTGAAGTTTCACAGATCTTAGTTTAATTCCTCACTCCAGGAGGTGTGTGACTGAGGTGAGAAACCACAAAGATGGGTCATTTAACCATTCTAAGCCTCACTTTCCCACATACATATAACAGATAGAATAAAATCCATTATGCAGTGTAGCTATTACCCCCATGAGAGAACAAACAAAAGACTTTCAACAATACTGAAAATATAAAAATGTCATTACCATAGAGAGTGTAGAAATTGAATAAATATCCTTCTTTAATACAAGTTATATTCTCTTGTTTATTAGGAAAGTTATGGGTATACAGAAAAATCATGCATAAAATACATGTTTCCTATATACCACTGTATTGTTAACACTTTGCATTAGTGTGAAACATTTTTAGAAGTGATGAAAGTACATTTGACAATTGTATAGTCCATGGTTTAATTTAGGGTAAACTGTGTAGTGTAGTTGCATGGATTTTTTGGAAATTTTGTTCTGTTATATATACAATATAAAATTTCCCCTTTTAGCCACATTCAGATATATATTTCAGTGCTGTCAATTGCAGTCACAATGCTATTCTACCTTCACCATCATGCTTTACCAAAACATATCCACCTTTCAAAATAGGAACCCAGTACATTTTGAGCCTTAACTTTGTATTCCCTATCTCCACCCTATCCCGTGGAAAACTTTATTCCAGGTTCTTACTCTGTGAGTATGCTTATTTTAATTGTTTAAAGTCAGTGAGATCATACATTGTTTGTCCTTTTGTGCCTGGCTTTTACATCTAGTTTATTTCACATAACATGATTTCTTCAAGTTTCATCTATGTCATAGCATGCATCAGAAGTTCAGCTGAATAATATTCCATTGTTGTATATATCTCATCTTGTTTATCCATTCATTCATCTGTTGATAGATACTTCAGTTGCTTCCATCTTTTGGTAATTGTGAATAATGCCTTTATGAACATCAGTGAGCAAATAGCTGTTCATGTCCCTGCTTTCAATTCTTTTTGGTAAAAATAAAATTCTTTTAGGTATATGCCTATTAGAGGGATTACCAGGTCATATGGTAATTCTATACTTAACCTTTTGAGGAACTGACAGACTGTCTTCTACAGCGGCTGCACCAGTTTACAATGGCCCCAAGCAAACAACGGGGTTTCCTATGTCTTCACATCCTCTCAAACATTTGCAATTTACTGTTTTGTGTTTTTTTTTTAAATAGCAGCCATTCTAGTGCCTGTGGAATGACGTCTCATTGTCGTTTTGATTGATTTCAGTGATTGATAATGTTGAGATTCTTTTCATATGCTTTTTTGGCCATTTGTATATCTTCTTTGGAGAGATGCTTATTCAAGTCTTTTACCCATTTTTAATTGGGTTGTTCATCTTTTATTACTAAGTTAAAGGAATTATTTATATATTCTGGATATGAAACTTTTTTAATATTTCTGGTTTCTAAATATTTCCATTTTACTTTCATGATAAAGTCATTTGAGGCAAAGAGTTCGCATTTATCTATTTTCCTTTTGTTGCTTGTGCTTCGGGTATAAAATCTAAGAAAACATTGCCTAACACAAGGACCTGAAAATCCTTCCCATGTTCTCTTCTATGAGTTTGAAAATTCTAGTTTTTATATGTAGGTCTTTGATATAATTTGAGTTGATTTTTGTATAAAATGTGTGTGTGTGGGTCCTCCATCTTTTTTTCCCAAATAGAAAGTTTCTGTACACCTATTGTTGAAGAGACTATTTTTTCCCAAATGAGTGGTCTTCGCCCTCTTCTCAAAAAATCATTTGGTCATAAACGTGAAGATTGATTTCTAAGCACCCAGTTTGATTCCATTGGTCTACATGTCTGTCCTTGTGCCAGTATAATCTCTTTTTATTACTGTAGCTTTAAAATATGGTTTAAGATAAGGAGGTGTGAGTCCTCCAACCTCTTTCTTCTTTTTAAAGATGACTCTGTCTATTTTGGCCCCCTTATACTTCCAAGTAAAGTTGATAATAGCTTTTTCCATTTCTGCAAAGAGGGATGTTGGAATTTCAATATGGATCACTTTGAGTAGAATTGACATTATAGCCATATTTAGTTTTCCATTCTACTGACATGGAATATCCATCCATATATTTTTGTCTTCTTTGATTTCTTTTACTAATAATTTCTAGATTTCTGAGCTTAAGTCCTTTACATCCTTGAATAGACTTATTCCAAGATATTTGACTTTTTTAGTTGGTATTGTAAATGGAATTTTTTTCTTGAATTCCTCTTCAGGTTGTTCATTACTACTCTATATAAATGGTACTGATTTTGGGGTGTTTTGTGTACCCTGCTAATTTGTTGAATTCATTTATTAGCTCTAGTAGCTTTGCTGTGAATTTTTCAGAATTTTCTATATATAGAATCATGTCATCTGTAATTTGGGAAACTCATTCTTTTTTTTCAATTTGGATGCATTTTATTTATTTTTCTTACAGAATTGCTTGGGCAAGAATTTCCAGTACAGTTGTTGAATAAAAGTGGTGACAGTAGGCACCCTTGTCTTGTTCCTGATCTTAGATGGAAAAGTTTCAGTCTTTCACATTAAGTAGAAAGTTAGCTGATGATTTTTCATATATGACTTTATCTTGTTGAAGAAATTTCCTTCTATTCCTATTTCTCTAAGTGTTTTTCAAATCATAATTGGTGCTGAGTTTTGCCAACTGCTCTTTCTACTTCAATTTAAATGATCATGTCATTTTTATTTCCTTCATTGTGTTTTATTGTCACATATTGCATTATTTTCTTATGTTGAACCACCTTGCATATCTGAGATGAATCCCAATTGGTAATTGTATATAATCTTTTATTTATTTTTATTTTTTATATGTTTTTCTCCCCCTCTCAAACCCTGCTGTTTTTGCTGTCTATGTCCATTTGCTGTGTGATCTTCTGTATTTATTTCTCTTTTTGTATTTTTCCTTCTCATCTTTCTCCTTTAGGATTCACTGGTATTCAATCCTGGGGTCTCCTGATGTGGAGAGAGTTTCCCTGTCAATTGCGACACCTCAGTTCCTGGTCTTTGCTGCGCTTCACCTTGACTTTCCCTTCATCTCTCTTTTGTTGTGCCACCATCTTGCTGCCTGACTCACTTGCACAGGCTCTGGCTTACTGTGTGGGATCTCTACTTGCTGTGCAGATATTGGCTCACAGTGTGGGCACTGCCTCAACATGCAGGCACTCACGCAGGCACTCGGCTTACCACATGGACACTCAGCTCACCACTCGGGCACTTAGCTCACTGTGTGGGCACTCACACAGGCACTTGGCTCACCATGTGAGCACTTGCTTGCTGCATGGGTACTGGCTTACCACACAGGCATCCATGTGGGCACTTGGCTCATGATGTGGGCACCCATGTGGGCACTTGGCTCACCACTCAGGCAGTGGCTCATCGCGTGGGCATGCTTTCTCTTCTTCTTTTTCACCAGAAGGCTCCAGGGATTGAAACTGCATCCTCCCATATGGTAAGGAGAGGCCTTATCACTTGAGCCACATCTGCTTCCCTATAATTCTTTTAATGTGCTGTTGGGTTCAGTTTGCAAGTATTTTTTGAGGATTTTTATCTCTGTATTCTTAAAAGATATTGGTCTATAGTTTTCTTTTCTTGCATTATCTTTATCTGGCTTTGTTATGAGCATGATGACCTTGTAGAATTAATTAGGCTGTGTTCTCTCCTCTACAATTCTTTGACAGAGTTTGAGCAAAATTGCTGTTGTCTTCTTGGAATATTTGGTAAAATTCCTTTTTGTCATCTGGTCCTTGGCTTTTCTTTGGGGAGAGTTGCCTGATAACTGCTTCAATCTCTTTACTACTAATGATTTGTTAAACATTTCTATTTCTTTTCTTAACTATTTTTAATATATTTTATTAGAGAAGTTGTGAGCTTACAAAATAATCGTGCAAAATGTGCAGAGTTCCCATATATCACCCCTCCAACAACACCTTGCATAGTTGTAAAATATTTGTTACAGATTATGAAAGAAGATCATCAAAATGTTACTGCTAACTATGGTCCATAGCTTACATAAGGTGTATTTTTCACACAAAACCCCTATTATTAAGACCATGTATTAATATTGTACATTTGTTATAGTTCATGAAAGAATGCTCTCATAATAGTACTGTAAACCAAAGTCACTATCCAGCATAGGGTTCACTGATTTATACAGCCACATGACTTGAACAATCCACCCAAAGTGAATACTCAGTTGCTTTCACTTTCATCACAAAGGTATGCATTCATCACCTCAGTAATTTTGTGAACTTTTTCCTTAGTCCAATTGAAAAAGTCCCATGCCACCCTATTATTGGCCTTAATGTTGCTATAAGACCTTCTTTTACACTGATGCAAGGGAATTACAATATTGCTTTGGCTATAGTCAATAATTTACATTGTTAGTATTTTCCCATTTTTCACCATATTTTTAGCATTCCGTAATAGTGAGATACTTTCATTTTTCATAGAAGATCATTTTTGTAATTGTACTATTAACCACAATCCTCATTCACCAATGTGCTCACTATGATATACAGCCCTTAGATAATTCTATAGCTTCCTGTCAATTGACACTTAAGTCCCTAGACTACCCCTTTCAGCCACAATCACATTTACAAATAGCCATGTTAGTTAAACTCACTGTAAAATGTTGGCATCAACTCTATCCATTTCTAAAATTTTACAGTCAAACCTACTTAAAAATTCTACATATATTAAACATCAGTACTCCTTCTCAGTCCTAATACTATCTTCAGTAGAGACTGCACCATTCTCCTTTCCCAGTAGCAGTGAAGGAATGTTCCTATCTTCAACATTCCATCCAGCACTTGTAGTTTCTGTTTGTTTGTTTTTTAAAATTAGAATGGCCATTCTATGAGTTGTGAGATGACATTTCATTGTAGTTTTAATATGTATTTCTCTATTACTTAGTGATATTGAACTTTTTTTAATGCAGGTTTTTGCCATTTGTAATTCCCCTTTGGAGAGATGTCTCTTAAAGTCTTTTGCAAATTTTAAAAATGGATTACTTTCCCTTTTATCTTTGAGTTTTATAATCTCTTCATATACCATGGAAAACAAACCCTTATGTAATATGTGGTTTCCAGATATGGTTAGCTGCATATACATTTTTGGTTGTTATTTCTTCCTAGTGTGCGGTCGCCCCTCGGGCTGAAGTGTGGTTTGCTGACCTGGCGGGGGGCAGCGGCCACGGTAGGTCTATTCCAAACCGCTGACCCTGTAATAGGGTGGTTGGTCGGGCCCACCGCCACCCCTGAAGGAAGCTCGGCATGGGCACAGAGTGCCCTCGGGTCTCCCCTTCTCGGCAGCCATGCCTCCGTGGCCGCCCCTCCTCCCAGATAGCGCCACACGATGCCTTCTTTCTCCCTGCGCAGGCGCAGGGCGGAAAATTCCAGTCTGCCCTTTTCCCTCCCCCTGACAGCAGCAACAGCCAGGCGTGGGCGGGAAACTCCAGTCTGCCCTCTACCCCAGCAACAGCAGCCACCAATCCCTAAACCCTGCCCCTTCCCACAGCAACAGCAACAGCCAATCCTTAATCACCACCCCTTCCCCGTCCAGTACCGCCCACTGACCTTTCGCCGGCAACCAATCAGAACAGGGCGTGGCTTCGACCAATCAGCCTTCCCCAGCCCCTATAAAACTGTTGCCTCTCCCTCAATAAAGTGGACTTGCGTGTTTACCTTGTCTCCGCGGTAGTTCTTCTGCCGTGCGCCCTCCAGTCCTGAGAGCCCCCGACAAGGGCCTGGCCTCCCTTGTCCCCAGTTCGTCGCCTGCTTCTCTGGGCGACCCCCTCGTCGCCGGCTTCGCCGGGCGACCCCGTCAGCCGAACCGCGCAACCCCTTGTGAGACCGATCCCTCGTCTGCTGCCGGACCGACCCCTCGTCCCAAGTGGGACCGACCCCTCGTCCCAAGCGGGACCGACCCCTCATCCAGAGCTGGACCGACCCCTCGTCCGCAGCCAGACCCCACCTCTACTGACCGAGCAAACCGTCGCACTAGTGAATTACCCTTTTATTGATATATAAAATCCTTCCATATCTCTAATAAGAACTTTGTTTTTAATGCCTATTTTATCTGATGTAAGTATAGATATTTCAGCTTTTTTTTTTGATTTTGCATAATGGAATATATTTTTCTGGCTTTTAGTTATCAAATTATTTGTATCCTTAGGTCTAAGGTAAGGCTTTTGTAGACAGCATATATATGGCTCATATTTTCTTACCATTCTGCCAATCTGTATCTTTTGATTGGGAAGTTTAATCCATGAACATTCAGTGTTCTTCTTGCAAAGACAGGTCTTACTTCTCCCATTTGGACCTTTGGGTTTTATCTGTCATATATTTTTTTCACAACTCTTTTTACACTTTTAGGTACTTTTCCTTATACAATCTTCATTTCTGGACTCTATTCTGAACTTTCTCTCATCTTTACTTTTCAGGTTTTAGCACCCCCTTTAATATTTTCTGAAAGGCCAGTCTTTGTTTACAGACTTTCTCATTTTCTGTTTATCTTGTTTATTCTAAACTCATTGTCATTTGTGAAAGAGAGACTTGCCAGATATAAGAGTCATGGCTGGTATTTTTTTTTCTCTTTAAGTACCTTGAACTCATCAAACCTCTGCCTTCTTACTTCCATAGTTTCTGATAAAAATCTTATTGGGCATCTCTTTTATGTGATAAATAACTTTTAGATCTTGCTACTTTCAAAATTCTCTCTATCTTTTTAATTTGTCATTCTGAATAATATCTATCTTGGAGTAGGTTTATTCAGATTTATTTGGTTGGAGTACTTTGTGCTTTGTGGACATGAATTTCAGAACTCTCCACCTTTGGCATTTGGCATTATGAATAGTATGTGTCTCGTAGTTGGTCTATTTGGATTTTTCTGATTGGAATACATTGTGCTTCTTGAACATGGATATCTATATCCTTCAAAAGAGTTGGGAGATTTTCTACCATTATTTCCTCAAAAATTCATTACTCCCTTGTTCTATTCTCCTTCTAAACACCCATAACATGCATGTTTCCACATTTCTTGCCGCCATTTAGTTCCCTGGGACACTCTTCAACTTTTCCCATTCTTTATTGGTCCTTTTTTTTTAAACATTTTCAGAGGCCTTGACTTCAAGCTCACTGATTCTTTACTCTGCCTCTTCAAATCTGCTATTATATTCCTCAAATATATTTTAAAATTTCATTTATTGTGCTTTTCATTACAACGTCAGTTATTTTTCTTTATATGCTTTCAAATTCTTTTTTCATTGATGTTCATAGCAGCATTATTTACAATTGCCAAAAGATGGAAGCAACACAAATGTTCATCCACCATAGAATGGATTTAAAAAAATATGGTATATACATACGATGGAATACTATGTTGCAGTAAAAAGAAATGAAATTGGGACATATAAAAAAACATGGATAAATCTTGAAGACAGTATACTAAGTGAAGTAAGCCAGACATAAAAAGACACATATTGCATGGTTTCACTAATATGAAATTAATACAAAGAATAAATGCATGGAGTTAAAACCTAGAGTATAAGTTATTAGGAGATAAGAGGAGGGCTGAGAAGGACTACTGATGCTTAATGTATGTAGAACTTTTAATTAACTTAATTGTAAAATTGTGGAAGTGGATAGAGTTGATGATAACACATTAAGTGAGTAAGAACTAGTTTATAAATGGGATTATGACTGAAAAGGGTAGTCTAACGATGTAAATGTCAATTGAAAGAAAGCTAGAGAATAATCTATGGACTGAATAACATAGTGAACCCAGAGCTGGATGAGAATTGTGGTTGATGGTAGAGATGCAAGAGTATCCTTCTGTGAGCTAGAGCAGATGTACATCAGTATTGCAGGGTGGTGGGAATGTGGAGAAACATGGCAAAATACAATTGATGGGACCTATGGACTGTGGTTAACAGCAATACTGTAATATCCATGTATATGGTCCAAAGATGTGCTGTGTTGATTGTAGGGAAGTATGGAAAAAGTGTGCTAAATGTATGCTATGGACCATGGTTGGTAGTAATAGTCTCATGACATTTTCTAATAATCTGTAAAAAATATTCCACTACTGTGTGGTATATTAGTCAGGGGTTGTGGTATGGGAATTCTACATATTTGCCTGATTGTTTTGTAGGTTCTCAACTTCTGTAATAAAATATGTATTTTAAGAAATAATAATATGGTGTATTGGGACAAAATACACCAAATGTAAGATATGGACTATCAATAGTAGTAAGATTTTGACAATGTTCTTTCATAATGTGTAACAAATGTTTCACAACAATGCAAGTTGGTAGTGTGTTAATTTATAGGAACCCTGTAGGTGTTATGCATGTTTGCTTGGAAGTTCAGAACATTTATTATGCTGTATTAATTATGTATGTTCATGTATGAATGTTATACTTCAATAAAATTGAAAGAAAATTCTTGGTGCTCACTCAGTATCTTCTCAATATCCTTAATTTCTCTAGCCATCTTGTTGAATTTGTTAAGTAGATTTATTTGAACATCTGTGAATAGATTTCTCAACACCTTTATGTCATCAGGATGTTTAGTCTGTTCTTTTGGCTGGCCCATATTTCCTATTTCTTGGTATGGTTTATAATTTTTTGTTGATGTTTAACCATCTGATTTTCTTGATGTATTTGTTTTGGGCCCAGTTTCTCTCCTTAGGGCTTTATATTTATTTGGCTTTGTGTTACAGCCCCTTTTTGATACCTGGTTCAACTTATTTAGGAATTTTATGACGGCTAATGTTTACCAAATTGAAATTTTTCAGTTCTTTATTAACTGTTTCTTAACCTTTCTCCCTTACTTTGGGCAGAGTCAGAGCTGTGGGTGTGATTGGTACTGTAAGCCATAAGGCTGAAGCTGCTCAAGTACCCCCAGGAAGTGATGAAGTTTCTCACACCTTTCTACCATTCCACGGGTGGGGATGGAGCTTCCGTGTTGTGCATCAATCCAAGCTGTGCAGGTCAAGACCATCTAGTTGCTCTGAGGGCCTGCTGAAGCTTCATGCAATTTCCTCACCTGCATGGTATGGAGATGGAGCATCAGGTGTAGGTAATAAATTAAGTCTTGTGGCTGTAACTGAATACATTTCTCTAGATAGACTGACAAAGAACTGACCCCCTCCTCCTCTGCCAGGGCAAAGATGGAGCCACAAAAGTGTGCAACAATCTGGGGGTGTTTGGCAAGATTGTGGCCGAGTAAGGAGTGCTAAGTGTCACCTCGTCATACAGGGCAGTTACTCATCTGTCAGAGCAGTGTAAATTACCTATTTGGAGGGCTGAGGAGACCAGAAGAGCAATGTGCAAAATTCTAAGAAGAATAGGAGACTGCCTATCTGAAATGAAGATTTATCAGTAGAACACTCCATGCTGTGGAGGCCTGTGCCCCTTCCTCACTGGCAGGGATGGATGCCCCAGGATCTGTTCCCTAGCTTGAATTGGGAGCTTCATTTACCAAAAACAGGTGAGGAAGAAACATTCAGGCACCAACTTCAGTCACTGAATAGTAAATTCAACTGGCTAAAGTCCCATTCTAAGTACAGGTAATGTTTGAACTGGTCCAAGTCAGAAAGAGGCCAGTAGCCTCACTCTTAACTCTGCACCCATCATCAGCAGAAGCAGGATTGATTCAAAGCCACAGTGATGGTAGAGACTGGCTTATGTCCACCAAGGTCAAATTGCTTCTCTAGTCTATGGTCTGGTCCTAACCCTGGCAGGGAGGAAGCTAGGAGCCTGCACCAGCCTATCCAGGCCACTGGAGGCAAGTTTGGCCTACATAGACGTGACAGTTTTGCACACCTTTGGCTCCATCCACACCCCTGACAGGACAGGAGGGGAATGATACTTTGGCAGCCACTCTGGGCAGCTGCGGTGGACTCTGATCCACATTGCTTAGACTATACCCACACCTGTGGCTCCATAATCACCCCTGACAGGGAACAAAGGTGGGAGGTACTTCACCATCCTTTCCAGGCAACTGCAGTCACTTTGACCCATACACACTAGATTGCTTCTATTTATTTTTGTGTCAGCATAGGTAGTTTATGTGTTTATAAGAGTTTACCCATTTTATTTTGGTTGTCCAATTTATTAGTATACCATTGTTCATAGTATCCCCTTTTTATTTATTTATCTATTTATTTATTTATTTTAAAGAAACTTTAGATTAAATAAATATTACATAAAAAATAAAGGGGATGCACATATGCCCCACTCCCTCACCCTCCCGTGATTTCCCACATTGTAAACATCCTTCATTAGTGTGGTACATTTGTTACAATTGATGAACACATATTGAAGCATTGCCACTAACCATGGATTATAGTTTACATTATAGTTTACACTCTCTCCCATGCAATTGTGTAAGTTATGATAAAATGTATAATGGCCTGTATTCATCATTGCAACATTCTTCAAAATAGTTACAATATGAGGACATTTTCGGGACATTGGACAATTCCCTGAAAATGCCCCCATATTGCAACTATTTTTCACTTTCCCTCACCTCAGAGTCTCTGGTGGACACTGCCATTATATTAATGATTCAAGTTCTTTCATTGCTAGAATAATAATAAAACTATAGAATAATAGTAGTAAGTATACTTTAGTACATTGTTCATTCACCAGTCCTGAGGATTTTGGGATGGTGATACCCACTCTGCCTCTAATTGAGAGGGGCCTTAGATACCATGGGGCAGATGGATGGAACTATCTTGCTTGCAGATGCAGACTCTCTATGTTATTTGGGATGGGCATGGGCATTGTCCATAATCATCACCCTGTTAGTTGTCCTGGGTGAGTACAATTACCTGGAAAGTAGATATTGCAACCCTGCTGAGATTCAAGGCCCAGTTGCTACATGGGTGGAGCAAGGATCTAAGTATCTTAGATATATACCAAGCAAGTATAGTTCTAACTATAGGTTCAAATAGAAGGGGCAGAATAGCCATGTGTAGGAAAACCACAAATGTGTCTATTTCAAGGTGAGACCCACTGGCAGGGTGCCAAACTCCTGAAATGTCTGCCCTTCCTATAGTGTCTGGATGCCTGTAGAGCCCTCAGGAGCCCTGTTATTTGAGGCACTATTTACTGTGGCAATCAATGAGATCCTGCTGAGACATGTATAAACATAACCTCTGGAATGACTTCTAGACTCACTTTGAAATCTCTTAGTGATAAAAAACTCACTTGTATTTACCATTTCCCCCTTTTGGTCAAGGTCTTTTTCAAGGTGCATTGCTAGTTGGCACTTGGTAATAATCGCTCAGTGCCAGGTAGGCTTATCCCCGGGAGTCATATCCAACACTGGGGGAAGGTAGTGCATTTATATACTGAGTTTGGTTTTGAGAGAAGCCACATCAGAGCAACAAGGAAGCCCTCAGGAAGTAACTCTTAGAAAACATATAATACTATGCTAAGCATCAATGTCAAAACAAATCGTTCATAATATCAAGGGCCAGGCACAGCGATACATCCTCCTTCACTAGGCACTGACCCTGTGCTCAGGGAATTATTGTTGTCCCATTAGAGAATGTAGCAGAACTCCCCAGGATGGGAATTAGATATTCTTTCAGTTATTGTATGGATCTTCTCCCACCATATCAATGGCCATGAACACTTGAACACATTGATATGCCTTAGAGGTATGCCCCAGATGAGCACCCTCCCATGAATTCCCCCATCACTGACATCCCATACCAATGATCCTACCCTGCCAGAGTTGTCACCCTTCTGTGATCCAAAATCTCTCCAAATATGAAGCCAAGAAAATAATCAAATAAAAAAATAAGAAAATGAAATAATGATAGCTTTAAAAATAATATGTAAAATACAAAAAATTAAATTAAAAATTAAATAAATTAAATAAATTTTAGACATTATGTCTTTCATCACCATAAGGTCTGTTGTCTTGTAAGTACAGTGGCATTTTCTTCCATATATTCCCTCAATGTCTTTTTTTAATTTTATTTTCAGAGAAGCTTTAGATTACAGAAATGTCATGTAGAGAATATATGAGATTCACATACACCCAACATCTTCCCATTTTACCTGTCTTCCTTATTAATAACATTTTACATGCTGATGGTACCTTTGTTACAACTGATGTACAAATATAACTACTAACCATGGTCAATGGTTTACATTATGGTTAACATTTTGGACCATACAATTTTATAAATTTTGATGAAATTTAAAATGGCCTGAATCCATTATTGTAAGATCATGAAGAACAATTCAAATGCCCCCAAAATGCCCTATGTTCCATCTATTCTATTCATCCCTTCCCCTTCCCTTAAGAACTATGGTAATGACTACGTTTAACTTGTTGAAGAAAAAGATTCATAGCTAATTGCAATAATATTGAGGATTTGACATATTGCTCTTTCTTTTATTAGGTACTTCCTGTGTTAATGAGAGTGTCTTGCCCCTCTCTCTGATAACATAGCATGACACCTCAGGATGGGGGCTCAATATTTTCTCGTTTATTGTGTGGGTCTCCACTGCAACAAAAAGAAACTCAGAGTACCAGTGCCCCTGATAAGGATAGAAGTGGTCACAGAAAGAACAAACAGCAAATGGACACAGAGAGCAGACAAATGGGGGTGGGGGGAAGGGGAGAGAAATAAATAAAAAATGAATCTTTAAAATAAAGAAACAAAAAAATAACCAAGCAAAACCACACTATAACAAGATAGACACTTATGTATTCAATAGAAGCCTGCCCCAGGTGCATACTGCCTTGTATGCCCACACACACACACATCCAACACCCTATGCCATTAATTCTCCTCTGCCATATTTGCCAAAAGAACATTCCTGACATTGTAGTTTTAACCACAGACCTGCAAAACCCCAAAGTTTGCTTGCTTCTTCCCCCAATTCTCCCCCCACTTCCATAGTTATACCAACCCAACCCCCACCCTATCACCTCACAGAGCAGCACCGTTGAACCCAATAGCATCACTGCACAACCATCATGCCCATCCACTGCACAACTACACCCTTACACTTTACCATATGGGCATTGGCTCACAACAACTCCCTTTCTGTCTCCTGTTAATCTATCTGCCAGACACTAGCTCTATGAGTCTGCTCAATTTGCTTAATTCATATCAGTGAGGTCATGAACTATTTATCATTCAGTGCCTGGCTTGCTCCAAGAAACATAAGGTCTTCAATGTTCATCCATTATCCCATGTGTTAATATTGCATTGCGTCTTACAGCTGTGTAATATTCCACTGTACATATATTCCAAGGTTTTCTTATCTATTCATCTGTTGATGGACAATTGTGTTTTTCCAAATTTTGACAATAATAAATAATGTTGCTTTGAACATTGGCTTGCATATATCTGTTCATGTCCCTGCTTTAAATTCTTCTGAGTATATATGCAGTGGTGGGATTACTGGCTCATATGGCAGTTCTGTAGTTAGCTTCCTGAGGAACTGCTAAACTCTCCTCCACAATAGTTGCACTATTCTGCATTCCCACCAATAGTAGGTAATTGTTCTCATTCCTCCACATGCTCTCCAACATTTGTAGTCCTCTATCTTTGTAATAGGTGCCAGTCAAAAGGGTGTAAAATAATACCTCATTGTAGTTTTGATTTGCATTTACCTAATAGCTAGTGATGTTGAGCATATTTTTCGTGTGCTTTTCAGCCATTTGTATTCCGTATTTGGAGAGGTGTCTATTCAAATCACTTGGCCACTTTTAAATGAGTTATTTTTCTTTTTCTTTTTGAGGAGTAGGATTTTTTTATGTATGCTAGATATTAGGCCCCTATTAGACATATGGTTGCCAAATATTTTCTCTCATTGAATAGGCTGCTTTATCACTTTCTTGACAAACTCCTATGATGTGGAAAATTGTTAATTTTGTGGAAGGTGTATTTTATCTATTTTTTTCTTTCATTGCTTGTGCTTTGGGTGTAAAGTTCATGAAACCATTTCATAATACAAGGTCTTTGTGTGTGTGTGTGTGTATTTATTTTTTTAATATTACATTAAAAAAATATGAGGTCCCCAAATATCCCCCACCCCCCTCACCTCACTCCTCCCCCCATAGCAAAAATCTCGTCCATCATCCTGAGATATCCATTGCACTCAGTGAACACATCTCTGAGCACCGCTGCACCACATGGTCAGTGGTCCACATCATAGCCCACACTCTCCCACATTCCACCCAGTGGGCCATAGGAGGACATACAATGTCTGGTAACTGTCCCTGCAGCATCACCCAGACAATTCCAAGTCCCGAAAATGCCTCCACATCTCATCTCTTCCTCCCATTCCCCACACCCAATAGCCACCATGGCCACTTTCTCCACACCAATGCCACATTTTCTTCGATTACTAATCATTATAGTTCATGAATAGAATATCAGTAAGTCCACTCTCATCCATATTCTACTCCTCCATCCTGTGGACCTTGGAATGTTTGTGTCCACTCCATATCTATATCAAGAGGGGGCTTAGATTCCACATGGATGATGGATGCAATCTTCCTGCTTACAATTGTAGGCACTCTTGGCTCCCTGGTGTGGTGGTTGACCTTCTTCAACTCCATGTCAGCTGAGTGGAGTAAGTCCAATAAACCAGAGTGCAGGAGCTGAAGATTGTAGAGACTAAGTACCTAGCTAACATATGGTCAGTCCAGAGATTCAGATCCCCTGGGTATATATTAAACCCCAGCACCACCTACAGTTCTGGTAAAAGTAACAGGAGAGGCTTGTGAACAAAGATCACATCTGAGTCCAGCTCCATCACACAGAAACACAAACTCCAAAGAAGGGCCAACTGACATGGCACTGAATTCCATCTGCCATGACCATAGAACCTGTGGGTCTCTGTAGCCCTCAGAAGAACCAACACCCGGGGTTGTATCTACTTTATCTGTCTCTGGGACTCTGCTGAGGTGTGCATAAGGGCAACCCCTCTGATAACCTCCTGGCTCTTTGTGGAGACTCATAGCCATATAAATTCATGTGTCCTTTCCATTTCCCCCTTGATTCAGGTCAAAAGGCATTTTTAATTCCTGGTATTATATGTAGACTGAGATATTCTGCTGGTCCAAGTTGACCCTTTTATTCAAGGTCATTTTCTAGTTACATCATCAGCTGGTACTTGGTAGTAATCTCTCGGCACCAGAGAAGCTTATCCCTGGGAGTCATGGCCCACCCTGGGGGAGGAAGGCAATGCATTTACATGCTGAGTTTGACTTTGAGACTGGCCACATTTGCGCAACATGGAGGCTCTCATATAATACAAGGTCTTTTAGATGCTTTCCTACTTTATCTTCCAAGATCTTTGTGGTCTTGGTTCTTAATATTTAACTCTTTGATCCATCTTGAGTTAATTTTTGTATAAAGTGTGAGATAGTGTTACTCTCCCAAACATTTGCATATGGATATCTAGTTCTACAAGCACCATTTGTTGAAGATGCCATTTTCTCCCTGTTGAATGGGCTTGGAGGCCTTGTCAAATATTACTGACTGTATATGCAAGGATTGATATCAGAACTCAGTTTGGGTCCATTGTTTAGTTTGTCTATCCGTGTGCCGATACCATGCAGTTTTGATCACTGTAGCTTTGTAGTATGTTTTAAAGTTAGGTAGTGTGATTCCTCCAATTTCTTTTTTCTTTTTCAATATATCTTTTGTTATTTGAGGCCCCTTGCCCTTCCAAGTAAATTTCATGGTTAACTTTTCCAATTCAGTAAAAAACGCTGTGGTATTTTTATTGTGATTTCATTGAAACTGTAAATCAGTTTCAGTCAGATATATATTTTATTTTATTTTTTTTTTTTAATTTTTTTATTTTTTATTGACTTTGTAATAATATTACATTAAAAATATATATGTGAGGTCCCATTCAACCCCACCCCCCCACCCCCCCTCTCCCCCCCCCCCAACAACACTCGTTCCCATCATCATGACACATCCATTGGATTTGGTAAGTACATCTTTGGGCACCTTTGCACCTCATATACATTGGTTCACATCATGGCCCATACTCTCCTCTATTCCATCAAGTGGGCCCTGTGAGGATTTACAATGTCCGGTGATTACCTCTGAAGCACCATCCAGGGCAGCTCCATGTCCCGAAGACGCCTCCACCTCTCATCTCTTCCTGCCTTTCCCCATACCCTTTGTCCATTATGTCCACTTTTCCCAATCCAATGCCACCTCTTCTATGTGGACATTGGATTGGTTGTGTCCATTGCACCTCTATGTCAAGAGGAGGCTCAGATTCCACCTGGATGCTGGATGCAATCCTCCCATTTTCAGTTGTAATCACTCTAGGCTCCATGGTGTGGTGGTTGTCTTTCTTCAACTCCATCTTAGCTGAGTGTGGTAAGTCCAATAAATCAGACTGTAGGTGCTGGAGTCTGTTGAGGCTCAGGATCTGGCTATCACATTGTCAGTCCAGAGATTCAAATCCCCTAAATACAGATATATATTTTAATGGAGATTTGTCTTCCTGTCCATGACCAGGGAATATTATTCTATTGATTTAGGTCTTGTTTGATTTCCTTTAACAGTTTTGTTTAGTTTTTTGCATACAAGTCATTTACATCTTTAGTTAAATTTATTCCTAGGTATTTGATTCATTACATTGCTAATGCATATGGGGTATTTTCCTTGATTTCTTCCTCAGATGGCTCATTGTTGGTGTACAGAAATGCTATTTATTTTTGCGCATTCATCTTATACTCTGCCACTTTACTGAAGTCATTTATAAGCTCTAGAAGCTTTGTTGTAGATTTCTCAGGGCTTTCTATGTATAGCATCATGTCATCTGCAAATAATGAAATTTTACTTTTTCCTTCCAATTTGGATACCTTTTATATCTTTTTCTTGCCTAAGTGCTCAAACAAGTACTTCTATCACAACATTATATAAGAGCAATAACAGTGGGCATGCTTGTCATGTTACAGATCTTAGAGGGAAAGCTTTCAGCATTTCATCATTGAATGTGATGTTAGCTGTGGATTTTTCATATTACCCTTTATCATGTTGAGGAAGTTTCCTTCAATTCCTATCTTTTGAAGTGTTTTTTTAATCAGGAAAGGAGGCTGTATTTTGTAAAATGTTTTTTCTGCATCAATAGAGATGAGCATGTAATTTTTTCTTTCAATCTGTTAATGTGGTATTTTACAATGTTTAGTTTTCTTAGGTAGAACCATCCTTGCATACCAGGGTTGAACCCCACGTGGTCGTGGTGTATAATTCATTTGATATATTTTTTTAGTACAATTAGCAAGTATTTTGGTGAGGATTTTAGCATCTGGATTCATTAGAGAGATTGATCTCTTGTTTTCCTTTCTTGTGGCATCTTTGTGTGACTTTGATATCAGGGTGATGTTGGCATCATAGAATGAGTTCTGCAATGTTCCATCCAATTCAATTTTTTGGAACTGTTTAAGCTAGATTGGTGTTAGTTCTTTCTGGAATGTTTTGTAGAATACATCTATGAAGCCATCTACTCCTGGGCTGTTCTTATTTGAGAGGTTTGTGATAACTAATTTAATCCTGTTACTTCTGATTGGACTATTGAGTTCACCATTTTTTTCTTTCAACAATGTAGGCTGCTTGTGTATTTTTTGGGATTTGTGCATTTCATGTAAGTTATCCACCCTGTTGTCATACAATTTTTCAAGGTATCCTCTTATAATACCCTTTATTTCTTTGGGGTCAGTGGTGATACCCCTCCCTCATTTCTTATTTTATGTATTTGCATCTTCTCTCTTTTTTCTTTGTTATACTAGCTAAGTGTTTGTCAATTTAATTAACATTCTCAAAGAACCAGCTTTCGGTTTGAATTTTTTCTAGCACTTTCTTATTTTCAATTTCATTCAGTTCTATTCTAATCTTGTTATTCCTTTCTTTCTACTTCCTTTGAGATTAGTTTGTTCTTTTTCTAATTCTTCCAGGTGAGTAGCTAAGTCTTTGATTTTAACTCTTTCTTCTTTCTTAATATAGGCATTTATGGCTATGAATTTCCATCTCAGAACAGCTTTTGCTGCACCCCATAGAGTTTGAAATGTTTTGTTGTCATTTTCATTCATTTCAAGGTAGTTATAATTTCTTTTGCAATTTCTTCCTTGACCCACTGATTTTCTGAGAGTGTTACCTTCTATATCTTTGAGTTTAAAATGCTACTCTGTACCTTACTGATTTACAGCTTCATTACATTGTGATAAGAAAAACTACTTTGTATAATTTCAACATTTCTGAAATCATTTAGTGTTGTTCTGTGTTCTGTCATGTCATCAATCTTGGAGAATGATCCATATGTACTCAAGAAGGATGCACTCACACTCTTTTTTGGTTATTTTTTGCATGTACAATTGTTTTCCAAACATTCACTTTCAACCCCCTTGCTGATCTCTGGGTCTTAGGTGAGTTTCTTGTAGACAGCTTATATTTGGGTCATATTTCCTTATCCATTCTGCTAACCTGTATCTCTTGATTGGAGAACTTAATCCATGAACATTCAATGTTATTGCTGTCAAGGAGTTATTTACATTAGCCAATTTTCTTTAGGTTTATGTATGTAATATATATTTTTTTCTTCCTATTTTTATCTTTTTAGTTATTCTTACCAATAATTTTCTTTTGTACACTCTCCTCTAACTCTCTCCCTCCTGTTTTATTTTCACGTTAGTACTTTTTAAAGGGCAGGTTTCTTGTTGACAACCTCTCTTAATTTCTGTTTATCTATGAATATTTCTGTTAATCAGTGAATATTTTTAACTCTCTCCCATGTTTAAATGCCAGCTTTGCTGGATAGAGAATTCTTGGATGAAAATGTTTTGTTCTTTCTTTTAGTATTTTAACAATGACACATCACTAACTTCTTTTCTCCATGATTTCAGATGAGAAAAAAACACTCAATCTTGTCAAGCTTCCCTTGTATGTTATGGATCTCTTTACTTTTGCTGCTTTCAGTATTCTCTCTTTGTCTTGAGCATTGGATATTTCATATGTGTCTAGGAGTAGGGATATTAGGTTTTATATTGTTTGGGGTTTGCTGTACTTCCTGGATATGTACATCTATGTCCCTCAAAAAAACTTCTGAACTTTTCAGCAATTATTTCCTCTATCAATTCTTCTACCCCTTTCCCTTTTCATCTCCCTCTGGGATGCCTGTAATGCATACATTGTGCATTTCATGTTGTATTCAAATCCCTAAGTCATTGTTTTTTTTCCTATCTTTTTATCTATCTGTTCTACTCTCTGATATCAAATGTACTGTTTTCAACATCACTAGTTCTTTCCCCTCCTGTTCAAATCTGCTGTCATTTGTCTCCAGTGTATTTTTAAAATTTCTTTCATTGTACCATTATCACCATCATATTTGTTAACTTTTTATGTGTGTTTAAAATTTCTTCAGTATGTTTCACCAATGTCTTCTTTTTATTAAATTTATTTCTCTCCCCTTCACCAGCCCCCCCGGCCCAGTTTCTGCTCTCTTTGTCCATTCGCTGTGTGTTCTTCTGTGACCACTTCTATCCTTATCAGCAGCACTGGGAATCTGTGTTTCTTTTTCTTGCATCATCTTGTTGTGTCAGCTCTCCATGTGTGCTGCAGCATTCTTGGGCAGGCTGCACTTTCTTTCGTGCTGGGTGGCTCTCTTTATGGGGCTCACTGCTTGCACGTGGGGCTCCCTTATGCAGGGGACACCCCTGCGAGGCATGGCACTCCTTGCGTGCATCAGCACTATGCATTAACCAGCTCCACAAGGGTCAAGGAGACCTAGGATTTGAACTGCAACCCTCCCATCTGGTCGGCAGATGCCCTATCCATTGGGCCAAGTCTGCTTCCCCATATTTTTATCTCTTCCTTTACTTCATTAAGTTGATTCATGATATTTGTTTGGACATCCCTAATTAGTTGTTCCACATACTGCATCTCCTGTTTTTTTAGTTTGTTCATTATACATGGCCATGTCTTCCTATTTCTTAATATAACTACTAAATTTTTTTTTGGTGTCTTGGCATCTGTTTATTTTGATGGACTGTTTTGTTTGGACAGATTCTCTTTCACCTCTAGGGCTTTATTTTGTTGTTTTTGTTTGTGTGGTGAGGCTCCTTTTTGACATTTGGTTTCTCTTATTCTATCCTTGTAGGTGTCTGTGATCTCGTGCAAAAAAAAAATACTAGGACCAACAGAAAAGAAAAAGATAAGAAGAGAGAAAGAATAACAGTAATAATAATATAAAAATGGTAGAAGAGGAACCATGCAAGAGTGGGGAGAATAAGTAATAGAATTTAAAAAACCAAAAAAGTACAACAGAATAAGAACAAAAGCAGTGGAATAGAAAAAAAATGAAACAAGGATCAAAATAGAGGTAAAAAATAGAATGCATTAAATGACCAGAATGAAGAGAAAAGAGGAAAAGAAAGAAAAAAAAGAATGCAAAAGTAAAAAAAAAAAAAATGAAGGCCAAACAAAAAGGTGGAATGAAAGAAAAACAACAGAAAACAGAATATAG
Source organism: Dasypus novemcinctus (assembly GCF_030445035.2). NCBI lineage: Eukaryota > Metazoa > Chordata > Mammalia > Cingulata > Dasypodidae > Dasypus > Dasypus novemcinctus. The sequence continues at coordinate 112,583,159 of NC_080704.1, forward strand.
AAAAATGAAGGAAGGAAAAGAAATAAAGTAGGCAGCTTAAATAAGTAAAAGAAAAAGAAAGGAAATGCAGAAAGAGGAAAGACAACAAACAAGAAACAAAACAACAGTAACAATAAACAACCCAGGAAAAACAGCCTTCCCTCTTAAGCCCCTAAGGAACTTCTCAGGCTTCCAGTGCTCATTAATCAATCACCCTTCACCTTGCCCACCGGAGGTGGTGTACCGATATTTAGCAGATAAGGAAAAAAGAAAAATAAAAAAGTAATAAAATAAATAATAACAAAACCTAAGACGACAACAACAAAAAATCTACTACGTGTTCCCTATCATAAGGTACCAGCTGGGTACTTGGTAACCCATTTGGCAAATGCCTAGATTACTTTTCTAAGGAGACCCAGGAATTGAACCAATGACCTCATATATGCAAGACAGGAATTCCTCCACTGAGTTACACCAGCTTCACTGCTTAAGTAGGCTTCTGAAAGCTTATCTGAGTCTTGCTTCCTCCATTCTAACAGTTTCGCAAGCCGGGCTGTTCAGGTGCCATCTCTGCCCCCTCTCTATCTTAGTTCCTTTCTAATGTTGGCGGGCTGTAATTGTCTGCCTGATCAGATCCCCGTTCTCCTCTCCTTCTGGCCATTTCAGTCCACTCTGACATTCATAGGGGCTCAGCTGACCAAACTCACCAAAAAGAAACCTCTTTCCACCCCCTGCCAGCCTCCTCCTCTTCCCAGGGAATGCTCCCTCTTACTCAGTGGATTTTAGTGAGTCAGCGGCTTTACCGAAGCTATTTGCCTTTAGGGTTGGGGTATAGGTGCCATTTCGGCCCATGCTGTGAGTAACTCAGGGTTTTTTTTATGCCTTCTTTATCTATCTAGTTCCCTCCTGGATGATGCACAGCACTTTCCCATTCTATATATCTCCAAAGCCGCTCCTTAGGATAGGTATTTGCCCTTTCTTCCTTCTTTTCTTTGAGAGAGCTGGGCTCTGCCTACCTTCTGTGATGCCATTTTCCATAGTATCCCCTTGTAATATTTTTTTTTCCTTCTCTCCACTTCTGGGGTGATGACCCCTTTCTCTTTTCTGATTTTTGTTATTTGTGCCCTCTCTCTTTTGTTCTTTATAAGTTTAGATAAAGGTTTCTCAATTTTACTGATGTTTTCAAATAACTCTATTATGTTAAATATTTTATTAGAGAAGTTGTGGATTTACAGACTATAATGCATAAAATACAGGATTCCCATACACCACCCTATCACCAAACCCTTGAATTGTTACAATTGATTATTGCACTCTTTTGCAATTTGTATTATTTTTTTAACAGTAGGTACCTTTATACAATCAATGAATGAACATTATAATAGTACTACTAACTGTTGTCCATAGTTTACAGTGGAGTATTTTGTTCCATATGCCACCATATTACTAGCACATTCTATTAGTGTCATTCACTTTTTTATAATTCATGAAAGAACATTCTTACACTTGCGTTATTCACAATAGTTTGTCTACAATAGGGTTCACTGTCCTACACAGTCATATGTTTTATCTTTTAATTTTTATTCTAGTATTATATATGACCTACAGATTTCCTTTTTAAGCATATTCATCTACATAATCCAGTGCTGTTAATTACACTCACAATAATGTTCTATTATCACGACCATCCAGCTAGAAAACTTTACAAGCAGCCTAAATCGAAATTTTGCATAAATTAATCATCAACTATGCCTTGTCTTACACCAGTCTATACTCTGGTAATGAATATTCTAGATTCTAACTTTATGAGTTTGCTTATTACAATTAATTCATATTAGTGAGATCATACAATATTTTTCCCTTTTTGTCTGGCTTCTTTCACTCAGCATAATGTCCTCAAGGTTCACCCATGTCTTTGCATGCATCAGTACTCCAGTCCCTCTTGCAGCTGAATAATATTCCATTGTCTGTACATACCACATTTTTTATCCATTCATCCACTGATGGATGCATGGATTGCTTCCACCTTATGGCAATTGTGAAGATCACTGCTATGAACATTATAGTGCAAATATTTGTTCTGGTCTCTGCTTTCAATCTTTTGGTTACATACCTAGTAGTGGGATTGTTGAGTCATATGGTAATTCTATACTTAACTTACTGAGGAACTGCCAAACTGTCTTTCACAGAGTCTGCGCCATTTTACATTCCTACCAGCAATGAATAAGTGCTACTATTTCTCCACATCCTCTGTAGCACATGTAGTTTTTTTTTTCTTAATTGTAACCATTCTGGTAAGTGCGAAATTATATCTTATTGTGGTTTTGATTCCCATTTTCCTAACAGCTAGTGATGTTGAGCATCTTTTCATGAGCTTTTATACCATTTGTATATCCTCTTTGGAGAAATGTCTATTCAAGTCTTTTGCCCATTGTTAAAATGGGTTATTTGTATTTTATGGTTGAGTTGTATGATTTCTTTATAAATACTGGATATTAAACCCTTATTTGATATGTGGTTTATACTTTTTTTCTTACATTGAGTAGGTTCTCTTTTCACTTTCAGGACAGTCTTTCAATGCACAAATGATTTTAATTCTGAGGAGGTCCTCTTTGTCTATTTTTTCTTTCATTGCTTGTGCTCTGGGTGTGAAGTCCAGGAAACCATTGCCGACCATATGATCTCCAAGATGCTTCCTTAAATTTTCTCCTAGAAGATTTATAGTCTTGGCACTTATATTTAGGTCTTTAATCCATTTTGGATTTTCATATATGATGAATGTCTTATTTCATTCTTTCGCAAATGGATATCCAGTTTCCTCAGCAACATTTTTTGAAGCACCCTCCAATCCCCAATGAGTGTACTGGTTATCCTTGTCAAATCATTGTCCATAGATGTGACTGTCTTTATCTGAACTCTCAATTTGAATTCATTAGTAAATATGTCTATCCTTGTGCCAGTACCATGTTGTTTTGACTACTGTAGTTTTGTAGTATGCCTTGAAGACAGGAAGTATGAGGCCTTCAAATTCATTCTACATTTTCAATATGTTTTTGGCTATTCAGGGTCCCTTACACTTCCAAATAAATTTCTTAATTTGTTTTTCAATTTCATCAAAGTAGACCATTTGGAATTTTGATTGGGATTACATTGAATCTATAAATAACTGTGGATAGAATTGACACCTTAATGGTGTTTAGCCTTTTTATTCATGAACACAGAATGCCCTTCCATTAATTTAGGTATTCTTTGATTGATTACTTTTAGCAATGTTTGTAGTTTCCTTTGTACAAAATTTTATATCCTTGGTTAAATATACTCCCAGATACTTGATTCTTTTAGCTGTTATTATAAATGGAATTTTTATTGATTTCCTTCTCAGATTGCTAAAAATTAGTTTATAGAAATGCTACTACTTTCTGCATATTTATCTTGTATCTCATCACATGAGGAATTCATTTATTAGCTCTAGTAGGTTTGTTGTATATATTTTGGGACTTTCTATACATATGATTGTGATGACTGAAAATAGTGAAATTTAATTTTTTCCTTTTCAATTTAGATGCATTTGAATTCTTTTTCTTATCTAAACGATCTCGATGAAACTTTCAGTAAAATGTGGAATAACAGTGGGCAGTCTTGTCTTTTTCCAGTTCTTTAGAGGAAAACTTTCAGTGTTTCACCATTGCGTATGATGTTAGCTGTGAGGTTTTGGTTTTGTTTTTAGTTTTTTAAAAAATAATATATATATTTTTTATTTTTATAAGATACTTAGATTACATAAAAATTACACAGAAAATATAGGAATTCCCATATACCCCACTCCCCACACCTCCCATATCCTCCCACACAAACAACATCCTTCATTAGTGTGGCCCATTCATTGCAATTGATAAACACATACTGGGGCATTGCCACTGAGCATAGACCAGAGTTCTCATTGTAGTTTACACTCTCTCCCACACAATTTTGCATGTAAGGGAAGATATAAAATGGCCTATATCTGTTTTTGGAATGTCATTCAGGACGATTCCTAAGTCCTGAAAGAGCCCCCATATTACAGGTGTTTTTCCCTCTCCCTGCCCCCAGAGCCTCCAGTGGCCACTGCCTCCACATCAGTGTTGTAATTTCTTCCATTGCTACAATCACAATAAGTCTACGGTAGAATACCAGTAAGTCCACTTTAGTCCATAGGTCATTCCCCAATCCTGATGATTCTGGGATGGTGAAGTCCACTCCACCTCTAATTGAGAGGGGGCTTTGATCCCATACAGCCAATGGATGGGACTCTCTTGCTTGCAGATGTAGGATCTCTCATTTCCTTGGTATGGTGGTTGTCAATCCTCACCTCCTTGTACTTGTCCTGAGTGAGTCCAATGAACAGGAGATGTGTTGCAACTGTGCTAAAAAGCTCAGGGTCCAGCTGGCACATGGACAGCCCAAAGAGTCTAGTCTCATAGACATATACCTCCAAACTCCAGCACCAGGTAGAGGTTTAAATAGAAGGGGCAGATGAACCATGTGTAGGGAAGCCATAACTGTCCAAGTCTGTTGCTCCCAGGAGGACAAACTCCAAAGTAGGGCCCACTGGCAAGGCACCAAACTCCAGAGCTATCTGCCCTGACCATCAAACCTGAGGGTCTCCAGAGCCCTCGGAAGCCCCACTATTTGGGGTAGTATCGACTTTGGCAGTCTTTGAGATCCTGTTGAGATGTTCATAAGTGATACATCTGGGATGAACTCCTGACTCATTTTGAAGTCTCTTAGCTATATAAACTCATTTGTCTTTACATTTTCCCCCTTTTATTCAAGGTCTTTTTCCAATTGCATTGCTAGTTCGTGCTTTGTAGTAATTCCTTGATGCAAGGAATGCTCATCCCCGGGAGTTGTGTCCCATACTGGGAGGTATTGCATTTATATGCTGAGTTTGGCTTAGAGAGAGGCCACATTTGAGCAACAAGGAGGCTCTCAGGAGGCAACTCTTAGGCTCCCCAGAATACTAGAAAAAACCAATCCCCAGTGTTCAATTTCAAGAGCAAAGGCTCATAAGCACAGTCGTCAAAATCAAGTGTCCATCAATGGACCATTCGTCTTTGCCAGTCATTGCCCTTGCACTTGGGGGACTGTTGCTGCTCCATTAGAGAATGCGGCAGAGCTCTCCAGGATGGGAATTCAATATTCTCTCAGGTACTGTGTGAGTTTCCACCCACTGTGACAATGCCCCATGAACATTTGAACACATTTGTATACCTTATATATATGCCCAGGTGAACTTCCTTCCATGTATTCTACATCACTGACATCCCACATCAATGGTCTTCCCCTGCCCAAATTGTAACCCTTCCATGATCCAAAGCTTCTTCAAAAATGAAGCCAATAAAATAGACAAAAACAATCAATAGGAAAATGAAATAATGATAGGTTTAAATATAAGAAATAAAATATATAACTTTTTAAAAAACTAGACATAAAAGAAAAATAAAACTTTGGGATATTAAAAATTAGTGAAAATATTTTTAAAATGTTTTTGACGTTTTGCCTTTCATCACTGTAATATGTGCTGTCTTGTATGTAGAGTGACATTTTCTTCCATTTATTCCCCAGTGTCTTATTTACTTTCATTTTGTTTTCAAATAAATTTTAGGTCACAATAAAGTCACATACAGAATACAGGGGACCCCCTTACCTCTTATACCCAACGTCCTCTACTTTTTCTCCCTTTCCCTATTAGTACCTTTTTATATGTAGATTGTACCTTTGTTACAACTAATGTACAAATAGTGAAACATAGCTACTAACCGTGGTCAATGGTTTACATTAGGGTTTATATTTTAGACTGTACACTTTCATTTATTTTGATAATTAACTTAGCCTGTCTCCATCATTGCAAGATCATATAGAACACTTCCATTGTCCACTAAATACCCCCTTTTGCATATATTTTATTCCTCCCTTCCCCTTCCCTTGGGGCCCACGGAGACTCCCCACCTTCACTCCTTGGATGACAAAATTCAGTTACTTGCAAAAACACTGAGGCCTTGACACACTGATTTTTCCTCCCCTATTAGGAACTGTCCATGCTCTCAAGAGACTCTCACCCCTCTTTTTGGGAACATATCAGTCCTGCCCAGGATGGGAGTCCAACTCCTTCCTGCTCATTATGTGGATCTCCAACCCACTGATACAACACATTATGCCAAAATCACACTCCCTAGATCACTTGCACACTCCCTAGAAGCCTGCTCCAGGTGTACCCTGTCCCGAAACCATCCACATCTGGTAGCCTAAGTCAATAACCCTTCCTTGTCATATTGCCATAAAAACATTTCCAACTTTGTACTTTAAACTACATACCTGCCAATACCCAGTGTTCGCCTGGTCCCTTTCCCAACCCTCCCCCCAATTACATAGACCTTCCAACCCACCCTCCCCAAAATCTACCCAACTGTCAAACCTGCACTGCCCAACCCAATAGTATCACTACCCTCCTGTCATATCCCTTCAATGCCCAACTACACACTTTCACCTTATCAAAGAGTACATCCATATGGGCATTGGATTACAACCTTCTTCTCCCGTTCTATTTTCTGTAAATGTATCTTCCAAACCATGGCTCTCTGAGGCTGTTCAATTTGCATAATTCATATCAGTGAGGTCATGTTATATTTGTCCTTCAATGCCTGGCTTGCTTCATTCAAACTAAGGTCCTCAAGATTCATCCATGTTATCCCATGTGTTAGCACTGTATTCCTTCTTACAGCTGAGTAGTATTTCATTGTATGTATGTACCACACTTTTTTCATCCATTCATGTGTTAATGGGCATTTGGGTTGATTCCAACTACCGGCAATAGTGAATAATTCCACTATGAACATTGGTGTGCATATGGCTGATCATGTCCCTGATTTCAATTCTTCTGGTTATACCCAGCAATGGAATTACTGGATCATATGGCAGTGCTATAGTTAGTTTTTTGAGGAACCACAAAACTGTCTTCCACAATGGCTGAACCATTCTATATTCCCACCAGCAGTGGATGAGGGTTCCCATTCCTCCACATCCTCTCCAATATATGTAGTTCTCTGCTTTTTTAATAGCCACCAGTCTAATGGGTGTAAGATGGTGTCTCATTGTAGTATTGATTTGCATTTCCCTAATAACTAGCGATTTTGAGCATCTTTTCATATGCTTTTAAACCATTTGTATTTCATCCTTGGATAAGTGTCTTTTCAAGTTGTTTGTGCATTTTTAAATGGGTTGTTTGTCTTTTTATTTTCTAGGTGTAGGATTTCTTTATATATGCTGGATATTAGGCTCCTATCAGATATATGGTTGCCAAATCCTTTCCCCCATTGGGTAGGTTGCCACTTTACTATTTTGATAACATCCTTTGAGGTGCAAAAGTTTTTAAGTTTGAGGATAATTTTGAGTTGATAATTTTTAATTTATCTATTTTTCTTTGCTGCTCATGCTTTGGATATGAAGTTCATGAAACCATTTCCTAATAAAAAGTCCTTTAGATGCTTCCCTACACTATCTTCCAAGGTCTTTATGGTCTTGGCTTTTACACTAAGATCTTTGAGCCATCTTGAATTGATTTTTGTATAAGGTGTGAGATGGTGTTCCTCTCTCATTCTTTTGGATATGGATATTCAGTTCTCCAAGCATCATTTGTTGAAGAGGTCATTCTATCCCAGTTGAGAGGGCTTGGTGGCCTTGTTGACTATCACATGACTGTATATGCAAGGAAATATATCAGAACTCTCAATTAGGTTCCATTGTCGATATGTCTATCCTTGTGTCAATACCATGCAGTTTGACAACTGTAGCTTTGTAGTATGTTTTAAAGTCAGGGAGTGTGATTCCTCCAATTTCATTTTTCATTTTCAATATGTCTTTGGCTATTTAGGGCCTCTTGCAATTCCAAATAAATTTCATATTTAGTTTTTCTGATTTAACAAAAAATGCTGTGTTGATTTTTGTTGGGATTTCATTAAATCTGTAGATTAGTTTGGATAGGATAGACATCTTAATGATAGTTATTCTTCCTTTCCAAGAACTGGGAATATTATTCCATTTATTTAAATCTTCTCCAGTTTCCTTTTACAGTGCTGTGTTGTTTTCTGTATATACACCAGTTACGTCTTTAGTTAAATTTATTCCTATGTATTTGATTCTTTTAGTTACTATTGAAAATTTTAAACCTTCTGGATTTCCTCCTCAGTTTGCTCATTATGGTGCAGAAATACCACCGATTTTTGTGCATTGATCTTATACCAGTGACTTCACTGAACTCATTTATGAATTTTAGGAACTTTGTTGGAGATTTCTCAGGGCTATTCATGTATAGGATCATGTCATTCGCAAATAGTGAAATTTTTACTTCTTCCTTTAAAATTTGGATGCCTTTTTTATCTTTCTCTTGCTTCAGTGCTTGAACAAGTACTTCTAAAGCAATGTTAAATAGGAGCTGTGAGCGTGAAAAAGTGCAGCCTGCGCAGGAGTGGCACCGCACATGCAGAGAGCTGACACAGCAAGATGATGCAACAAAAAAGAGACATGTTTTCCCAGTGCCACTGACAAGAATAAAAGCAGACCCAGAAGAACACACAGTGAATGGACATAGAGAGCAGACAACCGGGGTGGGGGGGGGGTGGGGAAAAATAACTGAAAACTAAATCTTTATAAATAAATAAATAAATGCACCCATTTTTTAAAAATCAAAAAAAAATAGGAGCTGTGATAGGGGGCATACATGTCTTATTCTCAATCTTAGAGGGAACAATTTTACAATTTCATCATTGTATGTGACGTTAGCTATGGGTTTTTCTTATATACCCTTTATCATGATCACAAAGTTTCCTTCTACTATCTTTTGCAGTGTTTTTATCAGGAAAGTGTGCTGTATTTTGTCAAATGCTTTTTCTGCGTCTATAGATATGATCATGTGATTTTTTTTCTTTCAATCAGTTTATGTGGTGTATTACATTGACTGATTTTCTTATGTTGAAACATCCTTGCATACCCAGGATGAAACCCACTTGGCCATGGTGTTTAATTTGTTGGATGCATTCCTGAGTACGATTAGCAAGTATTTTGTTGGGGATTTTGGTATCTAGGTTCATTAGAGAGATTGGTCTGTAATTTTCCTTTCTTATGGCATCTATGCTTGGCTTTGGCATTAGTGTAATGTTGGCATTATAGAATGAATTAGGCAATATTCCTGCTACTTCTACTTTTTTTGGGAAAAGTTTAAGCAGGACTGATGTTAGTTCTTTCCAGAATGTTTGTTAGAATTCACCTGTGAAGCCGTCTGGTCCTGGGCTCCTCTTAATTGGGAGGTTTTTGATGACTGATTCTAACTCTTTACTTGTAATTTGTCTATTGAGTTCATCAGTTTCTTCTTTCATCAATGTAGGCTGCTTGAGAGTTTCTACGAATTTGTTCATTTCCTCTAAATTCTTCTTCTTTCTGTCGTATACTTTTTCAAAGTATCTTCTTATGATATTCTTTTTTTTCTGTGGGTTCAGTGGAGATATCCCCTTCCTCCTTTCTTATTTTGTATATTTACATATTCTCTCCTTTTTTTCTTTGCAAGTCTAGCTAAAGGTTTGTCAATTTTATTGATCTTCTTGAAGAACAAGTTTTGGTTTTGTTTATTTTTTCTATTCCTTTTTTATTTTTATTTTTATTTTATTTTTTTTCTGATCAAGCCTCGTTTATTGGGGGTAAAACATGGGGATATATAGAGAGGGAAGGGAATGTGTACATAGGTGATCCCTTTTTTATTTTCTATTTCATTTAGTTCTGCTTTAAAATTTATTATTTTATTCTTTTACTTCCTTTGGGGTTAGTTTGTTTTGATTTTTCTAATTCCTCCAAGTGTCCAGTTTTGTCTTCAGTTTTAACTCTTTATTTCTTCTTTGATGTATGCATTTATGTCTATGAACTTCTCTCTCAATACAGCTTTTTCTGCATCCCTTAGGTTTTTATTTGTTTTGTTGTCATTTTCCTTTGTTTCAAGGTAGTTTCTGATTTCTTTTGAGAGTCCCTCATTTACAAACTTTTTGTCTAAGAGTGTGTTGTTTAACTTCCATATCTTTTGGCCTAATCTGATTCTCTGGCCCTTATTTATTTCCAGCTTTATTAATTTGTGGTCAGAGAAATTACTTTCTGTAATCTCTATCTTTATGAGTTCATTGTGAATTTTTCTATGGCCTGCCATGTAGTCTATCCTGTAGAATGAACCATGTGCATTTGAGAAGAATGTATATCCCCCTTTATTTTGTTGTAGTATTTAGTATTTGTCTATTAGCTCCAGATTCTCTAATGTATTATTCAAAGTCTTTGTTTCTTTATTGATTCTCCATCAAGATGTTCTGTCTCATGGTGTATTAAAATCAGCCACTATAATTGTAGAAGCATCTATTTCTCCACTTAATTTTTCCAGTGTTTGCCTCATGTATTTTCAGGTGCCCTGATTAGGTGCATAAATGTTTATGAATGTTCTTTCTTCTTGAAAGATTAGCCTTTTTACTAATATATAGTGTCTGTCTTTGTCTCTTACAATAGTTTCTTATTTAAAGTCTATTTTTCCACTATTGGTGTAGCTACTCTCTCATTTTTCTTTTTGTTTTTGGTTATTGTTTGCTTGAAAGATTGTTTTCCAGCAATTCACTTTCAGCCTTCTTCAATCACTGGGTCTAAGGTGGGTTTCATATAGAAAACATGTAGATGAGTCATATTTCCTTATCCATTCTGCCAATATGTGTCTCCAGTCTGGTGAGTTTAATACATTAACATTCGGTGTTATTACCCTCAAGAAATTACTTACACTAGCCATGTTTCTTTTGGTTTAGGTATGTCATATGTTGTTTTTATTTCTCCTTTTGTCTTTTTAGTAGCTCTTAAACTCTCTTTCAGCTTTTTTTCTCCTGTTTTTTTTTCCTTTCAACCTTCAGAACAGCCTTTAGTATTTCTTTTTTTTTCTGTTTGTTTTTTATTTTATTATTTTTAATATACAAAAACCACACAATATGCTACAATAAAAAATATAAGAGGTTCCAGTATGCCCCACTCCCCAAACCCTCACTCCTCCCACATCGATAACTTCTTTCTTTAGTGTGGTACATTCATTGCATTTAATGAGTACATTTTAGAGCATTGCTATACAGCATGGATTGTAGTTTATGTTGTATTTTACACTTTATCCCAGTTCATTCAGTGGGTTATGGTAAGATATAAAATATCCTGCCTCTGTCTCTGCACTATCATTGATGACAACATCAAGTCCTGAAAAAATCCCATTATCACACCTCTTTTATCCCTCTCCCTGCCTTAGTATTTCTTGAAGGGCAGGTTTCTTATTGGCATACTCTCTTAATTCTGTTTATCTGTGAATAGTTTGAACTCTCCATTATTTTTGAATGCCCCTTTTGCTCGACAGAGAATTCTTGGCTGGATTTTTTTTTTCTTTTTGTGCCTTAACTATGTCATTCCACTGTCTTCTTGCCTCCATGGTTTCAGATGAGAAATCAGCATTTAATCCTATTGAGCTTCCCTTGCATGTGATGTTTCTCTTTTCTCTTGCTGCTTTCATTATTTTCTCTTTGTCTTGAGAATTGTACAGTTTGATGAGTATATGTCTTGGAATAGGCCTGTTGGATTTTATACTTTTTGTGGGTGCACTGCACTGCCTGGACATGTATCTCATTCTCCCTCAAAAAGATTTGGAAGTTTTCAGCTTTATTTCCTCCAACATTCTTTTTGCCCCCTTTACCTTCTCTTATCCCTCTGGGATGTTTATAATGCATATGTTTGTGTGTTTTGAGTTGTCATTCAAGTCACTAATTCCCTGCTGGATTTCTTCTATATTTTTGTATGCCTGTTCTATTATCTGTTTGATTTCAGAGATACCATCTTCCATATCATAAATTCTTTCCTCTGCGTGTTAAAATCTGCTGTTATATGCTTCCAGCGTAATTTTGATCTCTTAGTTTGTGCCATTCATTACCATCATATCCATTATCTTTTTATGTATATATATAATTTCTTCAGTATGTTATTCCAGTGTCTTTTTAATATCCTTAATATCTTCCTTCACTTCATTAATTTGGTCCAAGATATTTATTTGGACAGCTTTGATTAGTTGTTCCATGTTCTGCACCTCTTCCTGGTTTTTACTTTGTGCATTGGATTGGGCCATGTCTTCCCCTTTCTTACTATGGTTTGTATTTTTTGTTACTCTCTGGTCGTATTTTTATCTTGGTGTGTCTATTCAGTTGATTAACTTATTTCTTTAGGATTTTATTTAGTTGCTGTTTTTGCATGTGTGTCATATTTTCTCTTTGACACATTGTTCCTCTTATTCTGTTTCCTTGCTGTTGTCTATTTTCCCTAGAAGGAAAAAAATTATGGCCAGAGAAAGTGAAAAAGGTAAGAAAAGTGAGAAGATAATAGTAATAGTAGTAATCATTAGAAGATGAGCCATATAAGATATTGGAAAATGAACAAGTAACTCACGTAAACATTGTAGAGTAATAGGAGGAAAAAAGTGATGTACCAACAATGAAATGGGAAACCAAATACAGAAAAATATGCAGAATGAAATAAAAGTTCAGAATGATGGGGAGAGAAGGAAAGAGAAAAAAAAGACAAAGAAAGAAAACAGGATAGATGAGATAGAAATAAAAACCAGAAAACAAAAGATTAAACAAAGAATGTTGGTATATAAGAACAACAATAGAAAGTGGAAGATAGAAAGATGAAGGAAAGAAAAAAGATAGCATTGGTAGAAAAAATCTGTATACACTGAAAAGGGGAAATCAAGGAAGAGCAAACACAGAAACCAAGAATCAAGCCAGTAGCACCTTGAGGAATTTATCTCTTTGTCCAGCTCCCTCCAGATAATTGCCCTGAAGCCTCCTGCTCTGTGGGTTCCCAAAACAGTCCACTTGGGCAAGATATTGCCCCTACTCAGTTGCTTTTTGTGAGAGAGATTTGTCTATGTTACTTTGAAAAAAATGTAGGACCAGTGAAAAGGAAAGAGATAGGGAGACAAAATAATAATAGTAATAATAATAGTAAAAGATAGGAGAGAAATCATACATGACCTATGAAATTGAAAAATTAACATGAGTAAGAAACAGAGGAATATGATTAGGAAAGTGGAATAGAAGCAATGTAACAAGAAACAGAATAGAGAAAAATATACAGCAAGTATTAAAAGATTGGAATGATGAGAGGAGGGGAAAAGAAAAGAAAAGAGAGAAAGAAAAAAGTAAAAAAAAAGAGAAATTAAACAGAAAAAAATAGAGAGGGGGAAATATAAATAAGAATAATGGAGACCAAATAAAAGAGGCGGAGTGCAGGAACAACAACAGAAAATAAAAGATAAAAAGATAAAGGAGTGAAAATAGATAGTATAGGTAGAGTAAATCAGTAAGCAACAGAAATAAAGAAAAATTAACAAGCAGAAAAATAAAAGATGGAGATACAAAACAAGCAAAAAACAAGGCAGCAGTGATATATTTTTTAAAAGGAGACAATAAAATAAATAAATAAATAAACATGGAAAAACAGCCTTCTCTTTTAGAAACCTAAGGACCTTTTCAAGCTGTTTGTGTTCCTCAGTCTCTCACCTTGCCGCCTGCCCTCTGCAGGTGTTGAACTGGGTTTTAGTGAGTAAATTAAGAGAAATAAAAGAAAAAGAAACTTTTTTTGGAAAAAAAGAAGAGATCAAAGAAAAGTTAATACAAAGAAAATATCTATATTTTCCCTTTCATAACATTTGAGCTGGATGCCTGATAAGCTGGTAACTCTCTTCCCAACAAACAGCCAGGAATCAAAACAGGGACCTCATATATTCTAGGCAGGAATTCTTCCACTAAGCTATTCTGATTCCTTGTGTTAATTGTCCTTTCACAAGGCTCTCCTTTTCCTTTGGGCATTTGAAATTCCCTGCATTCAGCTGGAGTGGTGCTGTTCAGCTGCTTTTCTCTGCCTTCTCTCTGATGTAATTCCTCTCTTTACCTAGGTGACTGGGCATGACTGCTTGCCTGAGGTGATTCCCCTTGCCTCTCCCTGTCAAATTAGGGTCCCTTCAGATATTCAAGGTGGGCACAGTTGACTAAACTCACTGCAAAGAAATCCCTAGACCACTCTTCCTCAAAGAGAATCTTTCATCACACTACCATTTGGAGCAGGGGGACAGGGGATCCACCTAGTGTTTCCACACTGAGAGGTAGGTATATGTGCCACTTCCAGTCATTGAGGTAAGTGTCCCATGATTATTCTTGGCTTCCCTATCTGTCCAGTACCCTCCTAGGTGACTCAGAGCACCTTCCTGTGAAACACTATATATGCTATACACTCAGATCCAATTCACCAGGAGTTTTACCCTCACTTGATATCTTGGGGGTGGGAGAAGGTAACCCTTCCCAGAAGCTGGGAGGTTTAATAACTCATCGTTACTTGTTTTGGTTTCTTTCTGTCTCTGACCCGCACACTTTTTGGAGTTGGTAAGCAGTGTCCTGGTTTGCTGTGCCCCAAAGCAGGTCCCCATGGCAGCCTCTGGATTTTTCTTTGTTGTTTTAGTAAGATATAAGCCTTATATTCCTAACGCTTCAGCCATGTTCCCACTGTGTGTGTGTGTATACATATATATGTATACACACACACCTATATGTATATATATATACCCTTTATCTTGTTGAAGAAGTTTCCTTCTACTCCTAAATTTCTAAGTGTCTTTATGAAAAAAGAATTCTTGAGGAGATCCAAGATGGTGGAAGAGGGAATGGCAAGCAGCAGTCCTTCTTTAGAAACTGTGGGAAGGGACGTAGGCAACTAAAATGACAGAATAAGTAGAATAAAGTGGCAAAGAGGACCCTTAACAGAAAACACACAAAAAATAAAACCCTAAAGAGAAGCTAACCAACTGAATAAGCCCATGAAGATACACAGAGGCTTAGATACTAGCAAAAAAAGTTATAAGCCATACTAAGAAACAGGAAGACTTTTCCAGTCTAATGAACAAATTAAAAACAGGAGAAGACGAATGTTGAACAACTATTCAAGGATGTCAAAAAACTATCAAGAATCAAAGTAATGAAGTGAAGCAAAAGATAAGGTTATTAAGGAGATAGTGGGCAAACATACAAAATAAATTGAAGACATAAAGATAGCAGATTTGATGGCAATGAAAAGAGCAATACAATAAATTAAAATATGCTGGAAGCACATAGAAGATTTCAACATACAGAAGAAAGAATTAATCACATTGAAGATAGAACATGTGAAATCACACAGACAGTTGAATAGGTGATAAAATATAGAAAAAAAATCACCAGGGAATCAGGGAATTGAATGACAACATGAAATGCAGAAATATTTGCATTATAGGCATAACAGAGGGAGAAGAGAAGTGACAGGGGGCAAAAGGAGTTTCAGAGGAAATAATGGCCCAAAATATCCAATTCTTATGAAGGACATCGATGTATATGTCCAGGAAGAATAGCACACTCTAAACATTATAAATCTTAACAGGACTACCCCATGATATATACTTATCAGATTGTCAAATGCTCAAGACAAAGAAAGAATTCAGAAAGCAGGAAGAGAAAAGTGGTCCATTACATGTAAGGGAAACTCAATAAGATTAAGTGCTGATTTATCATCTGAAACTATGCAGGTGAGAAGAAGGTAATAGTATGACATAGCTAAGGTGCTAAAAGAAAACAACTGCTAGTTAGAAATTCTGTATCCAGCAAAATTGGCATTCAAAAAATAAGGGTGTGTTCCAAATATTCACAGAAAAACAGGAATTCAGAGAGTTTGTCAACAAGAGTCCCACACTTCAAGAAATACTAAAGGAGGAAGCAGACTTGGCCCAATGGATAGGACATCTGCCTACCACATGGGACGTCCATGGTTCAAACCCCAGGCATCCTTACCCATGTGGAGCTGGCCCATGCACAGTGCTGATGCGCACAAGGAGTGCAGTGCCATGCAGGGGTGTCCTTCACGTAGGGGAGACCCCTGCATAGGGGAGCCCCACATGCAAAGAGTGCACCCAGTAAGGAGAGTTGCCCAGCATGGAAGAAAGTGCAGGCTGCCCAAGAATGGCACCACACCCATGGAGAGCTGACACAACAAGATGACACAACAAAAAGAAACACAGATTCCCCATGCCACTGATAAGGATAGAAGCAGTTACAGAAGAACACACAGTGAATGGACACAGAAAGCAGACAACTGGGATGGGGGGGGGGAGAGAAATAAATAAATAAATAAATCTTAAAAAAAAAGAAATACTAAAGGGAGTTCTGCATATTGAGAGGAAGAAACAAGAGAGAGAAGTTAACAGGGGAGTGCAAAAAGAAATGTTATTAGTAAAAGTAACTAAAAAGAGAGAAATTTTAAAAAGCACAAAATATGTCATATATAAACCTAAGAAAAAGTGGCTAATGTAACTACTGCCTTAACAGTAAGAAAATAGAATGTAATTGGATTAAACTCTTAAGTCAAAAGACGCAGATTGTCAGATAGATAAAGAAATATGACCCATCTATATGCTGTCTACAAGAAACTCATCTTAGAGCCAGGGTATCAAGGAGGTTCCATATTAATGGTTGGAAAATGATTTTACATACAAACAATAAGCTAAAATAGACAGGAGTAGCTGTACTAATATAGGGTAAAATAGACTTTAAGTGAAAAACTATTGTAAGTGACAAAAGAAGGACACTATATATTTAAAAAGGTAATCTATCAAGAAGAAAGAACAATGACAAATTTTTATTCATGTATACACAATCCTCCAAAATATATGAGACAATGACAAAATTAAAGGGAGAAATAGATGTCTCTACAATCATTGTGGCTAATTTTAATACACCATCATCACCGTTATATAGAATATCTCAACAGATGGTTAATAAAGAAACAGAGACCTTGAATAATATTTTAGGAATTTAGAGCTAATAGATATATACAGAACATTACATCCAAATAGAGCAGGATCTACATTTTCATCAAGTGCACATGGATCATTCCACAACATGCTATGTCAAAGAACAAGTCTCAATTAATTTAGAAAGATTGAACTTATACAAAATAATTTCTTTGATGACAATGGAATGAAGCCAAAAATTAATATGCAGCAGAGAACCAGAAAAGGCACAATTATATGGAATTTAAGCTACATACTCCTAAACAATCAGTGGGTCAAGGAGGAAACTGCAGAAGAAATCCATGAAACAAATTAAAATGAGAACACAATATATGAAAACTTATAGGATTCAACTAAAGCAGTGTTGAGAGGAAAAGGTATAGCCAAAAATGTCTATATTTAAAAATAATAAAGTTCACATAAAAACCAAACTGCTCACATGGAGGAATTACAAAAAGAATATCAAACTAACACCAAAGCAAGCATAAAGAAGGAAATAGCAAAGATTGAGCAGAAGTAAATGAATTAATAATTTTAAAAATCCTAAAAAATTTTAAAATAAACAAAAAATGGTTCTTTGGGAAGATTAATAAAATTTATAAACCTTTAACTAAGATTAACAAAGGAAAAAAAAATAAGACACAAATAAATAAAATAAAAAATGAGAGAGGGTATATCACCACTGATTCTACAGAAATAAAGATTATCATAAGAGGATACTTTCAAAAATTGTATGTGAACAAAATAGATAGCTTAGATGAAAGAGACAAATTTATATAAACACACAAGCAGCCTACATTGATGAAAAAAGAATTAGGTGAACTCAGCAGAACAATCACATGTAATGAGATTGAATTAGTCATCATATACCTCCACAACAAGAAATGCACATGAACGGATGATTTCTTGGTGAATTCTTTCAATCATTTCAGAAAGAACTAACACATATCCTGCTCCAATTTTTCAAAGGAGAGAATTAAAGGGAACATTGCCTAATTCATTCTCTGATACTAGCATCACACTAATCCCAAAGCCACATAAAGTTGCTACAAGGAAATAAATCTACATACCAATCTTGCTAGTGAACCTAGATGCTGAAATCCTCAAAAAATACTTGCTAATCATATTCAACAACACAGCAAATGATTATACACCAGGATCAAGTGGGCTTCATCCCATGTATACAAGGAACATTCAGCATAAGAAAATCAATTATTGTAATACACCACATTAACCTATAGACAGAATAAACCACATGATGCAGAAAGCATTTGACAATCTACAACATATTTTCTTTATTAAAAAAACACTTCAAATGATAGGAATAGAACAAAATTTTCTCAATATGATAAAGGGTATATATTAAAAACCCAAAGCTGACATCATACTGAATGGGGAAATGCTAGTCTTTCCTTCTAAGATCTGGAAAAAGAGAAGAATGCCCACTGTCACCACTTTTATCTCTCATTGTATTAACAGTACTTGCTTGAGCACTTAAGCAAGAAAAATAAATAAATGTAATACAGATTTTAAAGTAAGAATTAAAACTTTCCCTATTTTCAGATGATATGATCCTATACCTAGAAAGTACCCAAAATCTACAACAAACTTTCTAGAGCTGGTGAATGAGTTCAGTAAAGTGACACGGAATAAGATCAACATGCAAATATTGGGGTGATTTCTGTACACTAATAATGTGCAAGATGAAAAGGAAATTAAGAAAAAATTGTATTTCTAATAACATAAAAAATCAAATATCTAGGAAAAACCTTAACTAATGATATAAATGACTTGAAAACAGAAAATTACACAACATTGTTTAAAAAATCAATGAAGACCTAAATAAATGGAAGAATATCCTATATTCAAGGATTGGATAACTAAACATTATAAACATGTCTATCCTACCCAAATTAATTTACAGAATTAATGCAATTCCCATAAAATTATAACAGCATTTTTTTACTGAATTGGAAAAGCAAATTATGAAATTTATTTGGGAGAGGAGGGGGCAAGATGGCGGCTGAGTGAACATCCCTCTTAGGGTCTTCTGCAGGGAATCGGCTGGGCGGCGTTGGAGACTCTTTGGGACCGGATTGTTTCGGGATTTTTGCTGGTCCGGAGGTGTCTGGACATCGATTTGGAGGGAAGATAACAGAGAGGATTCGTCTGTGAAATATACACGGAGATCCCAGCTACCTGTAGAGGATTCCCTCCTTGGGTAGGCGGAGACGAGGCATCTAGCCCCGCTCGGTGGGGCTGAGCCAGGCCGGGCCGCAGCGGCGGACGCCGGAGCCGGGCCGGGCTGCGCCGGCGGCGAGAGGGGCTGGGCGGGGCCGGGCGGGGCCGAGCCAGGCCAAGCCGGGCTGCGGTAGCGTTTGGAGCCGGGCGGGGCCGGTTCAGGCCCCGGCTGAGGGCCGCGATAGCCTTTGGAGCTGGGCGGGGCCGGTTCAGGCCGCGGCTGCGGGCCGCGGTAGCGTTTGGAGCCGGGCGGAGCCGGGTCAGGCCGCGGCGGGTACGGAGCCGGGCAGGGCCGGTCCAGGCCGCGGTGGCGGGAGGTGGACGCCGGAGCCGGCTGGGCCGCTGTAGCGAGCGGAGCTGGGCGGAGCCAGGCCAGGCCAAGGCGGTGTGAGGAGCCGGGCAGAGCCGGTCCAAGCCTCCGCGGCGGGCGGAGCCGGGCCTGCGGAGGGGTTTCTGTTTTTTTTTTTTTTTTTTTAAATTTATTTTACTTAATTTTTTTTTTTTTTTTTTGAGCATCTGCAGTACTGGGGAGTTCGTGGGCCCTGGGCGGCCTATTGGGGGTTTGTGGGAAGGGAGGTGCTTGCAGACCCATTTGGGCAGACAGACAGGGGGTTTTAGGGCAAAGCGGGGGGAAGTTGTTGTTTAAGATAGTGTTGCAATTGTGACACGTGTGTACCTGTATCTCTCTTCTCCCTATCCGTTCCCCACCGTTTGCCCATCCTCTTTTTCTTTCTTCCTTTCTTCTTGTCTTTCTTTTTTCTTTATTATAATTAGTTTTTTTTTTTCGGTTTTCTCTTTCCCTCTTGTCCCTCATCTTCCACTTATTTTTACTTTAATTCAAGTATACAATAGGTGCTACAGGGAACACCTCACATTTGCTGGGTTTTCCCATCCTCCACTGCCTCATTTCTGTGTGAACTGATTTAGGCTACCTACACTATCCCCCTTCCCCTGCATCTTGATATCCACTATCATCTACTGTCTCTCCTATATTCCACCCCCCACCTCCCGTTCTTTGATTCACAAAGTGTCTAACTCTTAATTTCTAATACCTTTGTTCTGTTTTCTGTCTATTATCCACTCTTGAAACTATTACCTTTCTTTTCTTTTTCCCTCTCTCATGAAAACAATAGCTGTGTAGTTCATACCATATTCCTCCCAAATTCAGTCATCTACTTCATAAAAGGTACTCTACCTACAGCTATAACTCTATACAATCTACATGAATCTAACCTCCATCCTTCCAGATCTCATATTCTTGCTTTATTAACATACATCACCAATACAACTTTACACTTTTCCTTTGTTTACACAATTGCCTTTCCCCAACACTAATACTTTCCTCTAAAGTGAACTTAACCAACAACAAGTAACTAGAATAAGAAGAAAAAAGTGACAAAGAGAAGATATAACACCTGTGCAAAAATAACAACTAATTAACCTCCAAGAGCAGACAAAGAAGCTAAGGAACTGATTAAATTCGTCAAAATAAAGAGATGACCAGAAAGCAACAAAAATCTACGAACCAAACCAATAATCAGGAAAACATGGCTGAATCCAATCAACAAACCAATAAGCACGAAGGGGAGCAAAACTTGGCACAAGCAATGAAAGATCTCAGAACATTTATCACCGACAAATTTGATGCAGTAATGAAAGAGGTTAACAACATGAAGACATCACTTGGAGGGGAAATTGCAGACATACGCAAAAACATAACAGATATGATGGGAATGAACACCACAGTTCAAGAAATCAAAAATACACTTGCAGCAAATATCAGCAGACTAGAAGAGACAGAGCAGAGAATTAGTGATGTGGAAGACAGTACATCAGAAATCAAACAGATAGTAGAAGGGGTCAATAAGAAGATAGAAAAAATCCAATTAGGATTTAGGGACCTGAATGACAATGCAAAACGCTCAAACATACGTATTATAGGCATTCCAGAAGGTGAAGAGAAGGGAAAGGGGTCAGAAAGAGTGTTGCAGGAAATAATGGCTGAAAACTTCCCAAATCTACTGAAAGAGACAGATGTACATATCCAAGAAGCACAGCGCACTCCACAAGTCATAAACCCCAACAGGCCCACCCCAAGACATATACTTGTCAAATTATCCAATGCTCAAGACAAAGAGAAAATCCTAAAAGCAGCAAGAGAAAAGAAAACCATCACATACAAGGGAAGCTCAATTAGATTAAGTGCTGATTTCTCTTCTGAAACCATGGAGGCAAGAAAACAGTGGTATGATATAGTCAAGGTACTAAAGGAAAGAAATTTCCAACCAAGAATACTTTATCCAGCTAAACTAGCATTCAAATATGATGGAGAGTTCAAAATATTTGCAGACAAACAGAAACTGAAAGAGTATACCAACAAGAAACCTCCCCTTCAAGAAATTCTAAAGGGAGTGCTGCAGGAAGAAAGGAAAAAACAGGAAAGGCAAAGTTGGAGGAGAGTATAAGACAACAACAACAAAAAAGACAAAAAAAAATATACAAACAAAATATGACAAACAAAAATCCAATCAAAGTATGGCTAACACAAATAATTCCTTGATAGTAATAACACTGAATGTCAACGGATTAAACTCACCTATCAAAAGATTCAGACTGGGACATTGGATAAGGAAATATGACCCATCCATATGCTGTCTACAAGAGACACATCTTAGACCCAGAGACGCATGGAGATTGAAAGTGAAAGGCTGGAAAACAATCATACAAGCTAACAATAACCAAAAAAAGGCACGAGTAGCTATATTAATATCAGACAAAATAGACTTTAAATGTGAAACAATTGTGAGAGACAAAGAAGGATACTACATTTTAGTCCTAGGGAAAATCTGTCAAGAAGATCAAACAATCATAAATATCTATGCCCCTAACAAGGGTGCCTCTAAATACGTCAGGCAAACGCTGGAAAAACTAAGTGAAAGAATAGATACATCTACAATTATAGTGGGGGATTTTAATACACCACTATCAAATCTGGACAGAACATCTCAAAAGAGAATCACCAAAGAAACAAAACATCTGAATAGTATATTAGAGGAGCTCGATCTAAAAGACATATATAGATCGCTACACCCAAACACAGCAGGATATACATTTTTCTCAAGCGCACATGGATCATTCTCCAAGATAGATCATATGCTAGGCCACAAAGAAAGGCTGAACGAATTCAGAAAGATTGAAATCATACAAAACATCATCTCTGACCACAGTGGAGTCAAGCTGGAGATTTGCAAGGGAAAGAAGCCCAGATTTCACACCACTATTTGGAAATTAAACAGCACACTCTTAGAAAAACAGTGGGTCAAAGAGGAAATCTCAAAAGAAATCAATGACTACCTTGAAACAAATGATAATGATAACACAACATACCAAAATTTATGGGATGCAGCAAAAGCAGTACTGAGAGGGAAGTTTATAGCCATAAATTCATATATCAAAAAAGAAGAAAGAGCAAAAATTGAAGAACTAACTGCACATTTGAAGGAATTAGAAAAACAAAAACAAAGTAACCCAACAGGAAGAAGAAGTAAGGAAATAACAAAGATAAGAGCAGAACTAAATGAAATAGAAAATAAGAAAGCACTTGAACAGATAAACAAGACCAAGAGCTGGTTTTTTGAGAAGATTAACAAAATTGACAAACCTTTAGCAACACTAACAAAGAAATAAAGAGAGAAGATGCAAATACACAAAATAAGAAATGAGAAAGGCGATATCACCACTGACCCCACAGAAATAAAGACTATCATAAGAGGATATTTTGAAAAACTATATTCAAACAAAAATGACAATCTAGAGGAAATGGACAAATTCCTAGAAACACATAAACAGCCCATATTGACAAAAGAAGAAATTGATGACCTTAACAAACCAATCACAAGCAGAGAGATAGAATCAGTTATTAAAAATCTCCCAACCAAGAAGAGCCCAGGGCCAGATGGCTTCACAGGTGAATTCTACAAAACATTCCGGAAAGAACTGACACCAATCCTGCTGAAACTATTCCAAACCATCGAAACAGAAAGAACATTACCCAACTCCTTCTATGATGCCAACATTACCCTAGTACCAAAGCCAAACAAAGACATCACAAGAAAGGAAAATTACAGACCAATTTCTCTAATGAACCTAGACACAAAAATACTTAACAAAATACTTGCTAATCGTATTCAACAACACATTAAACGAATTATACACCACGACCAAGTGGGAGTCATCCCAGGTATGAAAGGATGGTTCAACATAAGAAAATCAATCAACGTAATACACCATATAAACAGATTGAGGGAAAAAAATCACATGATTATATCTATTGATGCAGAAAAACATTTGACAAAATACAGCACCCTTTCTTGATAAAAACACTCCAAATGATTGGAATACAAGGAAATTTTTTGAACATGATAAAGAGTATATATGAAAAACCTAAAGCCAATATTGTTTACAATGGACAAATCCTAGACTCCTTCCCTCTAAACTCAGGAACAAGACAAGGATGCCCACTGTCGCCGCTCCTATTTAACATTGTCTTAGAAGTACTTGCTCGAGCACTGAGGCAAGAACCAGAAATAAAAGGCATTCAAATTGGAAAGGAAGAAGTCAAAATTTCATTATTTGCAGATGACATGATCCTATACATAGAAAACCCTGAGAGATCTACAACGAAGATTCTAGAACTCATAAATGAGTTTAGTAAAGTCGCAGGTTATAAGATCAATGCGCAAAAATCAGCAGCATTTCTGTACACCAATAATGAGCAAGATCAGGAGGAAATCAAGAAACAAATACCATTCACAATAGTAAATAAAAAAATCAAATACTTAGGAATAAATTTAACTAAAGAGGTAAAGAACTTATACACTGAGAACTATACAAGATTGTTCAAGGAAATCAAAGAAGACCTAAATAAATGGAAGACTATTCCTTGTTCATGGATAGGAAGACTGAACATTATTAAGATGTCTATCCTACCAAAACTGATCTACACATTCAATGCAATCCCAACAAAAATCAATGCAGCCTTCTTTAAGGAACTAGAAAAACTAACTATGAAATTTATTTGGAAAGGAAAGAGACCCCGAATAGCCAAAGACATACTGAAAAAGAAAAACGAAATTGGAGGAATCACACTACCTGACTTCAAAACATACTATAAAGCTACGGTGGTGAAAACAGCATGGTATTGGCATAAGGAGAGACATATAGACCAATGGAATCGAATTGAAAGCTCTGATATAGAACCTCACATATACAACCACATAATATTCGATAAAGCCACCAAACCCTCTCAACTGGGAGAGAGTGGCCTATTCAACAAATGGTGTCTGGAGAACTGGATAGCCATATGTAGAAGAATGAAAGAGGATTACCATCTCACACCTTATACAAAGATCAACTCAAGATGGATCAAAGACCTAAATATAAGAGCCAAGACCATAAAAACCTTAGAAAGCAGTGTAGGGAAACATCTACAGGACCTTGTAATAGGTAATGGATTTATGAATATCTCACCAAAAGCACGAGCAGCAAAAGAACTAATAGATAAATGGGACTTCCTCAAAATTAAAGCCTTCTGCACCTCAAAGGAGTTTGTCAAGAAAGTAAAAAGGGAGCCCACACAGTGGGAGAAAATATTTGGCAATCATATATCTGATAAGAAACTTATAACTTGCATATATAAAGAACTCCTATATCTTGAAAATAAAAAGATAAACAACCCATTTAAAAAATGGGAAAAAGACTTAAACAGACACTTCTCCGAAGAAGAAATACAAATGGCAAGAAAGCACATGAAAAAATGTTCCAAATCTCTAGCTATCAGGGAAATGCAAATCAAAACCACAATGAGATACCATCTTACACCCATAAGATTGGCAGCTATGAAAAAATCAGAAGAATACAAGTGCTGGAGAGGATGTGAAGGAAGGGGAACACTCATCCACTGCTGGTGGGAATGCAGAAGGATCCAACCATTCTGGAGAACAGTATGGCGGTTTCTCAAAAAACTAGCCATAGATTTGCCATATGACCCAGCAATACCACTGCTGGGAATATACCCAGCAGAACTGAAAACAAGAACACAAACCAATATATGTACACCAATGTTCATAGCAGCATTGTTCACTATTGCCAAAAGTTGGAATCAACCCAAATGCCCATCAACAGACGAGTGGATCAATAAAATATGGTATATACACACAATGGAATACTACTCGGCTGTAAGAACAAACACACTACAAACACATGTGATAACATGGATGAATCTTGAGAACCTTATGTTGAGTGAAGCAACCCAGACATTGAAGGACAAATACTACATGACCTCAATGATATGAAATAAACAAGCTGCCCTAGATAGCAAGAGACTGAACGATAGGCTTGCAGGAAATCGGAGGGTGGAGGAAGGATATGAGCCGATGTCTGCAGGGGTGGAATTTAAGACGAGATGGTGGTAAGTATGAACACAAAGAAGAGATAAAAGGGGGGCAAGGGGTTGCCTTTGCTTGGGGCTTTGCGGGTTTGAGGGTGGCTGGGGAGGGACGGATGGGTAACGTTGCCCAAAAGTGGGGGGAGGGAGGGGTAGCATACGAACCAGGAGAGGGTCAGGTGTTGGTGGAAAGTAAAATGCTGAGAAAATCATATCAAAATATAATAAAGAGGGTTACCTGTTTAGAATGCTCGGAGGGGAGGGTCTGATGCAGGACGGGCTCCTGGGGAATGTCTAAATGCTCATTCTGCCAGAGTGGGTGACACCATGGGGTAGAAACCCAAGTAGTGAGAGTGGGGGTGGACCCACATCCTGGGGAGGACTAATGCCATCCAATAGAGGGAACTGTATCCCTCGAGAGAAAGGGTGGCTCCCAGGGCATTGGGGCAGTTGAGCAAGTTAGGCCCTGAACACTATTCCATCTATCTCTGGAAGTGGCTCCTCAGGAAACGGAGGTTGGCTATCACTGAGGGCACCAAGGTGGAAGGGAAAATGGACGTTAAATGTGTGGAACCAAAGTAAATGGGGGGTAAGAGAGGAGTTTCTTGAGAGTACACAAGGATGGATATAAAACATGTAATATTACACCATAACATATAGGAGATGACAGACTGATAATGTAAACCATAATGTAAAACATAGGATAACTAAAAATGTAAAGAACTGTGTATCCTAAATTATGCACCATAATGTAAGCACAGATGTCACCTTGTTAGAAAGCTAATGTCTCAGACTCTGTACATCACTTTAAGTAAATATGATATGAATATGGCGTAAGAGTATCACTGTGGAAGGGAAAAGGTTTTCTGGTGGATGTGTGGGAGTGCTGTATTTTATATATATATACATTGCTGTGGTCTAGGACTCCTGTGAAGAAAAACTGAATAATTAGGGGGGGGGGGAAAGAAAAAGATAGGATGTGGAATTTTTTCAAGTCAACATTCTTTATCTAAGTTCTTTATCTAACTTTATCCAAGTTCTTTATCTATCCTTTAAACTCATCGCTATATGCCATTCCCTAGTAAGGGACCATGACATTATATTGGGCTTCAAATTTCAGGGAGTTCTGGATCACAGAGTGTTTCAACAATGGCAATGGAGGGATACTGGTATGGGATACCAATGACAGGTGATATATGACTGACAGGGAGCTGTACAGAACATATGTCCAGGGTGCATGGTAATGTTTGGATATACTCATAGTGGCAACAATTAAAAACCACAGTAGGGGGGGTACTGGGTTGGCCAGTGGTGCTCTGTCGTGGTCCCTAGGGGAGCAGCGACAGTCTCCCAGGTACAGTGGTGGGGACCGGGAGGGAGTGAGGGTTCAACAGTGAGCCCCTAATGCTAATGACTATGCTTGTGAGCTGATAAACCCAAAATAAGAACAAGGCCTAGAGCAACTTTGTGCCTGGGAATTTCCTTCTGTCAGCCTTCATGTTACTCAAATGTGGCCAGTCTCGAAGCCAAACTCAGCATGTAAATGCAATGCCTTCCCCCCAGCGTGGGACATGACACCCGGGGATGAGCCTCCCTGGCAACGAGGGACCACTATCAACTACCAACTGATGATGCAACTGGAAAATGACCTTATACGGAAGGTTCAATGCGGATCAGCAGAATATCCATGTCTACATAAAATACCATGACTTTAAAATGCTGTTTGACCTAAAGTAAGGGGGAAATGGAAAGGAGAAATGAGTTTATATGGCTACGAGTTTCTAAAAAAGAGTCTGGAGGCTGGCAGAAGGTTTGCCCTCATGCACAACTGAGCAGAGTCAGAGAGACAGATAAAGCAGATACAACCCCCAGATATTGGTTCCTTTGAGGGCTAAAGAGACCCATGGGAGTTATGGTCATGGCCGATGGGGTTAACTATCAGGGCAGATGGCCCCTCTTTGGAAATGGTGTTTATGTGTGATGAATCTGGACTCAGATGGGATCTCCCTTCATAAGACTTTCATGCTAATGTGCTGGAGGTGCAGTTAATGTTGGGGTTTAAGATATATTTAGGGGATTTGAATCTCTGGACTGACAATGTGATAGCCAGATCCTGAGCCTCAACAGACTCCAGCACCTACAATCTGATTTATTGGACTTACCACACTCAGCTAAGATGGAGTTGAAGAAGGACAACCACCACACCATGGAGCCTAGAGTGATTACAACTGAAAATGGGAGGATTGCATCCAGCACCCAGGTGGAATATGAGCCTCCTCTTGACATAGAGGTGCAATGGACACAACCAATCCAATGTCCACATAGAAGAGGTGGCATTGGATTGGGAAAAGTGGACATAATGGACAAAGGGTATGGGGAAAGGCAGGAAGAGATGAGAGGTGGAGGCGTCTTCGGGACATGGAGCTGCCCTGGATGGTGCTTCAGAGGTAATCACCGGACATTGTAAATCCTCACAGGGCCTACATGATGGAATAGAGGAGAGTATGGGCCATGATGTGAACCAATGTATATGAGGTGCAGAGGTGCCCAAAGATGTACTTACCAAATCCAATGGATGTGTCATGATGATGGGAACGAGTGTTGTTGGGGGGGGGGGGAGAGGGGGGGTGGGGGGGGTGGGGTTGAATGGGACCTCACATATATATTTTTAATGTAATATTATTACAAAGTCAATAAAAAATAAAAAAATTAAAAAAAAAAAAAAAAAATAAAATGCTGTTTGACCTAAAGTAAGGGGGAAATGGAAAGGAGAAATGAGTTTATATGGCTACGAGTTTCTAAAAAAGAGTCTGGAGGCTGGCAGAAGGTTTGCCCTCATGCACAACTGAGCAGAGTCAGAGAGACAGATAAAGCAGATACAACCCCCAGATATTGGTTCCTTTGAGGGCTAAAGAGACCCATGGGAGTTATGGTCATGGCCGATGGGGTTAACTATCAGGGCAGATGGCCCCTCTTTGGAAATGGTGTTTATGTGTGATGAATCTGGACTCAGATGGGATCTCCCTTCATAAGACTTTCATGCTAATGTGCTGGAGGTGCAGTTAATGTTGGGGTTTAAGATATATTTAGGGGATTTGAATCTCTGGACTGACAATGTGATAGCCAGATCCTGAGCCTCAACAGACTCCAGCACCTACAATCTGATTTATTGGACTTACC
This sequence comes from Dasypus novemcinctus, assembly GCF_030445035.2. Taxonomy (NCBI): domain Eukaryota; kingdom Metazoa; phylum Chordata; class Mammalia; order Cingulata; family Dasypodidae; genus Dasypus; species Dasypus novemcinctus. Next base: position 112,611,955 of record NC_080704.1, read on the forward strand.
ACACTCAGCTAAGATGGAGTTGAAGAAGGACAACCACCACACCATGGAGCCTAGAGTGATTACAACTGAAAATGGGAGGATTGCATCCAGCACCCAGGTGGAATATGAGCCTCCTCTTGACATAGAGGTGCAATGGACACAACCAATCCAATGTCCACATAGAAGAGGTGGCATTGGATTGGGAAAAGTGGACATAATGGACAAAGGGTATGGGGAAAGGCAGGAAGAGATGAGAGGTGGAGGCGTCTTCGGGACATGGAGCTGCCCTGGATGGTGCTTCAGAGGTAATCACCGGACATTGTAAATCCTCACAGGGCCCACTTGATGGAATAGAGGAGAGTATGGGCCATGATGTGAACCAATGTATATGAGGTGCAGAGGTGCCCAAAGATGTACTTACCAAATCCAATGGATGTGTCATGATGATGGGAACGAGTGTTGTTGGGGGGGGGAGAGGGGGGGGTGGGGGGGGTGGGGTTGAATGGGACCTCACATATATATTTTTAATGTAATATTATTACAAAGTCAATAAAAAATAAAAAAATTAAAAAAAAAAAAAAAAGAAATTTATTTGGAAAGGCAAGGGGCCCCAAATAGCCAAAATCATATTGAAAAATAAAAATAAAATTGTAGAAATCATGCTACCTTTTAAGCATACTACAAATCTACCGTGGTTAAAACTTCATGAAATTGGCACAAGGATAGACATACTGATCAATGGAACCAAATTTAGAATTCTGTTATAAACACACACATATATGGACAATGGTAGTCAACAAGGCTTCCAAGCCCTCTCAACTCAGTCAGAATAGCCTATTCTAAATGGCACTGAGATAAATGGATATCCATGTCCAAAATAATGAGAGAGGATCACCATCTGTATTAGTCAGCCAAAGGGGTGCTGATGCAAAATACCAGAAATCTGTTGGTGTTTATAAAGGGTATTTATTTGGGGTAGAAACTTATAGTTATCAGGCCATAAAATGTAAGTTACTTCCCTCACCAAAGTTGTTGCTACATGTTGGAGCAAGATGACAGCCAACATCTGCAAGAGTTCAGCCTCCCTCTTCCTCTGATGGCTCTGTCTTCTCAGCTTCTTCCCATACGATGATAAGTCGCATGCCTCTCCCAGGGCTTGATTCTTTATAGATCCAGCTGCTCAGGCCTCTGGTCTCTGCAGCTGAAAACTGTACAAATGACTTGTCTCCTCAGGGCCTCTGCCATGTCTAGAGGAGCCTTCTCTGTTTCCTCACATATTTGTTACTCTGCATTTTTCTCCTGCATGTTTATATCCCGGGGCTCCAGCTCAAAACTCCAACCTCCCTTCTGTGTATTGTGGTTTCTCTGTGAGTTCCCACCCACCAAGGGGGCAGTGATTCAATGTCCTATTGATGTGGCCCAATCAAGGAAGAGTGAAGCCTCTGAATCCAATATAATCTAATATTCCCAGAGGAAAAGACCAGTTCATAAACATAAATCAATATCTATTTTTGGAATTCATAAATAATATCAAACTGCTGCACATTCTAACACCCTATATGACAATTAACTCAAGATGAATCAAAGACATAAATATAAGAGCCAAAATCTTAAAGCTCCTAGAAGATAATGTAAGGAAGAATCTAAGATATATGTAGTAGGAAATGGTATCCTAAGCTTTACACCCAAGGCATTAGCAATGGAAGAAAATAAATAAGTAAATGTGACTTCCTCAAAATCAAATACTTATGGGCTTCAAAGGATTTTGTCAAGAAAGTGAAAAGTCAGCCTACATAATAGGAGAAAGTATTTGAGAGCAAATTTTCTAATAAAGGTCTAATATGTAGCTTATATAAAGAAATCCTGAACTTGAAAATATAAAATGGGCAAGACATTTGAATAGACACTTTTCTAAGAGGAAATACAAATGCAAATCAAAACTTCACAGAAATATCATCCTAACTCTTTTAGATTGATTGGTATTAAAAACAGAAAACTACAAATGTTGGAGATGATGTAGTGGAATTGGAAATCTCATCCATGGCTGGTAGGAATGTAAAATGGGGCAGCCATTTTGGAGAGAAGTTTGGCAGTTCATCAGGAAGATAAATATAGAACTGGCATTTGATCCAGGAATCCCACTACTAGGTATATATCCAGGAGAATTGAAAGAAGAGATACAAAAAGATATGTGCATACTAATGTTCATGGCAACATTCTTTCTTTCTTTCTTTCTTTCTTTCTTTCTTTCTTTCTTTCTTTCTTTCTTTCTTTCTTTCTTTCTTTCTTTCTTTCTTTCTTTCTTTCTTTCTTTCTTTCTTTATGTTTTTTGTCTTTATTTTTTTTAATGTTACATTTAAAAAATATGAGGTCCCCATATACACCCCACTCCCTCACCACCCTCCTCCCCCCATAGCAATAATCTCCTCCATCATCTTGAGACATTCATTGCATTTGGTGAATACATCTCTGAGCACCGCTGCACCTCATGGTCAATGGTCCACATCATAGCCCACACTCTCCCAAAGTCCAACCAGTGGGCCATGGGAGGACATGCAATGTCCGGTACCTGTCCCTGCAGCACCACCCAGGACAGCTCCAAGTCCCGAAAATGCCCGCACATGACATCTATTCCTTCCACTCTCTACCTCCAGCAGCCACCATGGCCACTTTCTGGACACCAATGCCACATTTTCTTCAATTACTAATCACAATAGTTCACGAATAGAATATCAGTAAGTCCACTCTAATCCATAATCTATTCCTCCATCCTGTGGAACTTAGAATGGTTCTGTCCACTCCACATCTTTACCAAGCAGAGGCTTAGATTCCACATGGATGCTGGATGTAATCCTCCTGCTTTCAGTTGTAGGCACTCTTGGCTCCCTGGTGTGGTGGTTGACCTTCTTCAACTCCATGTTAGCTTAGTGGGGTAAGTCCAATAAACCAGAGTGTAGGAATTGCAAGATTGTTGAGGCTCAGGGCCTGGCTATCACATAGTCAGTCCAGAGATTCAGGTCCCCTGTATATACGTTAAACTCCAGCACCAACTACAGTTCCAGTAAAAGTAACAGAAAAGGCTTGTGGATAAAGATTACATCTGAGTTGAGTTCCATCACAGAGAAACACAAACTCCAAAGAAGGGCCAACTGACATGGCACTGAACTCCATCTGCCATGACATAGAACCTGTGGGTCTCTATAACCCTCAGTAGAACCAATACCAGAAGTTGTATCTACTTTATCTGTTTCTGGAACTCTGCTGAGGTGTGCTTAAGGGCAACCCTTCTGATAACCTCCAGACTCTTTTTGGAGACTCATAGCCATATAAACTCATTTGTCCTTTCCATTTCCCCCTTTTATTCAGATCAAAAAGCATTTTTAACTTCTGGTATTACATGTAGAGTGAGATATTCTGCTGGTCTGATTTGACCCTTTTATTCAAGGTCATTTTCCAATTACATCATTAGCTGGTACTTGGTAGTAATCCCTCAGCACCAGGAGGCTAATCCCCTGAGTCATGTCCCACCCTAGGGGAAGGCAATGCATTTACATCCTGAGTTTGGCTTCGAGACTGGCCACATTTGAGCAACACAGAGGCTCTCAGGAGGTAACTCTTAGGCACCCTGCAGCTCTAAGGCCTTGTTCTTATTTCAGGTGCACAGGCTTACAAGCATAGGCATTAGTATCAAGGGCTCATTGTTGGACCTTCCTTCTTTTTTGGTCTTTTCTATTGAACTCGGGGGATTTTTGCTGTGATAGAGCTCCCGTGGCTAGGAACTCAGCATACCCACAGATGTTGTTTTTAATTGTAACCACTATGAAAATATCCAAACATTCTTATGTACCCTGGATATATGCCCTGGAGAACTCCCTGCCAACCATGTGTCCCCTGTCAATTACATCCCACACCAGTATTCCTCCCCTGCCATTGCTGAACCTCTCTATGATCCAATACTTCTTTAAAAATGAATCCCAATATATTCCCAAGTTCCATTAATAGTAAAATGGAATATAGTGATGAGTTTAAAGGTTAGATATAGAATACATATTAATTTAGAAAAATTGAGGTAAAAAATTATGTATCAAAAATTTAAAAATGCAAAATCTTTGTTTTTGATGTTTTGCCTTCCATCACTAAAATAAGTTTTGCCCTGTATGCAAATTGGCAAGACAAGTTCTTCTATCTTTTCCCCAGTGTCTTTATCCTTTCTTTTTTTTTTTTGCCCTAATTTTTAAGTTTATCTGTACAAAAGTTTTAGATTGCAGTAATTCATATATACAATATACAGTACTCCCACATATCTAACATAAAACCCTTTTCCCTTCCACAGCAATAATCTTTTTACATATTCATACTATATTTACTGAAACTGATGTACAGATATTGAGACAATAGCTTTCAAACAAGGTAACTTTTGGGTTTACATTGTGCTTTATGTTTTAGACTATACAATTTTCTAAATTTTTAGTTATCTTATTTTTTACATTATGATTTACATTTTAACCTATCAGGCCCTATATATTTTTGGTGTAATTTTACATGTCTTATATCCATCCTTTCGTACCCTTGTGGAACACCTCTATTGCCCATACACTTATATAGATTCCATCTATTCAATACCCCTCTCCCCCGCCCCTCAAGGTCCACAGTGACAGTAAATCTTCATTGCTTGAATGGCCATATTCAGAGATACTTGCAACAGTGTTGAGGCCTTGACATGCTCAACTGCCCTAATGCACTGGGAACCACCATTTCTCTCAAGAGATACAATTCCTTCTATTTGAGAACATCAGGCCTCTCCAGGATGTGGGTATACCTTCAGTCTCATTATATGGGTCTCTATTCAATGATATAACCCACTATGGCAAAATGAGCACTAACACACTTGCTAGGAGCCTGTCCTGCATCAGATTATCCCCTTTAAGCATCTTGAACAGGTAACCCTGCTTATTATATTTTTTAAAAAGTTTTCTCAGCATTATACTCTCAACCAAATACCTGACAATCTTCTATGTTCATATGTTCCCCCACCATCCCCCAATTTTCTTGGGAAATATTGCCCATCCTCCCATCCCTAGCCCTCCTCAAGACCACAAAGCCCCACCCAAAGGTAACCCTATTCTCCCATTTTATCCCTTCCTTGTGCAAATACTTACCTCCAACTTATCATAGATTTCACCCATGTAGGTGTCAGCTTAAATCCTTCCTCTACCCCCCAATTTCCTTTAAGCCTATCATCCAGTCTTCAGCTCTCTGAGGTAGCTTGGATTACTTATTTCATATTATTGAGGTCAAGCAGTATTTGTCCTACAATGCCTGGGTTGCTTCACTCAAAATAAGGTTCTCAAGATTTCATCCATGTTATCATGTGTGTTTGTACTGTATTCTTTCTTAAAGCTGAGTAATATTCCATTGTACATATATACCACATTTTATTTATCCATTCATCTGTTGATGGGCATTTGGGTTGATTCCAACTTTTGGCAGTAGTGAACAATGCTGCTATGAACATTGCTGTGCATGTATCAGTTTCTGTCTTTGTTTTCAGTTCTACTGGGTATATACACCCAGCAGTGGAATTGCTGGGTCATATGGCAAAACTATAGCTAGTTCTTTGAGAAACCACCAAACTGTCCTCCAGAATGGCAGGATCCTTCTGCATTCCCACCAACAGTGGACGAGTGTTCCTATTCCTTCACATCCACTCCAGCATTCTTAATCTTCGTTTTTTTTCATAGCTGCCAATCTCATGGGAGTAAGATGGTATCTCATTGCAGTTTTGATTTGCATTTCCTTAATAGCTAAAGAGTTGGAGCATTTTTTCATGTGCTTTTTAGCCATTTGTATTTCTACTTTGGAGAAGTGTCTGTTTAAAACTTTTACCCATTTTTTAAACGGGTTGTCTTTTTATTTTCGAGATATAGGAGTTCTTTATATAAGCAGGTCATAAGTCTCCTATCAGATATACAGTTACCAAATATTTTCTCCCATTGTGTAGGCTCTCCTTTCACTTTCCTGACAAAATCCTTTGAGGTGCAGAAGGCTTTAATTTTGAGGAAGTCCCATTTATCCATTTATTCTTTTGCTGCTCGTACTTTTGGTGTGAAGTTCATGGAGCCATTTCCTATTACAACATCCTGTAGATGCTTCCCTATACTGCTTTCCAAAGTCTTTATGGTCTTGGCTCTTACATTTAGGTCTTTGTTCCATCTTGAGTTGATTTTTGTATAAGATGTGAGTTGGTAATCTTCTTTCATTCTTTTACATATGATTATCCAGTTATCCAGGCACCATTTAATGAATAGGCCATTCTCTCCCAGTTGAGAGGGTTTGGTGGCTTTATCAAATATATGACTATATATATGAGGATCTATATCAAAACTATCAAATAAGTTCCATTGGTCTGTGTGACTCTCCTTGTGCCAATACCATGCTCTTTTCACTACTGAACTTTGTAGTATGTTTTGAAGTCTGGTAGTGTGATTCCTCCTATTTCGTTGTTCTTTTTCAATATGTCTTTGGCTATTCAGGGCCTCTTTCCCTTCCAAATAAATTTCATAGCTAGTTTTTCTAGTTCATTAAAGAATGCTTGTGGATTTTTATTGGGATTGCATTGAATGTGTAGATCAGTTCTGGAAGGATAGACATCTTAATCATATTTAGTCTTCCTATCCATGATCAGGGAATATTCCATTTATTTAGGTCTTCTTTGATTTCCTTGAACAGTGTTGTGTAGTTCTCTGTGTATAAGTTTTTTCCATCTTTAGTTAAATTTATTCCTAGGGATTTGATTTTTTTATTGACTATTGTAAATGGTATTTGTTTCCTGAATTCCTCCTGAGCTTGCTCATTATTGGTATACAGAAATGCTACTGATTTTTGTGCATTGATCTTATAATCTGTGACTTTACTAATCTCATTTTTGAATTCTAGAAGCTTTGTTGTAGACCTCTTAGGGTTTTCTATGTATAGGATCGTGTCATCTGCAAATAATGAAATTCTGACTTCTTCCTATCCAATTCGAATGCCTTTTATATCTGGTTCTTGCCTCAGTGCTCGAGCAACTACTTCTAAGAGAATGTTAAATAGAACAGGTGATAGTGGGCATCCTTGTCTTGTTCCTGATCTTAGAGGGAAAGATTTTTGGATTTCACTATTATAAACCATGTTGGCTGCGGGTTTTTCATATATACTCTTTATCATGTTCAGAAAATTTCCTTGTACTCCAATCTTTTGCAGTGTTTTTATCAAGAAAGGGTGCTGTATTTTGTCAAATGCTTTTTCTGCATCTATAGATATAATCATGTGATGTTTTTCCTTCAATCTGTTTATATGGTGTGATACATTGATTGATTTTCTTATGTTGAACCATCCTTGCATACATGGAATAAATACCACTTGGTCATGGTGTATAATTCGTTTAATGTGTTGTTGAACAGGGTTAGTAAGTATTTTGTTGAGGATTTATGCATCTAGGTTTATTAGAGGAATTGGTCTGTAATTTTCCTTTCTTGTCTTGTCTTTGTTTGGCTTTGGTACTTGGGTAATGTTGACATCATAGAATGAGTTAGGGAATGTTCCTTCATTTCGATTTTTTTGAAAGAGTTTCAGCAAGATTGACGTTTGTTATTTCCGTAATGATTTGTAGAATTCACCTGTGAAGCCGTCTGGCCCTGGACTATTCTTAGTTGGGAGGTTTTTAATGACTGATTCTATCTCTTTACTTGTGATTGGTTTGTTGAGATCATTAGTTTCTTCATTCGTCAATATAGGCTGCTTATGTGTTTCTAGGAATTTGTCCATTTCCTCTGAATTGTCATTTTTGTTGGAATATAGATTTTCAAAGTATCCTCTTATGATAGTCTTTATTTCTGTGGGGTCAGTGGTGATATTTCCTTTCTCATTTCTTATTCTGTGTATCTGCATCTTCTCTCTTTTTTTCTTTGTTAGTCTCACTAAAGGTTTGTCAATTTTGTTGATCTTCTCAAAAACCCAGCTCTTGGTCTTGTTTATCTTTTCAAGTGCTTTCTTATTTTCTATTTCATTTAGTTCTGCTCTTATCTTTGTTATTTCCTTCCTTCTTCTTCCTATTGGATTACTTTGTTGTTTTTTTCTAATTCCTCCAAATGTACATTTTTGCTCTTTCTTCTTTTTTGATGTATGAATTTATGGCTATAAATTTCCCACTCAGTACTGCATTTCCTGCATCCCATAAGTTTTGGTATGTTGTGTTATCATTTTCATTAGTTTCAAGGTAGTTATTAATTTCTTTTGAGATTTCTTCTTTGACTTACTGTTGCACTAAGAGTGAGATATTTAATTTCCATATCTTGGTGGGAAATCTGGGCCTCTGGCCCTTGCAGATTTCCAGCTTCACCCCACTGTGGTCAGAGAAATTATTTTGCATGATTTTGATCTTTCTGAATTCATTGAGCCTTTCTTTTTGGGCTAGCATATTGTCTATCTTGGAGAATGATCCATATGCACTTGAGAAAAATGTATATCCTGTTGTATTCGGGTGTAATGATCTGTATATGTCTATTAGATCCAGCACCTCTAATAAACTGTTCAAAATTTTTGTTTATTGATTCTCTTTTGAGATGTTCTGTCCAAAGTTGATAGTGTTGTATTAAACTCTCCCACTATGATTGTAGAGGCATCTATTTTTTTACTTAGTTTTTCCAGTGTTTGCATCATGTATTTGGAGTTGCCCTTGTTAGGAGCATAAATATTTATGATTGTTCATTCTTCTTGAAAGATTATCCCTTTCACTAATATGTAGTATCCATCTTTGTCTCTCACAATTGTTTCACATTTAAAGTCTATTTTGTCAGATATTAATATAGCTACTCTGGCCCTTTTTTTGCTTATTGCTTGCTTGTAAGATTGTTTTCCAGCCATTCACTTTCAACCTCCATGTATCCCTGGGTCTAAATGTGTTTCTTGTAGACAGCATATAGATGGGTCATATTTCCTGATCTAATTTTCCAGTCTGAATCTTTTGAGAGGTGAGTTTAATCCAATTACATTCGGTGTTATTACTTTCAAGGAATTATTTATGTTAGCCATATTTTGTTTGGACTTGTGCTTGTCATACTTTTTTTGTTTTTTTCCCTTCTCTTTTTGTCTTTTTTGTTGCTCTTACTCTCTCCTCCAACTCTTCCTTTCCTGTTTTTTTCTTTCTCCTGCAGATTCCCTTTACTATCTCTTGAAGGGCAGGGTTCTTGTTGGCATAGTCTTTTAATTTCTGTTTATCTGTGAATATTTTGATCTCTCCATCATTTCTGAATGCTAGCTTAGCTGGGTAGAGTATTCTTGGTTGGAAATTTTTTTCTTTTAGTATCATACAACTGCCTTCTTGCCTCCATGGTTTCAGATGAGAAATCACACTTAATCTTTTTTTTTTCCTTTTTTTGTCTTTATTTATTTTTTTAATGTTACATTAAAAAAATGAGGTCCCCATATACCTCCCCCACCTCTCCCCACTCCTCCCCCCATAACAACAACCTCCTCAATCATCATGAGACATTCATTGCATTTGGTGAATACATCTCTGAGCACCGCTGCAACTCATGATCAATGGTCCACATCATAGCCCACACTCCCACAGTCCACGAAGTGGGCTATGGGAGGACATACGATGTCTGGTAACTGTCCCTACATCACCACCCAGGACAACTCCAAGTCCTGAAAACGCCCCCACATCACATCTCTTGCTCCCACTCCCTACCCCTAGCAACCACCATGGACACTTTCTCCACACCAATGCCACATTTTCTTCAATTACTAATCACAATAGTTCATGAATAGAATATCAGTAAGTCCACTCTAATCCATAGTATATTCCTCCATCCTGTGGACCTGAGAATGGTTGTGTACACTCCACATCTGTAAGAAGAGGATGCTTAGTTTCCACATGGATGCTGGATACAATTCTCTTGCATTCTGTTGTAGGCACTCTTGGCTGCCTGATGTGGTGGTTGACCTTCTTCACATCCATGTTAGATGAGTGGGGTAAGTCCAATAAACCAGAGTGTAGGATTAGCAAGTCCATTGAGGCTCAGGACCTGGCTGACCATGTGATAGCACTTCATTGTATGGAGCCCCCCTTGTATGTGATGGTTTTCTTTTCTCTTGCTGCTTTTAGAATTTTCTCTTTGTCTTGAGAATTGGATAATCTGACAAGTATATGTCTTGTGATAGGCCTGTTGGGATTTATGGTGTTGTGCTTCCTGGTGCATTGTGCTTCCTGGACATATACATCCATCTCTCTCAGTAGATTTGGGAAGTTTTCAGCCATTATTTCTTCCAAAACCCCTTCTGTCCCCTTTCCCTTCTCTTCTCCTTCTGGGATGCCTATAATATGTATGTTTGTGCATTTTGCATTGTCATTCATTTCCCTAAGTCCCAGCTAGATTTTTTCTATCGTTTTATCTATCTGTTTGATTTCAGATGTACTGTCTTCCATGTCACTAATTCTCTCCTCTACCTCTTCTAATCTGCTGCTATTTGCTGAGAGTGTATTTTTGATTTCTTGAACTGTGGTGTTCATCACCATCATATCTGTTATCTTTTTTTGTATGTCTCCAATTCCCTCTCCAAGTGTTTTCTTCATATTGGTATAATCTCTTCCTTTACTTCATTAACTTGGTCTTTAATATGTGTTTTAAGATCTTTAATTACTTGTCTGATGTTCTGCTCCTCTTCCTGGTTTTTAGTTTGTTTATTCGATTCAGTCATGCTTTCCTGATTATTGGTTTGGTTTGTAGTTTTCTGTTGCTGTCTGGTCATCATTTTATCTTGATGGGTTTAATCAGTTCCTTAGCTTCTTTGTCTAGTCTTGGGGATTAATTAGTTGTTGTTCATGCATAAGTGTTATGTCTTCTCTTTGTCACTTTATTCATCTTACTCTATTTTCTTGTTGCTGGCTAAGTTCACTTTCAAGGAAAATATTAGGGCCAGTGAAAACAAAATGAGAAAGAAAAGAAAATATATAAAGTAGTGTTGGTAATATATGTTAACAGAGAAACAATGTGAGATCTAGAACAATGGATATTAGACTCATATAAGTTGTGTAGAGTTATAGCAGTAAGTAGAGTACCTATAATGAGACAGTCAACTGAATATGGGGAGGAATATAGTATGAATTAAAAGGCCAGTGTTTTCATATGAGAAGGAAAGAGAAAAGAAAGACAGTAATATCAAGAGTGGATAAAAGACAGAAAACAGAACAAAGGTATTAGAAAAAAAGTCAGACAATTTGGGAGCCAAAGAAGGGAGGATGTATGTAAGAGAAACAGTAGATGATGTAGGATAGACAGGTGTAGGAGAAAGGGAATAGTGTAGGTGGCCAAAGTAATACACAGAGAAAGGAGGGAAAGGATGAGGAAACACAGAAAATGTTAAAAGCTCCCTACAGCACCTAATATATAAAGACAATAAAATAAAATAAGAAGAAAAAGAGAGAAAAGGAGAAAAAGAGAAGAGAAAAGGGGGGCAAAGAAAAGGGGGGGGAACAAGCAAGAAAAAGAAAAAGAGAAAAAAAACTAAGTAAATGAAAAAGAACCTTTGGGGATTGAACAGGAGAAAAGACCAGGAGAGAGTGCAATATTAGCAACCACAATAAAAAAAAAAAGTACCAACATATCAAGCTAGGAATCCTCTTTGCAGTTAATAATATGCTTAGTGATTGACCTTCCTCCTTTCTCCCTTCCTCACTTCTCTCTCTCCCAGGGCAGCAGGAAAGCTGCCTGAGTGTTCTGGTAAGAGATTCAAGAAGGTCCTTGTTGAACCAACTCTACACAGAAGACTATGACTCTTTATTTCCAGCGTGAGAGCACCTACACCTCACCAGAAATCCCAAATATGCTATTGGAAGCTTGGATAGCACGTCCTACAGTCCCTCCCCCTTAGGTGTGCTCGGGGAGATGTAATTTATTTTCTGACTCCACCTTCTCCCAGACCAGGTTTCCTATCCCAGAACGTTTAGGTAAATTGGGCTTTCTCAGCAGATTCGCCTCTCCTTTCTTCCCAGACTCTCCCCAATTCAGCTGGTACACTCCTCCAAGCTCAAGGAGAGAGAAAGAAAAAAGAAATGCAACAAAAATGCAGAAGACTAGGGTAATCAAGGACCTTAGATGGACTTCAGGGCATGGTGGGTTTGGGGATGGGAAATCTGTCACATTGCGGACTCAAGGTGTGTGAGTCTCTGGAGCATGGGCCACCAAGATTTAAGGGACACAGACCCGGGAACCACACATCTGGTTACAGGGGACCTGGGAACACAGCAGCAAACAAAGCCTTCAGGAATCACCACAGCCAGGCCGTCAGCCCTAGGGCAAGGGGTCCTGCCCACAGCTTCTGATCTCCATGTCAGAAACCCAAAATTCCACCTCTCACAAGAATTTCTTCTGTCACTGTCTCACCAAATCGACATCCAGACACCTCCTGCCCTGCAAGCCGCTGAAATAGCCCACTCAGGGCTTGGGAACACCGCAGCACAATGAAGATTTCAGGGATCACCATGGCCAAGCCACCAGCCCTAGGGGGACAGGTTCTGCCTACAACTTCTGACCTCCATGTAAGAGACCCAAAATTCCACCTCTCACAAGAATCTCTTCTGTCACTGTCTCACCAAATCGACTTCCAGAAACCTCCCACCCTGCAAGCCCCCAAAACAGCCGGCTCAGGGCTTGGGAACCCCCCAGCACAACAAAGCCTTCAGGAATCACTGTAGCTGGGCCACCAGCCCCAGGGGGAAGGGTCCCACCCACAACCTCCAACCTCTGTGCAAGAGACCCGAAATTCTACCTCTTGCAAGAATCTCTGTCACCGTCCCACCAAATCAACGTCCAGACACCTCCTGCCCTGCAAACACCTGGAACAGGCAGGTCCAGCAAGACTCCAACCCAACTCAGCCCAGCATTATTTATTATTGCCAAAAGTTGGAAGCAACTGAAGTGTCCACCAACAGAAAAATGGATAAGAAAATGTAGTATATACATGCAAAAGAATATTATTAAGCTGTAAGAAGGAATGAAGTATTGACAAAAGTCACAACATGGATAAATCTTGAAGACCTTATGTTGAGTGAAGTAAGCCAGTCAGTAAAGGACAAATATTGCATGACCTCACTGATATTACCTGAACATAATGAGCAGACTCACAGAGATAGAGACTGGAAGATAGGTTACCAGGAGACAGAAAGGGCAGAGAATGGTGACCAGAAGCTCAATCTGGACAGAATCTATGATATATTGGAAGGGGATCCTTTGGCAGTGGATGGGGGTGATGGTGAGGCAGGGATGTGAGTGGGGTTAATGGTATTAGAGTGTGATAATGAGCAGGGTTTGGGGGGGAATTGGATTATCCATGGAACTGGGGGGATGGCTGAGGGAGGGAACAGGTGAACTCTCTAGAGGTGATGGTTTGTGGTTGAAAACATTTGCAGGAATGTTCTTTTGGCATTTATGGGAGAGTAACTCATGCAGGGTGTCAGTGGTGGAGAGATGTGTGGGAAAAGGTGCACCTGGGATATGCTTCTGTGGAAGATGAATGTGTTCAACGTGTCATAACTTGTTATCTCAGTGAGTGGAGACCCACTCAATAAAGAACAAAATATTGAACATCCATCCTGGGGAGTCCTGCTACATTCTCAAATAGAAGGGTGAGAGTTTCTGGAGTACATAGGCAGTGTGTAATAAAATGATGCAATATTAATGCACCTAACTATGAACCTTATTCTTGTAAAATTGAAACAATGTAATATTAACAATTTCCTAAGAGTTTCCTCCTGAAATCCTCCTTGTTGCTCAAATGTGACTTCTCTCTAAGTTAAACTCAGCAAATAAATGCATTACCTTCCTCGTGGCATGGATCATGATGCCTGGATTTGAGCCTCCCTGGTACTGAGGGATCAATTTTGAGCACCAACCAGTGATGCAGTTGGAAGAAGACCTTGATCAAAAGGGGGAAACATGAATAGACAAGAGTTTTTACTGCTAAGAGATTTCACAATGAGTTGGGAGGTCATTCCAGAGGTTACACTTACAGGTATCTCAGGCACACTAACTGTAACTGTGAACAAAGTCTCAAAAAAGGGTGCTCTGCAGGGCTCTAGAACCATCTGGACACTTTAGGCAAGGCACAATATTCCTTCAAATCAGCACTATGTTGGGAGGTCTTACCTTAAGTTATAGAACATCCTATTACTCCAATGTAACAGAGTTAAGTTCCTATAATTTAGCTACACATAATTCTTCTACCCCTTTTATTTGTACCTATAATTAGCACTATAAGCATTAATTATGTGTCTCAGAGACTTAAAAATCTCCAGTCTGTTTATATGACAGTTGAGCCCTGAATTGCACAAGAGTTGCAATGAACACTTACTTTCCAGATCATTAACCTTGGCCAGGACAACTAACAAAACGATGATGATGGACAACTCCATCCCATAAAGCACAGAGTACCTACAACTACAAGCAAAACAGTTCCTTCCTTCTGCCCCATAAGAGGTAAGTCCTTCTTAATTTGAGACACAGAGGGCGCCACTATCCCAGAATCCTCAAGGACAAGGAAAACAAACATAAGGGGAAATGCAACCATGGACAAAGTAAACTTACTCATATTGTAGTAATGGCAGAACTTGTGACATGTTTAAAAAGATAGTGGTTACAAGAGATTCTGTGGGGGGAGGGGATAGGAGGAATGCAGGGCATTTTTAGAGCACTGGAATTAAGTGTAAACCACAATGTCAACTATAGACTTTGGTTAGTAGCAATGATTAAACATTTATTCATCAATTATAGCAAATGTGCCAAGCAATTATATGATGTTTTTAATAGGGCAAGATGTGGGAATGGGAGTGGGTGCAGTATATGAGAATTCCCTATATGTCTGATGTAACTTATCTGTACTCTAAAAATAAAATTTATCATATTTTTAAAAAATGTCCGGATTTTGTCAAATGACTTTTCTGCATCAGTGGGAAAGATCATGTGGTCCTTCCTTTTTGTAATGTCATGTATTACAATAATTGAAATTCTTATGTTGAACCACACTTGCATACCTGGAATAAAGCCCACATAATAATGCTGTATATTTCTTTTAATGTGCTGTTGGATTCTATTTGCAAGGATTTTGTTGAGGATTTATGCACCTATATTCAAAAGAGAATTTTTTTTCCTTATTTATCTGTCTTTGTTATTAAGAAAATTTGACTCCCTAGTATGAGTTTGGTAGTTTTCTCTCTTTTTCACTTTTTTGGAAGAGGTTGAACAGGGTTGGTATTATTTCTTCCTGGAATGGTTGTAGAATTCACCTGTGATTTTATCTCTCCTGGACTTTTCTTTGATGGGAAGGTTTTGATGTATAATTCAATTTCTTGTCTTTTAATTGGTCTGTTGAGGTCTTAATTCTCCTAGATTCAGGTTATGTTGTTCATGTGTTTGTTGAGCTTTGTCCATGTCATCTAAATTGTCTAGTTTGTTGGCATACAATTGTTCAAAGTATCTTCTTATGATCCTTTTTATTCATATAGAATCTAGTAATGACCCTCTCTAAATTTAATTTTCTTTATTTGCATCTTCTTTCTTTTTTCTTTGTCAATCTAGCTAAGCATTTGTCAATTTTATTTATCATTTCATATAAATAACTTTTGATTGTGCTAATTCTCTTTTTTTTTTTGGTTCTCGAGTTCATTTATTTATGCTCTAATATTTATTATTTCTTTCCTTCTGCTTACTTTAGTGTTAGTTTGTTGTTCATTTTCTAGTTCCTGTGGGTTTGCTGAGAGATTTTTATTTTATTTTACCTCTTGCTTCTTTTTTATTTCTCTATTTTAAATGGTAAATTAAAAAATATGAGGTCCTCGTATAACCCCCACCCCTCACCCCACTCCTCCCACATCAATACCCTCTTTCATCATTGTGGGTCATGCATTGCACTTGGTGAATATATTTTGGACCACTGCTGCACCACATGGATAATGGTTTACATTGTAGTTTACACTCTCCCCCAGTCCACTCAGTGGGCCATGGCAGGACATACAATGTCCAGCATTTGTCCTTGCAGTACCACCCTCGACAACTCTAAGTCCTGAAAATGCTCTCACATCATATCTCTTCTTCCCTCTCCCTACCCTCAGCAGCTACTGTGGCCACCTTCTCCACATCAATGCTAGAATTTCTTTCACAATAATTCCATAGTAGAATATCTGTAAGCCCACTCTTATCCACATTCTATTCCTCCTTCCTGTGGACCCTGGGATGGTTATGTCCTATCCCCCTCTACATCAAGAGAGGGCTTAGATTCCACATGGATGATGGATGCAATTCTCCTGCTTGCAGTTGTAGGCACTCTTGGCTCCCTGGTGTGGTGGTTGACCTTCTTCATCTCCCTGTTAGCTGGCTGGGGTAAGTCCAATAAACCAGAGGGTAGGAGTTGCAAGTCTGCTGAGGCTCTTGGCATGGCTGCACATGGACAGTCCAGAGATTCAGGTCTCCTGAGTATATACCAACCCCAGCACCAACCAAAGGTCTGGTAAAAGTAACAGAAGAAGCATGTGTAGAAAGGTCACATCTGAGTCCAGCTCCATCACACTCAGGAACACAAACCCCAAAATAGCACCAACTGACATGGCACTGAACTCCAGAGCCATCTGCCATGACAGTAGAACCTGTGGGTCTCTGTAGCCCTCATGAGAACCAGTAACTGGGGTTGTATCTACTTTGACTGTCTCTGGGACCCTGCTGAGGCATGCATAAGTGCGACCCCTCTGACGTGACCTCCCAACTCTTTTATGGAGACTCATAACCATATAAGCTCATTTGTCCTTTCCATTTCTCCCTTTAATTCAAGGTCAAGAAGCAGTTTTTAACACCTGATATTACATGTAGGTTGAGATATTCTGCTGGTTTGAGCTGAGCTGATCCTTTTATTCAAGATCTTTTTCTAGTTACAGCATCAGCTGGTGCTTGGTAGTAATCCCTCGGTGCCAGGGACGCTTATCCCCGGGGTCATGTCCCATGCTGGTGGGAAGGTAATGCATTATCTTGCTTCTTTTTTTAATGTAACCATGTAGTGCTACAAATTTCCCCCTCAGCACTGACTTTGCTGCATCCCATAAGTTTTGGATATAATGTGTTCTTGTTTTCATTAGTCACAGGATATTTGCTGATTTCACATGTAAAATCTTCTTTGACCCACTGATTGTTTAAGAATGTGTTATTTAACCTCCATATTTTTGTGGATTTTTTAGTTCTCCACCTGTTATTGATTTCATTTACAACTTCACTGCATTATGGTCAGAGAAGCTGCTTTGTATAATTTTAATCTTTATAATTTACTGAGACATGTTTTGTGACCCAGCAAGTGGTCTATCCTGAGGAACGATCCATGTGCACTTCAAAAGAATGTATACCCTGTTGTTTTGCAGTGCAGTGCTCTGTATATGTCTATTAAGTCTAGTTCATTTTCATATTATTCAAGTTCTATATTTCCTTATTGTCCTTTTGTCTAGATATTCTATTGATGACACTGGTGTGTTAAAATCTCCAAATATAGGTGTCTATTTCTCCCTTCAGTTTTGCCAGTGTTTGCCTCATGTTTTTTTTGGCACCATTGTTAGGAACATAAATATTTTTTTTTCTTCTTGGTGGATTGTCCCGTCTATTAATATATTGTGTCCTTCTCTTATAACAGCTTTTGCCTTAAAGTCTATTTTGTCTGATATTAGTATTATTACTCTAGATTTTATTGGTTTCTCTTTGCATGTGATATATTTTCCCAGCCTTTCACTTTCACCCTCTTTGTGTCTTTGAGTGTGAGATGTGTATTCTGTAAACAACATTTTTGGATTATGCTTTTTAATCCATTCTGCCAATCTCTGTCTTTTGATTGGTGATCTTAGTCCATTATAATTCAGTGTTATTACTGTAAAGGCAATACTTATGTAAGCAAATTTGATCTTTGGATTTGCATGTTATATATGTTTTGTCCCTTTTTCCCTTTATTGCCACCACATTTTCTGTATAGTTAATAATATTTGATGTATCCTACTGATCACTTACTCATTTCTGTTTCTGTATGTTTTTAAAATACTTTTATACAGTTACCCTGGTGTCTATATTACAAAAACTACATCTATAAACTCTTAACTTGAAAAGATGCAGTACTATTGGGTTTTTGCATTTACCCTTTTAGTTACCCTTACTGATAATCTTCATTTCCTCACAAAAGACAAACTTCGGTTTTTAAAATTTTCTTTATTTTTAATTCTATCATTTTTCTCTGAACTAAACCTTGTTATTTCCTTCCTTCTGCTCATGTTGGATTTAATTCACTTTTTTTTTTGTAGATCCTGCAGTTTTTTTAGTTTAGTTCTCTGATTTGAGATCCTTCTTTTATAATGCAAAAAAAAATCTTTCTTTTGAAATGGAAATAATTAGAGGTTTCAATATCTTTCTCAGCCCTGCTTTTACTGCATCCCTTAACTCTTGCTATGTTGTGCATTTACTTCAAAATATTTCCTGTTTTCCCTTGTGACTTCTTCTCTGACCCATTGGTTGTTTAAGAGTACTTTAATTTCCACATACTTGTGTATTTTCTATTTCTCCATCCATTGTTAATGTCTAGGTTCATTCTGTTGTGGTCAAAAAGAGATATATTGTATGATTAAAATATTTTTTTAAATTTATTGAGACTTGTCTTATAACAGTATATATGGACTATCCTGGAGAATTATCCATGTGCACTATGGAGTATGTATATTTTTTTTAATTTAGAAAATTTATTGAAGTATATAATTAATACATAAACATACATAAACAATAAGTGTATAGTACAAATTGTGAACTTACAAAACAAACATGCATAACAGTATGCAGGGCCCTCATATCTCACCCTACCACCAATACTTTGCATTTTTGTGAAATATTTTTAACAAACAATGAAAAAGCATCTTTAAAATATTACTACTAACCAAATTATCTTATTTTGGTGTATTTTTCCCCAACCCACCTTATTATTACTATAATTTTTATATCATTCATACACGAATATGTATAATAAGTGTATAAAAAATTTGTGAACTTAAAAGGGAAACATACATAACATCATACAGGGATCCTGTACATCAATGCACAACCAACACCTTGCATTGTTGTGAGACATTTGTTACAAATTCTGAAAGAATATCCTCAAAATCTTACTATTAACTATAGTCCATATTTTACATTTGGTATAATTTTCTCCCAACCCACCCTATTTTTCTTAAGTATATTTTTATTACAGAAGTTGTGAACTTAAAAAGTAGTCATGCTCATGTGCAGAATTTCCATACAAAACCCCTCCATCAACATACCATGATGTGGTGGAACATTTGTTACAGATTGTGAGAAAATATCATCAGACTATTACACTAACAATTGTCCATAGAATACATTTGGTACACTTTTCCAATACTCCCTCATTATTAACACAGTACATCATTGGCATAGAAACATGAAGGTTACAGAATTGCTGTTAACTGCAGTTCATAGGTCACTCCAGTTGTATTTTTCACATCCTTCTCCATATTCCCACCACCTGAAATAATGATGTACATCTGCTCTAGCTCACAAAGGAGATACTCTTGTATCTGTACCATCAACCACAATTCTTATCCACCTCTGGGTTCACTGTGTGATTCAGTCCCTAGATTATTCTCTTGACAGCTAGATTATTCAGTTGACAGCTGCATTCATAGACTATCCTTGCCAGCTATATTCCCATTTATAAACCAGCTGTTACTCACTATAATATGTTAACATTAACTATTGAAATTTCCATACTTTTACAGTAAAGTTAATTAAAACTTCTACATACATTAGGTATCAATAGTCCATCTCAGCCCTCCTCTAATCTCCTTTAAGAATCCACCTCCTACTACCAGGTTTTGAAGATATTTTCCAACATTTTAATCTAGAAACTTTATGGTTCTTGTATTTATATTTAGGAATTTTATCCATTTTGTATTAATTGTATATGTGTGAGTCAGGGGTCCTCTTTCTTTCTTTTGGCTATATATATCCAGTTCTCCCAACACCATTTGTTGAATGGAGTGTTCTACTCGAGCTGGGTGGGTTTGAAAGTTCATCAAAAAGCATTTGTTTCTGAACCATCAATTTTGTTCCATTTGGTCTGTGTCTGTATTTATGCCCATTCCATGTTATTTTTACCACTGTAGCTAGGTAATATGATTTAAGGTCCAGAAGTGAGAGTCCTCCAACTTTCCATTTCCTTTTTAAGATGCCTCTGGCTATTCGGGAAATTTTACCCATCCAAATAAATTTGATGATAGTGTTTCCTTTTATTTTTAAAATGCTGGCGGAATTTTTATTTAGATTGCATTGAATATGTATATTAATTTGGATAGAATTGAAATCTCAATGATATTTAGTCTTCCAACCCATGAGCATGGGTGGTTCTTGCAATTATTTAGTTCTTTTTAAATTTCTTTTAACAATAAGTTTTAGTATTCCTAATACAAGTACTTTATATTCTTGGTGAAGTTTATTCCAAAATACTTGATTATCTTGTCTTTAACATAAATGGGATGTTTTCCCCTGAATTTCTCCTTAGATTGCACATACCTAAGATCTTTTAAAGTTTATTTTATCTGATAGAAGTATAGCTACCCTGGCTTTTTTTTTTTTTTTTTGCTATTGCACGTGTGGAATATCTTTTTCCAGACTTTCACTTTCAGTCTATTGGTATCCTGGGATCTAAGGTGAGTCTCTTGTAGAAAGCATATAGGGGGCTCATATTTCTTTATCAATTCCACCATTCTGTGTTTCTTGATTGGGGAGTTTAATCCATTAACATTCAATGTTATTATTTAAATGCAGTTCTTACCTCACCCATTTTGACCTTTGGATTTTATGTCATATTTTATTTTCACCACTCCTTTGAGACTTTTTAATTACTTTTGCTGATACAATCTTCATTTTGTGACTCTCTTCCAAGCCTCTCTCTCCTGGCTTTACTTTTCAGACTATAGCAGACCCTTTAGTATTTCCAGCAAGGCCAGTCTCTCTGTTATAAACTCTCTCAGTTTCTGTCCATTTGTAAATATTTGAAACTTGTCCTCAATTTTCAAAGACAGTCTTGCTTGATATAAAATTCTTGACTGGATTTTTTCGTTTTGCAGTATCTGGAATATATCATACCACTTTCTTCTTGCCTCCATGGTTTCTGGTGAGAAATTAGCACATTCTTATTGGGTGTCTCTTATATGTTACGCATAGCTTTTCTCTTGCTGCTCTCAGAATCCTCTTTGTATTTTATATTTCACATTCTGATTAGTATGTGCCTCGAAGTTGGTCTATACAGATTTATTCAGATGAGAGTACTTTGTGGTTCATGGACACAGGTGTATGTGTCCTTTAATAGGGTTGGGAAATTTTCTACCATTATTTCTTCAAATACTCCTTCTGCCCCTTTTCCCTTCACTTTTGCTTCTGGGACCCATGACAAGTATGTATGCATATCTCTTCCTGTCTTTTAGTTCCCTGAGGACTTGACCAATTTTTCCTTTCTTTCTTCATCTGTCTATTTTATGTTAAATTTTGGAGGTCATGTCTTCAAGCTCACCAATCATTTCTTCTGCTTTCTCAAATCTGCTGTTTTATGACTCCAGTTTATTTTTCATTTCATTTATTGCACCTTTCTTTCCCATAAGTTCTGCTATTTTTCTATGTATGCTTTCAAATTCTTCTTTGTACTCATCCAATTCTTCTTAATATCCTTAACGTATTTAGCCTTCTCATTGAATTTATTAGGGAGATTTTTTTGAACATCTATAATTAGTTGTCTCAACCCCTTTATGTCATCTGGAGGCTTATCTTGTTCCTTTAATTGGGCCATATCTTCCTGTTTCTTGGTATGGATTGTAGTTTTTTATTGATGTCTTGGCATCTGGCTTACTTGGTATATTTATTCTGGGTGCAGTTTCTCTCTTTGTTTAGGGCTTTCTTGCTCTTTCTCTCTTGTTGGTTGTGTAGTAAGACCTGTAGATGTAGTTTTTCATGAAAGATATGGAGGCTCAAGTTGCCCACATTGCCCCAGGAATCAATTAATCTTCTTTCAGCTTTCTCCCTTGCCAAGGATAGGGACAGAGCCACAGCCATGTGTAATAATCCAATTCATGGAGCCCTAGACTGTAGTTGCCCAGAAAGTCTGATGAAGGCATGACTTTCCTCCCCTGTCTGAGGCAGTGATGGACCTGCAGGTGTGGTCAGCAATCTATGCCATGCAGGTCCAAAATGACCACAGTTGCCCCAGCAGACTTCCAACTCTTCAGTCTGTGCCAGTCAAATGTATCTGCAGTTATCAGGAGAGGCTGGTGCAGGTCCCACCAGCTTCCTCCCTGCCAGAGGTGGGGCTGACTCCTAGGCAAGGATTGCAGTCTGATCTTGGTGGAAAAAAGCTGGTTCCTAGCATTGCTGTGATTTTCAATCAACCATGCTTACCCTCATGCCTAGAGTGGAGTCAAAATGGCAGCTACCAGACTATTTCTGACTTGGACAGGTTCAAACTTTAGCTAGCTGAATTTACTAATAAGTAGCTGACATTGGTGCCCAAATGTCACTTCCTTCCCAATTTTTGGGAAATGGATCTTCCAATTCCAGCCATGGAGTAGCTTCCAAGGTGGCTTCTGCCACCAGTGGAGGATGGGCACCAGCTTCTGTGACATGGGGTGCTCTACTCATGAATTTTCTCTGCAGATGGGCAGTCTCTTCCTTCCATTCTTTCAAGGAAGTGGTTTATTGAAATCTCCTACTATTAATGTAGAACTGTCTACTTCTCTTTACAAATCTGTCAATATTTGCACTATATTTTGTGGTTTTACTGTGAGGTGCATATATATTTATCATTGTTGTCTTCTTGTTGAATTGACCTCTTTTTCAGTATATAATAACCTTTATACCTTGAAACAGTTTTTACTTAAAGTTCACTTTATCTGTTATTAGCAGCTGTTTTCCTTCAGCACTTTCAGTATTTCAACTTAAATACTTCATACCTCCACAGTTTCTGAGGAGAAATTAGCATTTAATGTAATTGGAACTATCATACATAATAAGTTGCTTTTCTTTGGCAGCATTCAGAACTCTTTCCTTGTCTTTTGTATTTGACAGTGTGATCATTGTATGATGGGGTGTATTTTTCTTCATGTTTATCTTTTTTTTTTCTCTCTCAGCTTCTTGGGTGTGTATATTCATGTCTTTTGCTAAGTTATGGAAGTTCTTGGTTGGTAAGTCTTTGAATATTCCTTCCTCACTTTCTCTATTTCTTCTCCTGGGCTTCCCATAATGCAAATATCAGTATGCAGATTGTGCCCCAGAAGTGTCTTAAGCTCTTTTTGCTTTTTATAATACTTTTTTTCTTTTTCATTCCTCAGCCTGACTCACTTCAATAGTTGTATCTTCAAGTTTGCCAATTCTTTCTTCTGCCACGTCCAATCTGCAGTTGAAACCTTCCTAGGCATTTTTCATTTCAGTTATTGTGGTCCTGAAACCCAGTAGTTCTGGAGTTTGTTTTTTCCAGTTTGTATCCTTTTGAAAACTTCTACCTATCTATTAAAATTCTCATATTATTTATCTGTGGTTTTTCTGATATCCTTTCAATTTTTCTCTGTATTTTCCTTCAGCATCTTGAACATTTTTAAGATCATTTTTTAAATGTCTGTATGTGGTTTGTCCATGTTTTGGTCTCCTTCATTCAAGTCTTCTGGATTTTATCCTCTTACTTTTTATGAGCCATATTTCCTGTTTCTTTTTTTTTCTTTTTTGAGCTTGTAATTTTTTGTTACACACTGCGAATTTCATTGTTTTTAAATGTTACCTCTGAGATTCTTTTCTCATGTCTGTCTCTTGATTTTTTAATGAGCTAGTGATAAGACTAATATTTTCTTGAGTATCAGTTCTCCTGTGAGGAAGGTCTGCTCATGGCAAATGCAGAATACAGGATCATCCATCTTTTCTAGTACCGTGTCTTGTCCTGCACTTTTGATTTTTGGTTGTTTTGGAGTTCTCCTGTATACAGCAGGTTGGTTGTCCCCTCTGTTTTCCAGAAGACAGACCTCTCTCTTCTCAGGTATGTAAAGCAAGCATGCCTTTGTCTCAGGCTGTCTGCCTCTATAGTTTCCCTACATTCTTTTTGTTGTCTCAAGCTGCTTTTGCCTGGGGATGAAATTCCAGGAGAAGGGCATACCAGAGAGTAGTTTCCCAAGTCCATCTTTCTCAGCCAGAACAAGGCAAGGGGCACAGGATTGGGGAACAATCAGGCTCCAAAATGCTCTAGGGAAGGGATTCGTAAAGATGCTTCTTTGTCTCCCTGAAGTTGAAATTACTTGGCCTGCCCAGAAGATGAAGCCCTTCAACTAACTGTTCCTCATAGCCCTAAGAGAACTTATTGAATTTTATGTCTCCTCAGCTGCCTTTGTCCAGGGCAGATTGGAACAATGGCTGACTTCAGTGCCATGCCCACAGCAATTCAATGTTGCTAATCAAAAGGTGTGATCAGTGATTGGCCATGCCCACCACTGGTGTTGTGAAAGAGGATTTGGGAGTCCCTTTCTGTCACCAGTGTTCTAACCAGTGTTAGAACCCCATGATTGCCTGTTGTGAGTGTGGGGCATAGGTTCCCATAAGCCACAAGGAGAGAGAACAATTTGCTAGTCATGCTGTAATTTACCAGCCTCTTCTTCCCACTCTTCCCCAGATGCTGGACAGTTTAACACTGGGCTCCAGAGTTTCAAAATAGTTGTTTCAGACAGATAATTCTTGTTTAATAGTTGTTCTGGTGGAAGTATTGAATCCTGGAGCTTCCTACTCTGAATCCTGGAGTTTCCTACTCTGCCATCTTCCCATTCTTCTACCCCATCCTTATTTTTTTTCATTAGATACCACAAATTCTCAGTTTGGATGATGACTGACTGCTTTGTGAATGGAATCTGAAGCTATGTAAAAGAAACGTATTCAATGTTTTCCCAGAATCTCTTCCCACCACATTCATTTCCTTCCATATGATTTGCATTATTATGGAAAATTTTGAATTATTTGTCCCAAGTATATTAGATGTTGATGAACATTTGAAAGCACTGGCTCAATAGGGAAGGCCTGGTCTACCTGCTCTTAAAATGTCTCTCTGTATTTTTCTTTATGTATCCCTGTAGCAGGTTGAATGACTGCTGATAGCAGGTATGCAGGGGTTGGGGATTGGGGGTTAGGGAGGAGGGAGGCAGGAGGGAGTGAGGGGGAGAGAATGAATGAAAGAATGTATAATAGATCACAGACCTCAATGTTGCATGCTTTCCTGGACAATCCACAATTTGACATAAATTAATAAAGTGTGTTTAAGCAACAATGTGAGCAAAGGCAGTAGCAAGCCTGAATGTACAGCTCTCTGATGGAGCAGAATTCTTTCATTTTACTACTTCAGTTGTTCTTAAGTAGGGGTCACATAAAAATTCTCTGGAGGAAACATCTGAAAGTGCAAAATACTGAGACCTACCCTAAGTGATTCTGATTAGGTATCACTGCTTAGAAAAGCTTAATACTCTCAGTATAAATCAGAAGTCTAAGAGAGTTTATTACATTTTTTCAGAAGTTGAAACAAAATGAAATACTTGTATTGGGGAGGGCAGATATTTGGCCCAACATAATGTGATTTGTAGAAAAGATAAACCAGAAAAATATATTTCTCACAGACCAGCCTGCAGCCTTCCTCAAAATTCCTGTTATTAGAGAACCATTGCATTGGGCTTTAAGCCATTTCCCCACCAGAATCACCTGTTTATGTGAAAACATTACATAAATGAATGTATTCAACCACTGATTAACTCTTTAGCACAGACGAGATTAATTCCCACCTTAGTTCCAAACGAAATGAGGTGCAAAGAGCATAAATTAATTTTGCCAGTTGTGAGGGTAGAGGGAAGAGAAATTTTTAATGTGGGGAGTTGTTACCAAAGAAAGCAAGGCCAGATGTAGTCCATCAATGAGAGGAGAGAGAGAGCCTGATGGGGGACGTGGGGGGGACAAGATGGGAGCCACTGAGGAATGAAGGCAAACTGACGAATGAAGATTTGCCAGCAGGATCCCAGAGACAGCCAAAGCACATACAACCCCAGGTACTGGTTCTCATGAGGGCTACAGAGACCCACAGGTTCTATGGTCATGGCAGATGACTCTGGAGTTGAGTGCCATGTCAGTTGACCCAACTTTGGAATTTGTGTTTCTGAGTGTGATGGATTTGGACTCAGATGTGACCTTTCTACACATGCCTCTTCTGTCACTTTTACTGGTCCTGTGGCTGGCGCTGGAGTTGGTGTATACTCAAGAGATCTGAATCTCTGGACTGTCCATGTGACAGTCAGGCCCTAAGCCTCAACAGACTTGCAACTCCCACCCTCTGGTTTATCCAATTACTCTTTTTTTTGTCTTTATTTATTTTTAATATTACATTAAAAAAATATGAGGCTCCTATATACTCCCCACCCCCCTTACCCCACTCCTCCCCCCATAACAACAATCTCCTCCATCCTCATGAGACATTCATTGCATTTGGTGAATACATCCCAGAGCACTGCTGCACCTCATGGTCAATGGTCCACATCACAGCTCACACTCTTCCACATTCCACCCAGTATCCAATTACTCTTGATGGAAGAAGTCTGCTTCTCTCACTCCTACAGGCTCAAGTCTATTGCTTAGAATTATTCTTCACTGACCCTGGTTCATTCAAATGCAAAGTAACAGAGAAAGGCTGGAGAGACTTAATCCTACCATTTAGGCTACAAACTATTAAACAACTGATTGATTTGGCTAACAGCTTAAAGAAAACATATGAACATACATTGGAGCGATTGTCAATTCTGGGAAAACAGTTGAATGAAGTTAGACAAATGGAGAAAAAACTTTCTCAATCTCTTTGCAAATACCATTTTCTGTTTACTCACCTAAAACTGAACCAGATTTGTGGGGCCTTCTAATTCTGGTGGCTATGGGAACTGATGTTTGGGTGAAAAAAAATATTGTCAGGACCCTTCATTACTCTGAAAATGCTAAAGTGTAGCAATCACCAGGCAACATAGGCTGAAAGGGGGATACTGGGGACAGGGGAAACGGTCATGTAGATTTGGCTGTTTTAAGTTAACTGAAAAATAGTGAAATGGTGAAAGTTCAGGTATGGCTGTAGAAAAAACAAAACAAACAAACAAAAACCCACAACGTTTTGATACATCAACAACCTGAATTACACTAGATATTTTATCTCTCTTTTCAGATACCAATAAAGCCCATTTGCCCAGATTGCCTCATATAATTAAGGAACTGTGTACCCTTAAAAAATATTTTGATTTATTTGCTATTGGATCTTTTAGTTGCTCTTTGTCAGCTGACTTGAACCTTGGAATTTTTATTAATTTTTCTTTTTCATATTTAGCCATGAAAAATAAGTATTAAAGCACATATCAAATCTAAGCAGACATCTTTAAACCAAGCCAAATTCATGACCCCTTTCTTGTCACCCTCCACTCCACCCCAAGTTAGCATCTACTCTCTATAGCAGTGTTTTCAATTAAGGGAATTATAAGTTTTTTCTAGCTGAAGTGGCCTGAGTGTGGACCACTTTCTTAAGTGAAGTTCAAAAGACAGGTTTCAGGTGCGGGAAGGTAATATGTTGGACATAAAATTTATTCACTATGGATTTAAAAATCTGCTCAAATTTCCACAAACACCCAAGATCTTAACAGTCTCAGAAAGAGAAGGCAGTGTGATGCAGCAATTTAAAATAAAGATTTTTCTTTGCTTTTTGGTGGATATTTATTTATTTAGTATTATTCTTTATATATTTATATTAAAGAAGTTGTAAACTTAGAAAACAGTCATGTCCGTGTGTGGAATTCCCATACAACACCCCTCCACCAATGAACTACGTTGTTGTTGAACATTCGTCACAGATTGAAAGATAATATCATCAGACTATTCCCGCTAACTGTGGTCTTTAATGTACATTTCGTATATTTTTTCCATACCCCCCTGTTATTAGATCAGTACACTTTGATACTGATGCCAGAATATTACAGTACTGCTGTTAATTATAGTCCATAGGTTACATTAATTACATTTTTTCCATGCTTCTCCACATTTCCATCACCCTGCAATAATGATGCACATTTGTTCTAGTTCATGGAGAGACATTCTTGTATTATAATTCTCATCCTTTTCTGGGTCGCTATGTCATTCAATCCCTAGATTTTTTTCTAGCTTTCTTTCCATTGACATTTACATCCACAGACTACTCTTTTCAGCCACAATCTCATTTATAAACCAGTTGTGTTAGTTTTACTCATGATTCCACAGTTTTACAGTCAATTAATTAAAACTTCTACATACAATAAGCATCAGTACCACTTCTCAGCCCTCCTCCTATCCCCTAATAATCTATACTCTAGGTTTTAAGCTATTAAAAAGTCTTTATTTTAGGTTTTAACTCCATATGAAGAATAAATGCATGGAGTAAAAACCTAAAGTTTTTTTTTAATACCTTATTACACCCTTGTGAAATTCAAATCTATCAGCCAAGTAATTAAATTAGTTTTATTCACTCTCTGGCATATAAGTTTTTTTCCTTTAAAATTCAATGCCATGTCCCAGCTGTCCTTAGAATGATTCTCATCATTCCTTTATGAACTTTTGGAAGGGTTGAGTCACAGATCCTGCTTTCACATGTTAATCTCCTTACTACAGTGGTTCTCTGAATTTGGCCTCCAGACCAGCAACATCAGTGACTCCTGGGAATTTGTTAGAAATTCAAGTTCTTGGGACTCACCCCAGAGCTGCTGAATCAGAAATTCAAACTCTGGGATAGGAATGCTAGTGGAGGGGATAGGGAACAGTCTGTGTTTTAAAAAGCTGTAAATAATTCTTATACATGCACAAGTTTGAGTTAAAACCTGTCTGTGAAAGTTCACTCTCATCCCTCCACTACACATACGGCCCTCTCTTAGAATCGGGTGCTAATAAAAGAAAATCGCATTTTCATTAGATTTCCAAGTGGTTTAGCAAGGCTGTTTCTACTGCCAATCATACACCCCACACACATACACACACAAAATTATGAGACAACAATATTCGTTACTTGAATATTCCAGGAAGGGTAAAGTGAACTACTTCCCTTCCCCTGGGAGAATCACAGGATAAGGTTGAACTAGGCAAAGTTTCCCCAGGTCAAGCATATCAGTTTATATAGCTTATCTTCCAGATTAAATTCATTGAGTATACAGATTTTAGGAAGGTATAAAGACTTCGTTCACAATAAAAATAAACTATAAATTATTTAATCACACATTTGGGCATTAAAAAAAGCAAATCTGATTTTCCTACTCCCAAACCACAATTCTTTAATAGTTTAGAAATATACGTAAATCTGGTCTTGATTATAGAATACTTTTCCTTGGTTTGCATGCATACCCTGTTGGAGAATTGGAAACTTAAACAATCTGTTTCTTACATATTAATGCACAGTTGATTAGCATTTTGAAACTGTCGTCATAAAGTCTAAATAAAACGTCTTCATAAAGTTCTTTCTTCGCAAGTTAGTGATAGCACCTTATTAGCCTGGCTTAGAGTACTATAGTAGCATTCTGCGGCAATTTCTCAGTGATGATGGCTTAGAATTTCCTAAATGTTTCTGAAGTACTTTCAGATCTTAGAATATGGGCGAGATTTCTCAGAATGGGCAGAAGTCGAGGATGACAATGAAGAGAGCTGTAGGGCTTTATTCCCTCTCCTGGTAGGATTTACAGTGTGAGATGCTTTGCGGATGATTTGAAGGCTTTTGTATTTTTGCTGCCAAGAGATTGATATATCTCAGTCGACTTAGTCAACTAGTCAATTTTTAATTTAAAAAACAAATTTTGTCAGACCAATTGTTTAACTGAATTAACTCTTGTTTTATTTTTTTTCCAAATTCTACTCAATTTATTCATTTTTTAAAAAATATTACATTAAAAAAATATGAGGTCCTCATTCACCCCCACCACCCCCACCCCACCACTCCCCCCACAGTAACATTCTCCCCCATCATTTCAGTCACAGGGAGGTACCAAACGTTTTATAGTCTATAGTCTGAAGTACTTGATCTGCACCAAAGTTGACTGAACCCAGATTCGCTATGGTCTAGTATGGAACATTTTAAGGGGACGTGCCAGGTGATAAATATTCTGTTCTCTCTGCAGATGGGTTTCAGTATTTACAAGGGAATCATCAGTTTCATTAAATCTTTTTATTATTATTTTAAATAAATAAAATGTTGATTGCCTTGGGGAACTGCATAGTGTATTGCACAAGCATTTGAATCACTCCGATATGGGTTTTAACCTTAATTCTTCAACTTTCTGTGTGACCTTAGGCAAATTACTTATCTGAGCCTCAGGTTTTCTCATTTGTGAAATTAAGGCTGATAATACCTCAACGTGCCTGATAATTAAGAAGTGATCAGTAAATATTAGCCCCTTCCAGGAAAGTAGACTGAAAATGAATTTAAATCTAATCCTAATTCAGATTAATAGACACTGAGTTGTCCTGATAACCAGAATGGTCTATAGTTTTTGTCTTCCTTCCAGAGTCAATATGTGTGTATGGGTAATATACAAGTTTGTTTTAACAGAGGGGAAGAGAAAGAGTAGGGACCTGCCGTTAACCTCCTTGTGTTTGATTTAATAACAAGTATAAAATGATTTAATTTTAATTTTGAAGAAAACAATACCTAAAGGTATAACGTAAGTACAGAATTCTGAGGGAAAAAAATCAAAGCTAGAATTGGGAGAATAGAAGAGAGAGGAGGAGGAGTAACTCCTAAATGCACTATGAGAGCATGCAAAAATAATCATAATACAAAACATACTGTAATAAGTACTATATAAATAACTATTAATACAAAGGACAGTGGGTATTTGTGAGAGAAAAGGAAGGAGAGGGATTACAATTATTCTGATTGAGAAAACTAGGGGTGAGGGAGTTTCTGGAAGTTTTCTCCACATGTCCTCTCATTTCTGTAGCTGGGAGACTAGTCTGCATTTGCAGCATGTATAATTGATTATCTCCTTAGGTGAATATCTCCTGAAAGATGATCTTATCTAACTTAAAAAACAAAAGAATGAAGGAAAATTATTGGCAGTTGGGAGTTTCAGATATCATGTTTCACTTTTTTGAGACATTAGTATTCTTTAATTTTCTCTGACTCTGACACAAAGAAGATAACGTGAGATCCACCAAACCACTGTCAATACCATATTTTTTAGAGGAAGATAAAACATACAAGTAAGGTATCAACTTATGCTTCACCTGTTAACACTACTCTAATGTACTCAACATTAAGGAAACAGCAAATTTAATAAAGGAATTTAAGATAATTAGGACTAGAAAATAATGAGTTAATAGTCTGTTAACAGTAGTTATACGCTTTCTTGTGAGCTGTTTGATCTGTGAAATTAATAATCTTTTCCACACCCTTTTTTTCCCCAAATTTTATGTTTGTAACACGACCTAAAAAGGAAATTTGGGAAGGAACATTTTTATTGATCCTACTGCCATATTTTCTGTGATCATTATTTCTTTGATTAAAAAAAAACACTTTTTTGGATACGTGTACAAAGCTTTAATTGATACTTTATGAAAAATATATATAACTAATGGGTTCTGTTGTTTGGGCACTTTGGTAGTTGCTTACAACAACTTTAAAAACAGAAATGTTTGAGAAAGCTCTGCTGAGGAAATGCCTAGGTACCTAACAAAGAACTCTCACCAGTATCCTTGTCCTTAAAGGAATTTAAAATTCTAGAGCTGTGTTTATTCTTCATTTTTGCCACTTGATATTCAATAGTATGTAAACTGTCTGTAATATAGTAACACTAATGCTCCTGGAATGTCATGAAAAATCTTATTTTGGTCCATTGTACCATAGGGTTAGTGCTCATATGCATGTGCTAAACATCTGGGTACTTTACATTTGAATGGTATGGTATCATATGCATTCTAGATATTTAAAAATCTTCATGGATGCAACTGCAGCAGAAAACTTTATCACAAATTATTATGCTTGTAGGCCATTCCAATTTTGATACAGTAGAAAAACATAATTTACCAGGCTAAGGAAACCATTGCCACAGGATTAAATACAGAAAGAGGGACCATGGTACCTCTAATAGAGAAAAAATAGACCTGATTTTCTTAGATGTAACATTATCCAAACTTATCCAAAAAATAGTGGGTCAAAGCCAGTATTGTTAAGAACATAGGAACTGGAGGAGTCAAATTTTTCTCAATTTGTGTCCTGACTCTGCCAAAAATAGCTCTGTGACTTTGGATGTGTGACCTCTCTGTCTCAATTTTCCTATTTGTAAACTGGGTATAATACTACTACTTACCTCATAAAATAGTTGTGAGGATTAACTGAGTTAATATAAGTAACAGTTCTGAGAATAGTACCTAATACATGGTAAATCATCTAAAAATTATGTATTATTGTTGTTGTTAGTAGCAATTTGTAACTAATGGCTCTTTGTCCTGGAGTAATTTTGAGACAGTAGCCAGCATACTGAAGAAAGTGGGATTGATTCTATTACTTTTTAAAGCAATTGTTGTTAGTTATTTTTTATTGCTCTATTCTGGCTATAAGAAAATAGTATGGTTCTCTAATCTTTGATTAGAATCATACACCTCTTAAATTATGGGCTAGTAATTAAGAAGCAAAAGTTTGGTATAATCCATGTTCCATATCACTCTTTTTAGCTAGTACAAAACAACCAGATGTAAATAATTCATAAATTAAGCACTGGCTTTTTCAGAGGATTTGAGGCTATTTAGAATATTAAAAACATTGTTAAGATCAAGGTGAGAGATGAGAAACAAATTAGAATTCTTTGGAATTATCCAAAGAACCTAAGGTAAGATAATGAATTCAGGTGAATAATAAATACCTGGATTTCCTGATCTTTTCCTGATCTTTCGTGATTTCTGAACACCCCAAAACTATGAAGACATTTTTATCAATTTATAAAGAACCTATATTTCTCAAAATAAATAAAACTAATATTTTGCAGTCAATTATTGATTTGTTAAGCCCAGCAGAAAGGAACCCTTAAATTACTGGGAGATTTGTACACAAATAATTTGTAGAACAATGACGAAAATAAAACAAACTTTAAAAGTTTTTAACAGACATTTGGAAGGGTTGGAAGGTAGGGTGAACATACATTCTGCAGATTTTCACAGACCTGTATCTGTCTTTATCAACAGTAAAGACTGACTCTCTGCAAAATATATGAATAAACAAAAGTCTCTTTGCCATCATTCCTCTTCTTTTGTTCCTTCATTTTTTTTTGCTAGTATTTCACCCTTGGTTCCCCCAGATCTGTCACCCGAAGAACCCTACTTGAGCAGGCAAGTTGCCCCATATTTCCTACCTTTCTTTCTTCTACTCACAAAGACAATGAACAGACTCTGGCATTTTAGAAAACCTTTCAGCAAAAGTGGGGCAAAAAGCTATTGTCTCAATATCTGTACATCAGTTTCAGTAAATATGGTATGAATATGTTAAAAGATTATTGCTGTGGAAGGGAAAGGGTTTTATATTGGATATGTGGGAGTAGTGTATATTGTATCTATGAATTACTGTGATCTATAACTCTTGTGAAGAGAAGTTAACAATTAGGAAAAAAGAAAAGAAAAAGATAGGATGTAAAATTTTTCCAAATTAATTTGTATTCTATATCTAACCTTTAAACTCATTGCTATATTCCATTTTACTATTAACGGAAACTGGCATTATATTGGGCTTCACTTTTCAGGAAGTTTTGAATCACAGAGTAGTTCAACAATGGCAGCGGAGGAATACTGGTATGGGATGTTATTGACAGGGGACATATGGTTAACAGGGAGTTATACAGGGCATGTGTTCGGGGTGTATGGAAATGTTTGGATATATTCATAATGGAAACAATTAAAAACAACAGCTGGGAGGGTGCTGGGTTCCTGGCCAGGGGGGCTCTGTCATGGTCCCTAGGGGAGCAGCAGCAGTCCCCCGGGTGCAATGGCAAGGACCAGAAAAGAATGAAGGTCCAACAGTGAGCCCCTGATACTAATGACTATGCTTGTGAGCCTATACGCCTGAAATAAGAACAAGGCCTAGAGCAGCACTGTGCCTAAGAGTTCCCTCCTGAAAGCCTCTGTGTTACTCAAAGGTGGCCAGTCTCGAAGTCAAACTCAGCATGTAAATGCACTGCCTTTCCCCCAGCGTGGGACATGACACGAGGGGATGAGCCTCCCTGGCACCGAGGGATCACTACCAAGTATCAGCTGATGATGTAACTAGAAAATGACCTTGAATAAAAGGTTCAACTCGGACCAGCAGAATATCCCTGTCTACATATAACAACAGGAGTTAAAAATGCTTTCTGACCTAAATTAAGGGGGAAATGGAAAGGACAAATGAGTTTATATGGCTATGAATCTCTAAAAAAGAGCTGGGAGGTTATCAGAGGGGTTGCCCTTATGCACACCTGAGCAGATTCCCAGAGACAAATAAAGTAGATACAAGCCCAGGTATTGGTTCTTCTGAGGGCTAAAGAGACCGACAGGTTTTATGGTCATGGGAGATGGAGTTCACTGCCATGTCAGTTGGCCCTTCTTTGGATTTGGTGTTTCTGTGTGATAGAGCTGGACTCAGATGTGATCCCTTTTCACAAGCCTTTCCTGTTACTTTACTGGAA
Organism: Dasypus novemcinctus; assembly: GCF_030445035.2. Classification (NCBI taxonomy): domain Eukaryota; kingdom Metazoa; phylum Chordata; class Mammalia; order Cingulata; family Dasypodidae; genus Dasypus; species Dasypus novemcinctus. The sequence continues at coordinate 112,646,753 of NC_080704.1, forward strand.
TTGTAGTTGGTGCTGGGGTTTAAGATATATCTAGGGGATCTGAATCTCTGGACTGACAATGTGATAGCCAGGCCTTGAGCCTCAACAGACTTCAGCTCCTACAATCTGGTTTATTGGACTTACCCCACTCAGCTAATATGGAGATGAAGGTCAACCACCACACCATGGAGCCAAGAGTGCCTACAATTGAAAGCAGGAGGATTGCATCCCCCTCTTGACAAAGATGTGGAATGGACACAACCAATCCAAGGTCCACAGGATGGAGGAATACAGTAAGGATTAGAGTGGACTTACTTATATTCTATTCATGAACTGTTGTGGTTAATAATCGAGAAAATGTGGCATTGGTGTGGAAAAAGTGGCCATGGTGGCTGCTGGGTGCGGGGAATGGGAGGAAGAGATGAGATGTGGAGGCATTTTCGGGACTTGGAGTTGTCCTGAGTGGTGCTGCAGGGACAATTACCGGACATTGTAGGTCCTCCCATGGCCCACTGGATGGAACGTGGGAGAGTATGGGCTATGATGTGGACCATTGACCATGAGGTGCAATGATTCCCAGATATGTACTCACCAAATGCAATGGATGTGTCATGATGATGGGGGAGAGTGTTGTTGTGGGGGGAGTGGTGGGGTGGGAGTGGTGGGGGTGAATGGGGACCTCATATTTTTTTAATGTAATATTTTTAAAAAATGAATTTAAAAAAATAAAATTAAAAAAGAGTTTCTTACATTACCTCTCAATTAAGCTAAAAATTAAGTCAAACATTTCATGAACTGCTAAGTCTCATAATGAGTAAAGTAAATATAGTAAGAATAAAGTGCCACCTGAGGTTATTTTATGGAGATAATGAGACTATTCTTTATCTTTATTGTGATAGTGGTTACACTAATGCCTGCGTTTGTCAAAACTCATAGAATTGTACATTAAAACAGCTGAATTTTAATTATGTAAGTTATATCTCAGATCCTGACCCCTGAAATATGTCACCTCAATTCTTTTTCTTTCGTTTTAGTATTTAAAAGGGAGGAATTTGAAAGATAGTGGATAGATGAATGGATATAGCTATAAAGATAACAGTTTCTAAAATTTTAGGAAGAAAACGTCTAGCTGGTGTTTTGAGATTGAGACTTGACCCTTGAGGCATAATTTCAGGCTCATCCATACCACTGACTTCATCCCACTTTCCCAAGTGATGCCATGGATGTTACTTTCCCAATCTGGAGTTTGTTTCTGCTTCTATAAACTTAAGGGGTTGGACAAGAATTCTCCTTAAGCTCAGACAATTCTCTGTTGAGGTGTCCTTATTTTGGGGAAGGTGAAAGGCATGGGTATGGAGATTTGTTTAAGTGTCAATGGAATGGATAATGTCATGTGAAATTTGAGAAACATCTGTTTGCTTATAGCGTTCCTGGGTCAAGATGATGCCACCTCAGCAGAAGTGATGTATCAGGTTTCCGAAATGAGAATCTAGTAGACCCAGGGCATTTTGGACATTGTTAAAAAAGAGAGAGAGAAAGAGACTATTATACTTGCATAGTTTTAAAGGATTGTTTTCCTCTTTTGGTTTTTTTTTTTTTTAGAATTGTAGGTTTACTTTAATTTTATATCAATGTAAGAATTTATTCCATTAACATAGGATAATAACTACAACAATAAAAAAAATCTGCTTTGGTCCATGGATACACTACCCCCTTATGTTTATTCATTCTTAAATCTTGGGGTAATGTCTGCTTTAAATGCATAACACTGAGAGGCAACTAGATATTATAAGGCAGAAGAAATTAATTGTTTTGCTGGCAGTTGAAAATACTCCTCATCTTGGATATGGGATTGGTCCATCATTATTTTGTTAACTATCCTGGGCAAACCACAAGAACTGGAGAGTAGGAGTTGGCCACAACTCTGCTAGATTTCAGCTATATACTTATAAAGTATATTGAACATTATAGGTTCAACTAAAAAGGGTAAATGAATCATGATTAAGGGAATTATAAATGAGTATTACTATGTTATATTGGGGAAATAGATTTTCATATATTCACAGATAAAGGGTGTTGTTTCATGAGGCCATCCATAAACACCTCAGGAGTACTTTTTTAAAAGTTTAAGTTTTTTTTTTCATTATTGTCTTTTAAAGAAGATAAATAGATCACACTAAATGTTTCGTTAAAAAACATGAGGTTCCCATTTACACCACTCCCCACCCTACCCCTGCTCCTCCCATATCAAGATCCCCTTTCATCATTGTGGCACATTCATTACATTTGGTGAATACACCCTGCAGCACTGCCACACCACATGGACCATAGTTTACATTGTAGTGCACACTCTCCCCCAGTCCATCCAGTGGATACTGGCAGGATATACAATGTTCTGCATCTGTACCTGCAATACCATTCAGGACAACTCCAAGTCCTGAACATTCCCGGTATCACAACTCTTCCTCCCTCTCCCTGGCCTCAGCAACTCCCATAGCCACCATCTACACATCAATGATACAATTACTTCAATTGCTAGACACAACAGCTCTGTAGTAGAATACCAACAAATCCACTCCAATTCGTATTACATCCCTCCTTCCTGTGGATCCTGGGATGGCGATGTCAACTTACCTCTAAATTGAAAGGGAGTTTAGATCCCACATGTCTGATGGATGCAATTCTCCTCTTGTAGTTGTAGACATTCTCGGTTCCCTGATGTGGAGATTGAAAATTACTGAATCTTAAAAGAATAAAGTTTGCCTCCAAGATAGGTAGGTAAATTTTTCTGAATATTTTCTGAAAGCTTCACTGTCCTGTAATTGTTTGCTCAAATATTTGTCTTTGAATTAGAAGAGAATATAATTAGAGAAAAATTAGAGAAAAAATAGAATTAGAGAAAAAATAGAATTAGAGAAAAATTTCTATTGTTGACTGCATCAATAAAGAATGTCAGATAGGAATTCATTGCACAGTATTGGTATGTTAATATAATGTAACCAGATTATTTTTGGGAGAGCTGGATTTCCACTTCCAAATTCAAATAGACCTAGATGAAATAGTAAAGTTGATTATATGGTGATTTTGAAAAAGAAACAATAATAGGAGCCAAGGCAAACCATGTTCTCTGGTTGAACTTGCTTGTCGTCAACCTCTATGGAGCATCTATAAGTGAAACCTGCCAAATAAGATTCTTCATTAATAATTAGATTATTATTTATGTCAATAACTTGTAATATTGTATATCACTAGTGTCAGCATGATTTTAGTGACTCATAATCTGGCACGGTTATGGTTATGATTACATGCGACTTCAATCTAGAGATCAGAAATAGAGGAGAAGTTTGCATATGTTTCAGACACACAGGAGTGGTCCTCAAATGAGTGCAATGAAGCCATGTTTCTCTTGCAAAATATTTCCAGAAAATATGAAACAACTATCCAAAGAGAGAGAACTACTTTATAGCATTTCCTTAAATTAAATACCTTTTCTTAGTACAATGACATGCATGAATATTATTATTGGCACTTCTTTTTGAGATATTCCCCTAATTGCATGTGTAGGGTTGGGTATGTGTGGAAAGACTCAGAGAGGACAGGTGGGTAGTTTGGGATCCCTTGCCATTTAGAAAGTTTGAAAAGACTAAAATAACTGTTTGATGGCAGTTTTGTAATAGGCTAGTTGACACTGAAGCCTTGAAGTTGGAGTCCTTGACTTAACTTGTTTTTAAAGTTCATGTCCAGCACCTTACATTGAATTAATTAGTCCTGTTTTGTATAGCATTGTTTAGTGGATATATGTTAGGCAGTGTGCTAATCTTTTTATGTACACAATTTCTTTCATTCTCCAAGACATCTGTGAGGAGGGTATCATCATTCCCATTTTACAGATGAAGAAACCAGGATTCAGAGTGGTCTAGTAACTTGCCAGTCATATACTTAGGGGATGATAAACAGCTATCCAATGAGATTCAAAAATCAAAATGCTCTTTATAACATACCAGAGATCACTTCAATGTAGTAAATGATTCACCATAAATGAATGTGTTCGTTTACTATATTAGTGATTATTCTTAAAATATTTATTTTTGCTAAACTGTTCCTCTGAAAAGAGTAGAAGAAATCCATACTTAAAGTATCAACAACAGCATGTAAATGCGTTCCCTTTCCCCCAGCGTGGGACATGACTCCTGGGGCTGAGTTTCCCTGGCGCTGAGGGATTACTACCAATCACTAACTGGTGATGCAACTAGAAGGAGACATTGAATAAAAGAGGGAAATGGTAAAGATAAATGAGTTTACATGGCTAAGAGTCTTCAAAAAAGAGTCAGGAGGTCATCAGAGGGGTTGCACTTACACATGCCTCAGCAGGATCCCAGAGACAGTCAAAGTAGACACAATCCCAGGTACTGGTGCTTCCTGAGGACTATGGAAACACACAGCTTCTATGATCATGGTATTTGGCTCTGGAGTTAAGTGCTTTGTCAGTGAGCACTACCTGGGAATTTGTGTTCCTTAGTGTGATGGAGTTGGACTCAGATGTGATCTTTCTACACATGCCTTTTTCATCACTTTTACTGAACCTGTGGTTGGTGCTGGGGTTGATGTACACCAAGGAGACTACAAATTCTGGACCGGCCATGTGCCAGCTGGGCCATGAGCCTCATAAGAGTTGCAGCTCCTACTCTCTGGTTTGTTGGACTTGCACAGGTTGGTTAACAGGGAGATGAAGATGCTTAACCACCACATCAGGGAGCTGAGATTGTCTACAACTCCAAGCAGGAGAATAGCATCCATCAAACATGGATATAAGCCCTCATTATAGAGGGGGAAAGGACATCACCAACCCAGGGTCCTCAGGATGGAGGAATAAAATATGGATTAGAGTGAACTTACTGGTATTCTATTATAGAACTATTGTGACTGGTAATGGAAGAAATTGTAGCATTGATATGGAGAAAGTGGCCACAGTATTTGCTGAGGGCAGGGAGAGGGAAGAAGAGATGAGATGTAGGGGCATTTTCAGGACTTGGAGTTGTCCTAAATGATATTGCAGCGACAGATGCTGGACATTATATGCCCTGCCATAACCCACTGAATGGACTGGGGGAGAGGGTAAACTACAATGTAAACCATAATCTATGCAGTTCATCAGTGCTACAAAATGTATTCACCAAATGCAATGAATGTGCCACAAAGATGAGAGAAGTTGTTGATGTGGGAGGAGTGGGGGAGGGGTGTGGGGTATGTGGGAACCTCTTATATTTTTTAATGCAATATTTTTGTGATTTATGTATCTCTAAAAAAAAAGACAATTTAATAAATATATATATAAAGTATTCAGTCATTATTTAACTTAAATAACTGCTTTATTGAGATACAATTCATATAACACTTACCTTTTCACAGTGTACAAGTCAGTGTTTTTTTTGTGTATTCACAAAATTGTGCAACAACATAATTATCTATTTCCAGAAAATTTTCATCACTCCCAAGACATTCCCAATTCCCCTGGAAAGAGTGGAACTCAGGAAGTCTGAACTCTGGCAGGCCTGGGAAGCCATTTTGCTCCAAAATGTAGCAAAAGAATTTGATGAGGGATGTAACTTATGCTTTATGGCCTAGTAACTGTAAGCTTTTACTCCAAATAAATACCCTTTATAAAAACCAATCAGTTTCCGGTACTTTGCGTCAGCACCTCTTTGGCTGATTGATACATATACCACATAACAAATCAAAAGGGAAAAGCCACATGATCATTTTGATTGATGCATAAAAGGCATTTTACAAAACGTATCATCCTTTCTTGTAAAAAACACTTCAAATATAGGTATAGGAGGAAAATTCCTTAATATAATAAAGGGCATATATGGAAATTCCATAGACAACATTGTACTCAATGGGGAGAGTTTGAATGATTTCCCCCTAAGTTCAGGAACAAGACAAGGATGTCCACTGTCACCACTGCTATTATACATTGTACTAGAAGTTCTAGCTAGAGAAATTAAGGAAGAAAAATTATATAAGGCATACAAATTGGAAAAGAGTATTAAAACTCTCACTATTTGCAGATAAGATGATCCTATATTTAGAAAATCCAGAACATCTACAACAAAGCTAATTGAGCTAATAAATGAGTTCAGCAAAATGTCAGGATACAAAATCAGGACAAGAAATCAGTACCAATTCTATATATTATCATCTGGGTTCCACTCTTCCCAGGGTTCATTTCTCTCCAGGCTCAGCTCCTCTATTTTCTCCACAAGGCCATCTGTAGACTATCAGGCAACTAGCTCTGTCTCTTTCCCAGGGTTTCATTCTCTCTAGGCTCAGCTGCTCTGCTCTTCTGTGTGCTTAATTCCAGTGCTCCAGCTCAAAAGTCCAGCATGAAAACTCCAACATCAAAATGCCAACTAAATCCTCTCCTCTACCATGTAGTTTTATCTGTGATTCTCTGCCCCCTTGATCCTACTGATGTGGCATAATGAAAGCCCTAATCATAATTTAATCATGTCCAGGTACAAACTAGTTTACAAACATAATCCAATATCTGTCTTTGGAATTCATAAACCACATAAAACTGCTCCTGTGTATTATGTAAATTGATTTTCTTATGTTGAACCACACTTGCACACCAGGAATAAAACGCACTTAATTGTGATGTCTGTTTTTTTAATTTTTTTTAAGTTTAATTGCCTTTTTTTAAAACAAGATACATAGATCACCAAAAATAGTATATTAAAAAAATATGAGGTTCCCACATAACCCACACTGCACCCCATTCCTCCCATATCAACAGCCTCTTTCATCATGTGGCACATTCATTGCATTTGGTGACTACATTTTGGAGCAGTGCTCTACTTGTTTTTATATGCTGTTGGATTAGATTTGCAAGTATATTTTTTTTGGAGAATTTTTGCATCTATATTCATAAGAGAGATTGGTGTGCAATTTTTTTCCTATATTATATTTATGTGGCTTTTGCACCTGAGTGATATTGGCTTCATAAAATGTGTTGGGTAATTTTCCATTCAACTTTTTGGAAGAGTTTAAACAAGATTGATATTAATTTCTCTCAAAATGTTTCTTATAATTCACCTGTGAAGCCATCTGGTCCTGGGCTTTTCTTCTTTGGATAATACTTGATGACTGATTCAATCTCTTTACTTGTGCTTTGTTTGTTGATTTCTCATATTTCTTTAAGAGTCAATGTATGTAAAAATAAGTCAATGTATGTAGGTGGTACATTTCTAGGAGTTTGTCAATTTGATCTAGTTTTTCTAATTTGTTCACATACCATTTCTCATGATATCCTCGTATTATACTTTTTACTTCTTTGGAATCAGTTATATTGCCACCCCCCTGCCTTTGATTACTGATTTTATTTGCATCTTGATTTTTTCCATTGTTAGCCTTGATAAGGGTTTGTCAATTTTTTTTAGTTTCTCAAAGAACCAGATTTTGTTTTTGTTGATATTCTCTATTTTTTTTTGTTCTTAAATTCCCTTTATTTCTGCTCTAATCTTTGTTATTTTTTCCTTCATGCTTGCTTTGGGATTGGTTTTCTGTTCTTTTTTCTAGTTTCAGGTAGATCTTTGATTTTAGCTTATTCTTCTTTTTTAATAGAGACATTTAGGGCTATAAATTTCCCTCTCAGCACTGTCTTGTTTTCATTTGTCACAATATATCTACTAATTTTTCTTGAAATTTCTTCTTTGATCCACTGATTGTGTAGGAGTGTGTTGTTTAGCCTCCATATATTTGCAGATTTCCCCATTTCCAACCTATTATTGGTTTCCAGCTTTGTTCCATTATGATAAGAGAAGGTGCTTTTTATAATTCCAATCTCTTTAAATTTACTAAGAGTTCTTTTGTGACCCAAAATGTGATATATCCTGGGGAAAGATTCATGAGCAGTTGAGAAGAATATGTAATCTACTGTTTTGGGGTATAATGATCTGTAGATGTCTGTCAGGTCAAGCTCATTTAACATATTGTTTAAGTACTCTGTTTCCTTTTTGATCTTCTGTCTAGTTTTTCTATTAATGTGAGAGGCATTTTGAAGTTACCAACTATTATTGTAGAGATGTTTATTTCTTCTTTCAGTTGTTCCAGAGCTTGCCTCAGGAATTGTTGGGTATCCAGGTTAGGTTAATAGATATTTATGACTGTTACTTCTTCCTGGAGGATTATTCCTTTTATTAATATATAGTGACCTTCTGCATCTCTTCTCACCATTTTGCATTTAAAGTCTGGCACCAGTATAGCTACCTCTGATGTCTTTTGGTTACTATTTACATAAAATATATTTTTCCAATCTTTCACTTTCAATCTATTTGTCTATTGGGTCTAAGGTGAGTCTCTTGTAGACATCATAGGGATGTCTCATTATTTCTTATCCATTCTTCCAGCTTATGCCTTTTGATTGAGGAGTTTAATCCCTTAACACTCGAAGTTATTACTCTAGGCATTACTTACTTCAGCCATTTTGTTCTTTGGCTTTCATAGGTCATATCTTGTTTTTATTCATCTTTTTGCGTTTTTGTTACCATTTCTGACAGTCTTCACATCTACACTCTCCTCCAAGCATCTTTCTCTTCTGGTTGTACAGCTCCCTGTAGTGTTTCTTGCAGAGCTGGATTCTTGTTTATGAACTCTTTTAGCTTCTGTTGATATATGAATATATTAAGCTCACCATCATATTTGAAGAACAGTTTTGCTGGATAATGAATACTCGGCTGGTGGTTTTTCTCTTTCAATACCATAATTGTATCATACTCTGCCTTCTCACCTCCATGGTTTCTGAAAAGCAATCTGCACTAAGTCTTATTGGATGTCCCTTAATGTGATATTTCTGCCCTTGCTACTTTTAGAATTTTCTTTTTATATTTCGCATTTCACATTGTGCATACTATATTTCTTGGGGTAAGTCTATTTTGATTTATTCTGATTGGAGTATGCTGTGTTTCTTGGGCATGTATGTTCATATCTTTCATTAGAGTTGGGAAATTTTTAACCATTATTTCCTCAAATACTCTTTCTGCCCATTTTCCCTTCTTATCTCCTTCTAGAAGTCCCAAAACACATACGTTGGTGTGCTTCATGTTATCATTCAAATCCCTGATCCCCTGCTCATTTTTTCCATTCTTTTCTCTGTTATTCCCTTCATGAATTTCAATTGTTCCTCTCTGATGCTTATTCTTTCTTCCATGATTTCAAAATCTGCTGTTGTGTGCCTCTATTTTACTTGTAATCTCAATTATTGTGTCTTTCTTTCCCATAAGCTTTATTTTTCTATCCAAGATTTCAATTTTTTCTTTGTGCTCATTCATTGTCTTCTTAATGTTTTTCATTTCTTTAGCCATGTTGCCCTTCAAATCTGTGATTTGACTTAGGAGATTTGTAAGAACCTCATTGATTAGCTATTTCAAGTCCTGTGTGTCATCTGGAGTTTTGATTTGTTCCTTTGCCTCTTCCTTTACCTTGGCATGGCTTGTAATTTTTTGCTGATGCCTAGGCATCTGCACCTTTTAAAATTTTATTTTTTAAATATTTTTCATTTATTCCTCTCCCCTTCCCCCCCCCGCCCCCCCACCAGTTGTCTGCTCTTTGTGTACATCCACTGTGTGTTCTTCTGTGTCCACTTATATTCTTGTCAGCAGCACTGGGAATCTGTGTCCCTTTCCACTGTGTCATTCTGCTGGGTCAGTTCTCTCTGTGTGTGGTGCCACTACTGGGCAGGCTGTACTCTTCTCATGCTGAGCAGCTCTCCTAATGGGGCACACTCCCCATGCATGGTGCTCCCCTATGCCACTCCTGCATGGCACGGCCCTCTATGTGCACATCAGCAGGGTGTGTGAGCCAGCTCATCACCTGGCTCAGGAGGCCCTGGGTTTGAACCCTGGACATCCCATGTGACAGGCAGATGCTCCATCCATTGAACCAAATCTCCTTCCCTAAAGTTTATTTTTAAAGAAGCATTAGATCACATAAAAAATAGATTGAAAATAGGGGGATTCCCACACTCTCCTTTTCCCACACGTTTCCCCATTCACAACATCTTTCTTTAGAGTTGTACATTTGTTACAATTGATAAACACATATTAAAGCAGTGTTGCTAACTATGGTCAATAGTTTACATTATAGTTTACAGTTTGCACTGCACATTTTTATAGGTCTTGACAAAATGTATAATGGCTTGTATTCATCTTCACAGTGGCATTCAGATCAATTCTAATGTCCCCAAAATGCACCATGTTACACCTATCTTTCTCCTAACTTCCCTCAGAACCTCCGGTTGCCACTGTCTTTATATCAATGTTACAAGTTCTTCCATTACTGGAATAATATAAATCAACCATTACTCCATATTTGCATCCCCTCCTTATGTCTGTTCATTCTTCAATCTTGAGGATTTTGGGATGGTGATGACCACTCTGTTTGAGAGGGTGCTTAGATCCAATGGGGCAGATGGATGGAACTGGCTTGATTGTAGCTGTAGATATTCTGTGTATTTTGGGATGGACATTGTCCATTATCATCCTTTTGTTAGTTGTCTGGATGAACTGGAGAGTAGGTGTTGCAACTCTGCTGAGATTCAGGGCTCAAATGACATAGGAATGGACTGAAGAATTAAGTCTCTGTGACATGTATTTAATGAGTATATAGTGCTAATTCATTGTGGTTTTGATTTGCATTCCCCTAATAGCTAGTGATATTCTGCAAACTTTCATGTACGTTTTAGCCATTTGTATTTCTTATTTGAAAAGTGTCTATTCAGATCTCTTCTCCTTTTTTCAAGGGGTTGTTTTTTATTTATTTTCGAGGCATAGAATATCTTTATATATATTGAATAATAGGCACTTATCAGACAAATAGTTACCAAGTTTTTTTTCCATTGAGTAGGTTACCATTTTTTATTATTAATTTGCAAATATTTTCTCTCCCTTTATTTTTTTAAGATGTTACAGTAAAAAAATTAAGTGGTACCCATATACGCCCCACCCCCCTCACCTCACTCCTCCCATAACAACAACCTCTTTCATCATCATTGGACATTAATTGCAATTGGTGAATACATTTTGGAGCACTGCTGCATCACATGGATAATGGTTTACATTGTAGGTTACACTTTGCCCCACTCCACCCAGTGGGCCATGGCAGGACATATAGTGTCCAGCATCTGTCCCTGCAGTACCACCCAGGACAACTCCAAGTCCTGAAATGCCCCCACATCATATCTCTTCTTCCCTCTCCCTACCCTCAACAGCTACCATGTCCACTTTCTCCACATCAGTGCTACAATTTCTTCCATTACTCATCACAATAGTTCCATAGTACAATATCCATAAATCCACTCTAGTCCATACTCTATTCCTCCATCCTGTAGACCCTGGGATGGTTATGTCCACTCCACCTCTATATTAGGAGGGGTCTTAGATTCCACATGGATGATGGATGCAATTCTGCTTGCAGTTGTAGACACTCTTGGCTCCCTGTTGTGGTGGTTGGCCTTCTTCATCTCCCTGTTAGCTGGCCAGGGTAAGTCCAATAAACCAGAGGGTAGGACTTGCAAGCCTGCTGATGCTCTGGGCCTGGTTGTCACATGGACAGTCCAGAGATTCAGGTGTCCTGAGTATACACCCACCCCAGTGCCAATCACCGGTCCAGTAAAAGTAGCAGAAGAGGCACGTGTAGAAAGGTCAAATCTGAGTCCAAATCCATCACACTCAGGAACACAAAGTCAAAGTAGGGCCAACTGATATGGCTCTGAACTCCAGAGCCATCTGCCATGACCATAGAGCCTGTGGGTCTCTGTAGCCCTCAGGAGAACCAGTACATGTATATACTTTAGCTGTCTCTGGGACCCGGCTGAGGCGTGCATAAGCACGACCCTTCTGATGACCTCCTGACTCTTTTTTGGAGACTCATAGCCATATAAACTCATTTGTTCTTTCCATTTCCCCTTTTCATTCAAGGTCAAAAAGCAGTTTTTAGCTCCTGATATTAAATCGAGGCTATATATTCTGCTGGTCTTAGTTGAACCTTTTATTCAATGTCTCTTTCTAGTTACAGCATCAGGTGGTGTTTGGTAGTAATCCCTTGGTGCCAGGGAGGCTCATCCCTGGGAGCCATGTCCCACACTGGGGGGGAAGGTAATGCATTTACTTACTGAACTTGGCTTAATGAGTGGCAACATTTGAGCAATATGGAGGCTCTTAGGAGATAACTCTTAGGCATTCTGCAGCTCTAGACCTATTTCATATTTCAGGCACACAGGCTAATAAGCATAGTCATCAGTATCAAGAGCTCATTATTGGACCATTCTTCTTTATTGGTCTTTGCCAATGCACTTGGGGAATTGTTGCCGTTCCACTGGGGAATGTGATAGAGCTCCCTTGGCCAGGAACTCAGCACTCCCTGTGTTGTCATTTTTAACTGTAACTACTATGAAAATATCCAAACGTTTTTATGTACCCTGGATACATGCCCTGGAGAACGCCCTCCCAACAATGTGCCCCCCCATCAATAACACTCCACACCAGTGTTCCTCTCCTGCCATATTTGAACCTCTCTGTGTTCCAAAACTTCTTTAAAAATGAAGCCAAATATATTGCCAAGTTCCATTAATAGTAAAATGAATATAGTGATGGGTTTAAAGATTAGAAATAGAACATATACTAATTTAGAAAAACTAAAATGAAGTAAAAATAAACTGGGGTATTAGAAAATGAAAAATACAGTAAAGCTTTGTTTATGATATTTGGCCTTTCATCCCTGCAATAGGTGTTGTCCTGTATGTCCAGTGGCAAGGCAATTTCTTTCATTTCTTCAGTGTCTACAACCTTTCCTTTGTTTTTCCTCTAATTCTTAATTTCATCTTCACAAAAGTTTAAGATCACAGTAATTTACATATACAATATAGGGGACTCCCATATATCCAACATCAAACCCATTTCCCCCTTCCCCAGCAATGATCTTTTTACCTGTTCATGTTATATTTTTTGCAGCTGATGTACAGATTTTGAAACATAGTGTTCAAACATGGTTCCATTTTGGTTTACATTATGGTTTATATTCTAGACCGTGTGATATTTCGCAAATTTTTATTTTTTTATAAAAAATATAAAAGGTATAGATTTATACCTTTGTGGTGTATTTTAACATGTCCTATATCCATCATTGCATGGTTTTGTGGAACACTTCCATTGCCCCCCAGTTATCCTGGTTCTATCTATTCTATACCTCTCTCCCCCTCCTCTCAGGGCCCACAGTGACAACCAATCTTCATTACTTGAAGGACCAGATTCACTATACTTGCAAGAATGCTGAGGGCTTGACATACTAGACTACCCTAACCCATTGGGAGCCACAAATTCTCTCAAGAGACACAAATCCCTCTCTCTGAGAACAGCAGTCCTCCCCAGGTTGTGGGTGCACCTTCACACTCATTTTATGGGTCTCCACCCAATGATATACCACACTATGACAAAATGAGCACTAACACATTCCCTAGAAGCCTGCTGCTGTGCAAGATCCCCCCTCCTTAAACATCTTAAACAGGTAATCCTTACTTACTATATTTTCTATAGAGCTTTCTCAACATTATAGTGTCAACGACACACCTGACAAACTCCCATGTTCAAATATTCCCCGCAGCTCTCCCCCCAATTTCATGGGCCATCTGACCCATCCTCCCAACAGTCTTACTTGCATAAGAGTGGGTATATGCCCAGTAGTGGAAATGCTGGGTCATATGGCAAATCTATAGCTAGTTTTTTGAGAAACTGACAAACCGTCCTCCAGAATGGCTGTATCCTTCTGCATTCCCACCAGCAATGGGTGAGTGTTCCCATCCCTCCACATCCTCTCCAGCACTTTTAGTCTTCTGTTTTTTCCACTGCTGCCAATATTAAGGGAATAAGATGGTATCTCATTGAAGTTTTGATTTGCATTTCCCTAATAGCTAATGATTTTGAGCATTTTTAAATGTGTTTTTTAGTCATTTGTATTTCTTCTTTGGAGAAGTGTCTGTACAAATCTCTTGCCCATTTTTAAAATGGGTTGTTTTTTTTATTTTCAAGATAGAGGAGTTATTTATGTATGCAGGATATTAGTCTCCTATCAGATATATGGTTATCAAATATTTTCTCCCATTGGGTAGGCTGTCTTTTCACTTTCTTGACATAAACCTTTGAGGCACAAAAAGTCTTTAATTTTGAGGAAGTCCCATTTATTTATTTGTTCTTTTGCTGCTCGTCCTTTGAGTATGAAAGTCATGAAGCCATTTCAGATTACAAGGTCCTGTAGATGCTTCCCTCCATTGTTTCCCAAGGTCTTTCTGGTCTTTGCTCTTATATTTAGGTTTTTTGGCCATCTTGAGTTGATTTTTGTATAAGGTGTGAGATAGTAAACCTCTTTCTTTGCATATGGATATTCAGTTCTCCAGGCACCATTTGTTGAAGAGGTCATTCTCTCCCAGTTAGAAGTTTTGGTGGCCTTGCCAAATATCATATGACTATATAGATGAGGATCAATATCAGAATTCTCATTTTGGTTCCATCGGTCAGTGTGTCTATCCTTGTGCTAATACTATGCTGTTTTCACAACTCTAGCTTTGTAGTATATTTTCAAATCAGGTACTGTAATTCCTCCAATTTCTTTTTTTTTCAATATGTCTTTGGCTATTCAGGGCCTCTTTCCTTAACAAATAAATTTCATAGTTTTTCTAGTTCATTAAAAAATGCTGTGTTGATTTTTATTGAGATTGCATTAAATTGTAGATCAATTTTGGTAGATTTGATATCTTAATAATATTTAGTCTTCCTATCCATGAACAGGGAATATTCTTCCATTTATTGAGGTCTTATTTTATTTCCTTGAACAATGTTGTTTAGGTTTTCTGTGTATGAGTCTTTTATATCTTTAGTTAAATTTATTCCTAGGTATCTGATTTTTTAAATTACTATTGTAAATGGTATTTGTTTCTAGATTTCCTCCTCAGATTGCTCGTTATTGGTGTACAGAAATGCTACTCATTTTTGCACATTAATCTTATAACCTGCAACTTTACTGAACTCATTTATAAGTTCTAGAAGCTTTCCTATAGACTTCTCAGGGCTTTCTGTGTATAGGATCATGTCACTGGCAAATAGTGAAATTTTGACTTCTTCCTTTCCAATTTGGATGCCTTTTGTATATATTTCTTACCTCAGTGCTCCAGCAAGTACTTCTAAAACAATGTTAAATAGGAGGGGTAATAGTGGGCATCCTTGTCTTGTTCCTGATCTTAGAGGTAAAGATTTTAGGATTTCACCTTGTAAATCATGTTAACTGTGAGTTTTTCATATATACCCTTTGTCATGTTCAGAAAGTTTCTGTCTATTCCGATTTTTTGCAGTGTTTTTATCAAGAAAGTGTGTTGTATTTTGTCAAAAGCTTTTTCTGCATCTTTAGATATGATCATGTGATTTTCCCCCTTCAGTCTCTTTATGTGGTGGATTACATTAATTTATTTTCTTACATTGAACCATCCTTGCATACCAGGAATGAATCCCACTTGGTCATGGTGTATAACTCATTTAATGTGTTGTCTAATACAATTAGCAAATATTTTGTTGAGGATTTTCTCATCTAGATTCATTATAAAGATTGGTCTGTAATTTTCCTTTCTTGTGATGTCTTTGTTTGGATTGGTATTAGGGTAATGTTGGCATCATAGAATGAGTTAGGCAATGTTCCTTCAGTTTAGATTTTTTGGAAGAGTGTAAGCAAGATTAGTTTAGTTCTTTCTGGAATGTTTGGTAGAATTCATCTGTGAAACCATCTGGCCCAGGGCTCTTCATATTTGGACGTATTTTTGTTTGTTTGTTTGTTTTTATTATCCCCCCCCCCCTTTGTGGCTTTTTGCTTGCTGTCTCCTCTCAGTGTCCATTCACCATGTGTTCTTCTGTGTGTCTGTGTTTATTTTTATTTATCCCCCCCCACCTTGTGGCTTGCTTGTTGTTTTTGCTCTCTGTGTCCATTCGCTGTGTACTCTTCTGTGTTTTACTTGTCTCTCTCTTTTTTTTTGGTCATCAACTTGCTGAGTCAGCTCTCCATGGTGACTGTTGGCCGGCAGCACTCCACAGGACTTGCTAGCCAGGCAGCACTCCCTGGCACTTGCAGGCCGGGTGCAATCTGTGGCGCTTGTGGTCCGGATGGCACTCCACGATCCTTGCAGGCTGCTGGCTCTCCATGTCATGTGGGCAGCCTGCCTTCACAAGGAGGCCGTGGGAGGTGAACCCAGGGCCTCCCGTATGGTAGACAAGAACCCAGATGATTGAGCCACAGCCACTTCCCATTGGACATTTTTTTTTCTCTTAAATCTATTTTATTTATTTTTTATTGATTTTGTAAAATATTACATTAAAAAAAATATGAGGTCCCATTCGACCCCACCACCCCCACCGCACCCCCCCCCCCCCCAGCAACACTCACTCCCATCATTATGACACATCCATTGCATTTGGTAAGTACATCTCTGGATATCTCTGCACCTCATGGTCATTGGTCCACATCATGGCCCACACTCTCCCCCAGCCATCCAGTGAGCCCTGGGAGGATTAACAATGTCCGGTGATTGCCCCTGAAGCACCATCCAGTGCAACTCCAAGTCCCAAAGGCGCCTCCACATCTCATCTCTTCCTGCCATTCCCCATACCCATCAGCCACCATGTCCATTTTTTCCACTCCAATGCCACCTTTTCTCTGAGGTCCTTGGATTGGTTGTGTCCGTTGCACCTCTATGTCAAGAGGAGGCTCAAATTCCACATGGTTACTGGATGCATTCCTCCTGCTTTCAGTTGTAGGCACTCTAGGCTCCATGGTGTGGTGGTTGTCCTTCTTCAACTCCATCTTAGCTGAGTGAGGTGAGTCCAATAAATCAGATTGTAGGAGCTGGAGTCTGTTGAGGCTCAGGGCCTGGTTATCATATTGTCAGTAAAAAGATTCAATCCCCTAAATATATCTGAAACCCCAATACCAACTACAGTTCCAGTAAAGTAGCATGATAGTCTTATGAAAAGAGATCCCCTCTGGGTCCAGTTTCACCACGCAGAAACACCAGCTCCAAAGAAGGGCCATCTGTCATGGCAATGAACCCTATCTGCCATTGGACATTTTTAATGACTGATTCTATCTCTTGTAGTTGGTTTGTTGAGATCATCAATTTCTTCTTTCATCAATGTAGGCTGCTTATGTGTTTCTAGGAATTTATCCACTTCCTCTAAATTTTCCTTTTTGTTGGAATATAGTTTTTCAAAATATCCTCTTATGATAGTCCTTATTTCTGTGGGGTCAGTGGTGATATTCACTTTCTCATTTCTTATTTTGTATGTTTGCGTCTTCTTTCTTTTTTTCTTTCTTAGTCTACCTAACAATTTGTCAATTTTCTTTATCTTCTCAAAGAACCAGCTCATTGTTTTCTTTATTTTATTTAATTCTGCTCTGATCTTTGTTATTTCCTTCTTTCTACTTCCTTTGAGTTCAGTTTGGTTTTTTTATTTTATTTTTTTAGTAATTCCTCCAATTGTGCAGTCAGGTCTTCAATTTTAGCTCTTTCTTCTGTTTTGATGTATTAATTTATGACTATGAATTTCCCCTCAGTACAGCTTTTGCTGCATGCATCCATAAGTTTTGATATGTTTTGTTATTATTTTTATTAGTTTCAAGGTAGTTAGTGATTTCTTTTGAGACTTCCTCCTTGACCCACTGTTTTTCTAAGAGTGTGTTGTTTAACTTCCATATCTTGGTGACAAATCTGTGTCTCTGGCCCTTGCAGATTTCCAGCTTCATTCCACTGTGGTCAGAGAAATTATTTTTCATAATTTCAGTCTTTCTGAATTCTTTGACACTTTCTTTGTGGCCTAGCATATGGTCAATCTTGGAGAATGATCCATGTGCACTTGAGAAGAATGTATATCCTGCTGTATTTGAGTGTAATGTTCTGAATATGTCTATTAGGTTCAGATCCTCTAATATATTGTTCAAAGTCTTTGTTTCCTTATTGATTCTCTTTTGAGATGTTCTGTCCAATGGTGATAGTGGTGTATTAAAGGCCCCCATTATAATTGTAGAGGCATCCATTCCTTCACTTATTTTTTCCAATGTTTGCCTCACATATTTGGAGTCTTCCTTGTTAGGGGCATAAATGTTTATGATTGTTCTTTCTTCTTGAAAGATTACGCCTTTCACTAATATGTAGTGCCCATCTTTGTCTGTCACAATTGTTTTGCATTTAAAGTCTATTTTGTCTGATGTTAATATAGCTACTCCTGCCTGTTTTTGGTTATTGTTTGCCTGTAAGATTGTTTTCCAGCAATTCACTTTCAATCTCCTTATATCCCTGGGTCTAAGATGTGTTTCTTATAGGCAGCATATAGATGAGTCATATTTCCTTATCCAGTCTTCCAGTCTGAATCTCTTGACAGGTGAGTTTAATCCATTTACATTCAGTGTTATTAATTTCAAGGAATTACTTATATTTAGCCATATTTTCTTTGGATTTGTGTTTGTCATATTTTGTTTGACTTTTCCTCTTTTTGTCTTTTTAGTTGCTCTTACACTTTCCTCCAACTCTGTCTCTCCTGTTTTATTCTTTCCTCCTGCAGAACTCCCTTTAGTATTTCTTGAAGGGCAGGTTTCTTGTTGGCATACTCTCTTAGTTTTTGTTTATCTGTGACTATTTTGAACTCTCCCTCATTTTTGAATGCTAGCTTTGCTGGATAGAGTACTCTTGGTTGGAATTTTTTGTTTAGTTCCTTGAGTCTGTCATACCACTGCTGTCTTGTCTCCATGGTTTCAAATTAGAAATCAGCACTTAATTTTATGGCACCTCCTTTGTATGTCATGGTTCTCTTTTCTTTTGCTGCTTTTAGTATTTTCTCTTTGTCTTGAGAATTGGATAACTTGGCAAGTATAGGTCTTGGGGTAGGCCTGTTGGAGTTTACGCTGTTTGGAGGGTGTTGTGCTTGCCAGACTTGTATATCCATCTCCCTCAGTAGATTTAGGAAGTTTTCAACCATTATTTCCTCCAATACCCCTTCTGTCCCCTTTCCCTTCTCTTCTCCTTCTGAGATGCCTATAATACATATGTCTGTGCATTTTGCATTGTCATTCAGGTCCCTAAGTCCTTGCAGGATTTTTTCTATCTTTTTATCTATCAATTCTACTATCTGATTGATTTCAGATATACTGTCTTCCACATCACTAATTCTTTCCTCTGCCTCTTCATATCTGCTGTTATTTGCTGATAGTGTATTTTTAATTTCCTGAATTGTGCTGTTCATCAGCATCATATCCATGATCTATTTGTGCATGATTACAATTTCTTCTGTATGCTCTCCAAGTGTTTTCTTAATATCATTAGTCTCTTCCTTCCCTTCATTAAATTTTTCCATGCTGTATGTTTTGAGAGCTTTGATCAGTTTTTCAATGTTCTGCTTCTCTTCTTGTTTTTTAGTTTGTTCATTGGATTGGGGCATGTTATCCTGATTATTGATTTGATTTGTAGTTTTTTGTTGCTGTCTTATCATCATTTTACCTTGATGGGTTTATTCAGTTGATTAGCTTCTTCATCTACTCTTGGGGTTTAATTAGTTGTTATTTTTGTGTCTGTGTTAAGTCTTCTCTTTGTCACTTTGTTCTTCTTATTCTATTTCCATGTTATTGACTAAGTTCCCTTGAAGGAAAATATTAGGGCCAGAGAAAGCAAAATGGGTAGGAAAAGGAAAAGGTTAATAGTAGTAATGATAGTAAATGTTAGCAGAAGAACCATGTGAGATCTAGAGAACGGACATTAAACTCATGTAAGCTGTGTAGACTTATATCAGTAAGAAAAGTGGAGTGCCTATAATGCAGTAGTAATCTGTACATAGGGAAGAATACAGTATGAATTAAAAGGCCAGTGTGGTCAGGAGAGAGGGAAAGAGAAAAGAATGAACAATAATATAATGAGTGAATAAAAGACAGAAAACAGTACAGAGGTATTAGAAATAAAAAGGTAGAAATATTGAAGGTTAAACAAAGAGAGATGGATAGTAAGAGATACAATATACAATGGAGAATAGAAAACTGTGAAGGAAAGTGGATAGCATTGGTAGCCGAAATCAGTACACACAGGAAAGAGGAAATTGAGGATGAGGAAACACAGCAAATAAGAAATGCTTCCTGCAGCACCTAATATAAAAGAAGAAAAAAGAAGTGAAAAAAAGGGGAGGGGGAAGCAAGCAAGGTAATGAAAAAAAGAAAAGAAAGAAGAAAAAAGGACTGTGGGATATAGAGGAAGGAAAAACAAGAAAACAAACCAACCAAAAAGACCAGACAAGGCTTCAAGCAAGGTTTCCTCTTTGTAGTTAAATAAAATGCTTAGGAGTCTGACCTTCCCCCTTTCTCCCTTCCTCACTTCCCTCTCTTCCAGGGCAGCAGAAAAGGTTTATGAGGGGTCTGGTAGGAGATTCAATTGGTTGCCTGGTGAACCAACTCACCACAGAAAGTAATTAGCCTTAATTTCTTGAGAGAGGGCACACATACCTTGCCAGGAACCCTACGTATGCTATTGGAAGCCTGCAAATCATGCCCTATTGTCCCTTTCCCTTAGGTGTGCTACAGGAGGGCTAGTTAATTTTCTGACTCCACCTTCTCCCAAACCAATTTTCCTATCACAGCGTATTTAGGTACATCAGGTTTTCTCAGCACATTCTCCTCTCCTTTCTTCCTAGGCTCTCCCCAAGTCAACTGGTATGCTCCTCTAAGCTAAAAAAAAAAGGGATGGGGACCAGAAAATTGAACCTGTACTTGGCAGTCCCCTCTGCACCTCCCTCCAAAACCCTCCCACTCCCAGAGTTAGTTTAAGAATGGAGGGCTAGGGGAATCCAGGATTTTAGGAAGTGCTGGATTCAGGAAACAAAAGCCTGGGATATTGCTGACTCGGGGTATTTGGGTCTGTGGAATGTGGGTTACAGCATTTCAGGGAACACGGATCATGTATTTGGCAAACATGGGGCTTAGAAACGCTGCTGCACAACCAACAGTTTTCATGGAACACTGCATCCCTCAGTTCTAAGGGGAAGGGTTTTTCCTTCCCATAACTTCTGACTTCAGTGTTAGATACCCGCAATTTTACCTTTAGCAAGCACTACTTTTGTCACAGTCTCTCCAAATGTACGTCCAGACACCTCCTGATTTGTAGGTTCCCAAAGCAACCTGCTCCAGCAAGTTTCCAACCCCACTCAGCTGGTCATTTGCAGGAGAGATTATGTAGGTTTACTCACTCAGATGCCATCTTGTCCTGCCTCCTCATGTAAGCATGTAGAGCTCTAAATTTTCCTTTCAGCACTGCCTTCACTGCATGCTATAAGTTTTGTTATGCTGTAATTTCATTCTTATTTGCCTCAAGATATTTCCAAACTTTGCTTCTGATTTCCTCTTTAAACTTTTGTTTGTTTAAGAGTATTTGCTTAATTTCCACATATTAGTGAATTTTCCCTTTTTCCTTCTGTTATTGATTCCTAGTTTCATTACATTTTGGTTGAAAAATATATATTGTATGATATCAATATTTTTTAGTTTATTGAGACTTGTTTAGCAATCCAATATATGATCTTTCCTGGAGAATGATCCATGTGCTCTTGAGGAATGTGTATTCTGTTTATGTTGAGTGCAGTGTTCTACATATGTTTTTTAGGTCTAGTTGATTTAGTAGATTGCTCATGTCTTATCCTTCTTTACTGATCTTCTGACTGGATGTTCTATCCATTATTGAGAGTGTGATATTAAAGTCTCCTACTATTAATGAAGAACACTGTTTGCCCTCTCAAATCTGTCAGTTTTTGCTTCATATAATTTGGGGCTCTGCTGTTAGGAGCATAAATGTTTATAATTGTTACATCTTCCTATTGAATTTTCACTTTTATCAGAATATAATGACTATCCTTGTCCCTTGTAGCTGTTTTTGACTTAAAATCTATATTATCAGATGTAAGTATAGCCACCCCAGCTCTCCTTTTTATTTGCAATTTTATTTATTATACAAATGCTACAAATAGTTAACAAGATTATAACAGCAATATCAATAACTTTGCTTGGTTCATGATTACACTCTTCTCTTATTTTTCTTCAATCCCCAATCTTGAGGGATTTGGGACAATGGTCACTGACTGCTTTAGGCTGAGAAGAGATGTATAGTTATGGAGCAGAGGAATGGAATTGTTTTGCTTGCAGTTGAAGATGGTCCTTGTTTTTGGGATGGGGCTGGTTCATCAACACTTTTTTTCAGTTGTTCAGGGCAATCTTGAAGAACTCGAGAGTAGGAGATGGCCACATATTGGTTTGGTTTCAGGGCTCAAATGGAATAGGAATGATCCAAATGTGAAGGCAGGGAGAGTGAAAAAGAAGTGTAATACGGGGGCATTTTCAGGACTTGGACTTGTCCTGAATGATGTTACAGGGACATTCCATATCCTGCCATAACCTACCGAATGGATTGGGAAACAGTGTAAACTACAATATAAACTATAATCCAGGTTGTGTAGCAGTGTTCCAAAATGTGTTCATCAATTGCCATGATGTACCACCCTAATGAAAGAAATTTTTGATGTGGGAAAAGTGGTGGGTGTGGGAAATGGGGCATATGGATATCCCCTATATTTTTTAATGTAACATTTTTGTGTGATCTATGTGTCTTTTAAAAATAAATAAGAAATAACACACTGAAAGTACTAGGGAGGAGTGTGAACTACAGGGTAAACTATTATCTATGTAGGGCAGTAGTGCCCCAAAATGTATTCAACAAGTGTGACGAGTGTGCTACAATGATGGGGGAGGTTGTTGGTGTGGAAGGAGTGGGGTGGTATGGTGGGGGTTATACAGGAATCTCTTATATTTTTAATGTGGCTTTTTTTTGTGATGTATATATATTCCAAAATATATAATTTACAAAAATGATGTGGTGGAGGGTGGGGAGTGAGTTATATGGGAAACTCTTATGTTTTTTGTTTTTTTCTTGTTTTTTAATGTAAACTTCCTTGTGATTTATTAACTTTAATTTAAAAAATACAAGCAATAAATAAATAAGAATGCATATTGTAAATTAAGAAATAAAAATAAAGAAATGTACTTAAAAGATAAATTGGAAATTATAAATTCAAGTAAAAGAAGAAGAATCCTGATTAGGGGATTTATACATGAGTAACTATGTTATATTGGGGAAAATAACATTTCATTTATTCCCAAATAGGGCCCACTGAGGAGGTTTTGATTTCATGAGGCCATGACAATTGCCTATGGTGTCTGAACATATCAAGGGTCCTCAGGAACACTTTTGTTTGAGGCTTCATTTACTGTGGCAGTTTGTGAAGTCTGGCTGAGACTTGTATAAGCATAACCTCTTTGGAAAAATGTCTGTTCAAATCTTTTGCCCATTTTTAATTGGGTTCTTTGTCTTTTGTTGTTGAGTTGTAAGATTTCTTTATATATGCTGGATATTAGATCCTTATCAGGTAAGTGGTTTCTAAATATTTTCTCTCATTATGGAGGCTGCCTTTTCATTTACTTTACAAACTCCTTTTTAAGCACAAAGAATTTTAATTTTGAGGAGGTTTTATTTATTTAATTTTTCTTTCATTGCTCATGCTTTGACAATAAAGATGATGAAACCATTACCTATCACAAGATTTTGAACATGCGTTCCTACATTTCTCCTAGGAGTATTATGGTACAGGCTCTTATATTTAGGTCTTTCATCTATCTGGAGTTAATTTTTGTACAGGATGTGAGATAGGGTACTCCATCATTCTTTTGTATATGGATATCCAGTGCTTCTAGCACCATTTGTTGAAGAGACTATTTTATCCCAGTTGAGTGGACTTGCCATCCTTGCCAAATAAGAGTTGGCCATAGATGTGTGGGTCTATTTTTGAACTCTCAATTTGAGAATATCAGTCAGTGTGTGTATCCTGCAGCAATACCATGCTGTTTTGAACCCTGTATGCTTTAAAATCAGGTAGTGTGATTCCGCCAACTTCATTCTTCCTTTTTAAGATATTTTCAGATATTCAGGGCCCCTAAAACTTCCAAATAAATTTGATAATTGACTTTTCCAATTCTGAAAAAAAAAAAAAAGAGCTATTGGAATTTTTATTCGGGTTGCACTGAATTTATAAATCAATTTGAGTAAATTTGACATCTTGATGAAGTTTGGTCTCTTTAACCAGGAACATGGAATGTCATTCCATTTATTTAGGTCTTCTTTGGTTTCTTCTAGCAATGTTGGGTAGATTTCCATGTTAAGTCCTTTCCATCCTTAGTTAAATTTCTTCCTAGCTATTTGAATCTTTGAGTTGCTATTTTAAATTGATTTTTTTCTTGCTGCCCGCCTCTGATTGCTCATTACTACTGTATTGAAACACTACTGATTTTTGAGTGTTGTTCTTATATCATGTCACTGCTAAACTAATTTATTAGCTCTAGTAGTTTTTTTTTTTTTAAAGATTTATTTATTTATTTATTTAATTTCCCCCCCCCCCCTGGTTGTCTGTTCTTGGTGTCTATTTGCTGCGTCTTGTTTCTTTGTCCGCTTCTGTTGTCGTCAGCCGCACGGGAAGTGTGGGTGGCGCCATTCCTGGGCAGGCTGCTCTTTCTTTTCACGCTGGGCGGCTTTCCTCACTGCACTTCCTTTCCAATTTGGATGCCTTTTTTTATTTTTCTTGCCTAACAGCTCTAGCAAGAACCTCTAACATAGTGTTGAATAAAACTGGTTACAATGGGCATCTTTGTCAAGTTCCAGATCTTACAGCAGGGGTTCTTAACATTTTTTGTTCCACAGACCCCATGCCAATCAGGTGAAAAATCATGGACACCTTACAAAGTCCACACTATGTTGTGTATTATTTAATAAATATATCACACCCACACCAACATGCCCCTACAGGAAAAATGTTCTTTTTAAATTTCAATTCAAGCTCATGCACCTCTTCTTAAGAACCCCTGCCTTGGACAGAAAGCTTTCAATTTTTCAGCATTGATCATGATATTAACTGTGGGTATTTCATATATGTCCTTTATCATCTTGAGGAAGTTTCTTCTATTCCTAACTTTCTAAGTGGTTTTATTAAGAAATTAAGCTGGAATTTGTCAATTGACTTTTCACATCAATAGAGATAATCAAGTGATTTTTCTTCTTTGATTTGTTAATGTGTTGTATTATATTAATTAATTTTCTCGTGTTGAACTACCTTTGCATACCTGTTATAAAACCCATTGGGTGTGATTTGTTTAATGAGTTGTTGGATTCTAGTTGAATGTACTTTCTTGAGGATTTTTGCATCTGAAATAATCAGAAAGATTGGTTTCTAATATTCTTTACTTGGTGTATCTTTATCTGGCTTTGGTGCTATGGTGATGTTTCCTTCATAGAAAGAGTTAGGGAGTGGTGCCTCCTCTTCAAATTTTTTGAAGAGTTTGAGCAGGATTGTTATTATTTACTTTTGGAATGATTGGTAGAATTCATCTGTAAAGCCTACTGGTCCTGGATTTTCCCTCCTTGGTAGGTTTTTGATGATTGATACAATTGTCTTACTTGTAATTCATCTGTTGAAGTCTTCTATTACTTCTAAAGTGATTGTAGTTTGTTCGTGTATTTCTAGGAATTTGTTGGCATACAGTTGTTCATAGTATACTCTTATGATCCTTTTATTTAAGTGAGTTCAGTGATGATGTCTCCTATCTTGTTTCTGGTTTATTTATTTTCATTGTCTCTCTTTTTCCTTTGTTAGTCTAAATAAGGATTTGTCAATTTTATTAATCTCCTCAAAAACCAGATTTTGGGTTTGCTGATTCTCTATTATTTATTATTCTTAACTTCATTTATTTCTGCTCTGATATTTGCTATGTCTTTCCTTCTGATTGCTTTCACATTAGTTTGCTGTTCTTTTCCTCATTCTTCCAAGTGTACATTAAGTCATTGCTTTTAGTTCTGACTTCTTTTGTAATATAGGCATTTAGGGCTATTAATTTCCCTCTCATCACTGCTTTCATGGCATCCTGTGAGTATTGAAATCTTGTGTTCTCATTATCATTCTGCTTGAAATATTTACTGATTTCTCTTGCAATTTCTTTGACCCATTGATTGTTTAAGATTGTATTGTTTAACTTCTATTTATTTATGGAATTTCCAGTTCTCCACCCACCCATTATTGATTTCCGGCTTCTTCCCATTGTGGTCACAAAGATGTTTTGTATAAATTCAAATTTTCTAAATTCACTGAGACTTGTTCTATGACCTACCATGTGGTTATCCTGGAGAATGGTTCGTAATTTCTACAAATAGTTCATAAGCTCCCAAACAAGAGGGAGTAGAGTTCTGTATATGTCTGGGATGCAGATTTCTGTATATGTCTGTCAGGTCTATTTCATTTATCATATTATTCAAGATCTCTGTTTCCTTATTGATCCTCTGTCTAGATGTTCTATCTGTTTCTGAGAGTGGTGTATTGAAGCCCCCATTATTATTTAAAGGCATCTGTTTCTCCCCTCAAATTTTCCAGTGTTTGCCTCATATATTTTGAGACACCCTGTATAGGTACATAAATAAATATTTATGATTGCTCTTTTCTCTTGGTATATGTCTCTTTAATTATTACATAATGTCCAAAAATATTTAAGGTATCAGAAATGTGCATATCATCTTTGTGCAAGGGCCATGGTAATTTTCACTGCATCATTCCAATTTTGATATATGTGCTGCACCCCCAGATCTCTTTTGGTTACTGTTGACCTGGTATTTTTTTTTTTTCATCCTTTCACCAAGACTCAACTTGTATCTTTGGCTAGTAGGTAAGTCTCTTCCCGACAGCAGGTAGTTGGGCCATGATTTTCATCCATTCTACCATCTCTTTTGACTGGAGAGGTTAAAACAGTTACATTTGAAGTTACTACTTACCATATAGGTCAATCTTCTGCCAATTCGCTGTTTATGTTTTGTAAGTCTTTTTTTTAATTGCTCCCTTTTTATTTTTTTCTCTCTTTTTTGTTCTTATTTTTTTAATATTACATTCAAAAAATATGAGGTCCCCATATAACCCCCACCTCCCTCACCCCACTCCTCCCCCCATAACCACAATCTCCTCCATCATCATGAGACATTCATTGCATTTGGTGAATACATCTCTGAGCACCACTGCACTTCACGGTCAATGGTCCACATCATAGCCCACACTCTCCCAATTCCACCCAGTGGGCCAAGGGAGGACATACAATGTCTGGCAGCTGTCCCTGCAGCATGACCCAGGACAACTCCAAGTCCTGAAAATGCCCCCTCATCTCATCTCTTCCTCCATTTCCCTACCCCCAGCAGCCACCATGGCCATTTTCTCCACACCAATGCCACATTTTCTTAGATTACTAATCACAATAGTTCATGAATAGAATACCAGTAAGTTCACTCTAATCCATACTCTATTCCTCCATCCTGTGGACCTTGGATTGGTTGTGTCCACTCCACATCTATGTCAAGAGGGGACTTAGATTCCACATGGATGCTGGATACAATCCTCCTGCTTTCATTTGTAGGCACTCTTGGCTCCCTGATGCGGTGGTTGACCTTCTTCAACTCCATGTTAGCTGAGTGGGGTAAGTCCAGTAAACCGGAGTGTGGGAGTTGCAAGTCTTTTGAGGCTTAGGGCCTGGGTATCACATGGTCAGTCCAGAGATTCAGGTCCCCTGGGTATACATTAAACCCCAGCAACAGCTACAGTCCTAGTAAAAGTAAAAGAAGAGACTTGTGGACAAAGATCACATCTAAGTCCAGCTCCATTGCACAGAAACACAAACTCCAAAGTGGGGACAACTGAGATGGCACTGACCTCCATCTGCCATGACCATAGAACCTGCAGGTCTCTGTAGCCCTCAGGAGAACCACTACCTGGGGTTGTATCTACTTTGTCTGTCTCTGGGACTCTGCTCAGGTGTGCATAAGGGCAACCACTCTGATAAAATCCTAGCTCTTTTGGAGACGCATAGCCTTATAGACTCATTTGTCCTTTCCATTTCCCCCTTTTCTTCAGGTCAAAAAGCATTTTTTAATTTATTTGTCTTTATTTATTTTTTTAATATTACATTAAAAAAATATGAGGTCCCCATATACCCCCCACCCCCCTCACCCTACTTCTCCCCCTATAACAACAATCTCCTCCATCATCGTGAGACATTCATTGCATTTGGTGAATACATCCCAGAGTACCGCTGCAACTCATGGTCAATGGTACACATTATAGTCCACACTCAACCAGGTTCCACCCAGTGGGCCACGGGAGGACATACAATGTCCGGTAACTGTCCCTACAGCATCATCCAGGACAACTCCAAGTCCTGAAAATGCCTCCACATCTGATCTCCCCTCCCATTCCCTAAGCCCAGCAGCCACCATGGCCACTTTCTCCACACCAATGCCACATTTTCTTTGATTGCTAATCACAATATTTCATGAATAGACTATCACTAAGTCCACTCATCCATACTCTATTTCTCCATCCTGTGGACCTTGGAATGGTTGTGTCCACTCCACATCTGTGTCAAGAGGGGGCTTAGATTCCACATGGATGCTGGATGCAATCCTGCTTTCAGTTGTAGGCACTCTTTGCTCCATGGTGAGATGGTTGACCTTCTTCAACTCCATGTTAGCTGAGTGGGGTAAGTCCAATAAACCAGAGTGTAGGAGCTGAAGTCTGTTGAGGCTCAGGGGCTGGCCATCACATGGTCAGTCCAGAGATTCAGGACCCAGCACCAACTACAATTCTGATAAAAGTAACAGGAGAGGCTTGTGAATAAATATCACATCTGAGTCCAGCTCCATCACACAGAAACACAAACTCCAAAGTAGGGCTGACTGATATGGCACTGAACTCTATCTGCCATGACCATAGAACCTGTTGGTCTCTGTTGCCCTAAGAAGAACCAGTACCTGGGGTTTTATCTACTTTATCTGTCTCTGGAAATCTGCTGAGGTGTGTGTAAGGGGAACATCTCTGATAACCTCCGGCTCTTTTTGGAAACTCATAGCCATATAAACGCATTTGTCCTTTCCATTTCCCCCTTGATTCAGGTCAAAAAGCATTTTTAAATCCTGGTGTTATATGTAGATTGAGATATTCTGCTGGTTCGAGTTGACCCTTTTATTCAAGGTCATTTTCTAGGTACATCATCATCCGGTACTTGGTAGTAATCCCTCAGTGCCAGGGAGACTCATCCCCGGAAGTCATGTCCCACGCTGGGGTGAAGGCAATGCATTTACATGCTGAGTTTGGCTTCGAGACTGGCCACATCTGAGCAACACAGAGGCTCTCAGGAGGTAACTCTTAGGCACCCTGCAGCTCTAAGCCTTGTTCTTATTTCAGGTGCACAGGCTCACAAGCATAGTCATTAGTATCAGAGTCTCATTGTTGGACCTTCATTCTTTTCTGGTCTTTGCCGTTGCACATGGGGGATTGTTGCTGTTCCTTTTTTTTTTTTTTTGCTTTATTCAATTTTTTAATATTAATTTCAAAAAATATGAGGTCCCCATATACCCCCCACACCCTCACCCCATTACTCCCCCCATAGGAACATTCTCCTCCATCATCATGAGACATTCATTGCATTTGGTGAATACATCTCTGAGCATCCCTGCACCTCATGGTCAATGGTCCACATCAAAGCCCACACTCTCCCATTTTCAATCCAGTGGGCCATAGGAGGACCTACAATGTCCAGTAATTGTCCCTGCAGCACCACCCAGGACAACTCCAAGTACCAAAAACACCCGCACATCTCATCTCTTCCTCCCATTCCCCAACCCCAGCAGCCACCATGGCCACTTTCCCCACACCAATGCCATATTTTCTTTGATTACTAATCACAATAGTTCATGAATAGAGTATCAGTAAGTCTACTCTAATCCATACTCTATTTCTCCATCCTGTGGACCTTGGAATGGTTGTGT
This sequence comes from Dasypus novemcinctus, assembly GCF_030445035.2. Taxonomy (NCBI): domain Eukaryota; kingdom Metazoa; phylum Chordata; class Mammalia; order Cingulata; family Dasypodidae; genus Dasypus; species Dasypus novemcinctus. The sequence continues at coordinate 112,676,745 of NC_080704.1, forward strand.
CCACTCCACATCTATATCAAGAGGGGCTTAGATTCCACATGGATGCTGGATGCAATCCTCCTGCTTTCAGTTGTAGGCAATCTTGGCTTCATGATGTGGTATTTGACCTTCTTCAACTCCATGTTAGCTGAGTGGGGTAAGTTCAATAAACCAGAGTGTAGGAGCTGAAGTCTGTTGAGGCTCAGGAACTGGCTATCATATGGTCAGTTCAGAGACTCAGATCCCGTGGGTATATATTAAACCACAACACCAACTACAATTCTGATACAGTAACAGGAAAGGCTTGGGAAAAGAGATCACATCTGAGTCCAGCTCCATCACACAGAAACACCAACTCCAAAGAAGGGCCAACAGACATGGCACTGAACTCCATGTGCCTTGACCATTGAACCTGTGGCTCTCTGTAGCCCTCAGAAGAACCAATACCTGGCGTCGTATCTTCTTTATTTGTCTCTGGGACTCTGCTCAGGTGTGCATAAGGGCAACCCCTCTGATAACCTCCTGGCTCTTTTTTAGAGATTCATAGCCTTATAAACTCATTTGTGCTTTCCATTTCCCCTTTGATTTAGGTTAAAAAGCATTTTTAACTCCTGTTATTATATGTAGACAGAGATATTCTGCTGGTCCAAGTTGAATCTTTTATTCAAGGTCATTTTCTAGTTACATCATCAGCTCGTACTTGGGAATGATCCCTCGGTGCCAGGGAGGTCATTCCCAGGAGTCATGTCCTGTGTTGGGGGGGAAGGCAATGAATTTACATGCTGAGTTTAGCTTCGAGACTGGCTACATTTGAGCAACACGGAGGCTCTCAGGAGGTAACTCTTAGGCACACTGCTGCTCTAGACCTTTTTCTTATTTCAGGTGCACAGGCTCACAAGCATAGTCATTAGTATCAGGGGCTCATTGTTGGACCTTCATTCTTTTTTGGTCTTTGCCTTTGCACTTGGGAGATTGTTGCTGTTCCTTTAGGGATTGTGATAGAACTCTCCTGGCTAGGAACTCAGCACTCCCTCAGTTGTTGTTTTTAATTGTAAGCACTATGAAAATATCCTAACATTTTTATGTACCCTGGATATATGCCCTGGAGAAATCCCTGCCAAACATGTGTCCCCTGTCAATAACGTGCCACACCAGTATTCCTCCGCTGCCATTGTTGAACCTCTCTGTGATCTAAAACTTCCTGAAAAGTGAAGCCCAATATATTGCCAGGTTCCCTTATTAGTAAAATGAAATATAGCGATGAGTTTAAAGGTTATACATAGAATATATTTTAATTTGGAAAAATTGTACATCCTATCATTTTATTTTCTTTTTTCTAATTATTAAGCTTATCTTCACAAGAATTTTATTTTCCTTATTTTTAAAGATGTATTTATTTATCTATTTATTTCTCTCCCCTTCCCCCCCCCCCACCAAACCGGTTGTCTGTGTCTATTGTGTCTATTTGCTGTGTCTTCTTTGTCCACTTCTGTTGTTGTCAGTGGCATGGGAATCTGTGTTCCTTTTTGTTGCATCATCTTGTTGTGTTCGCTCCCCATGTGTGCAGCACAATTCTTGGGCAGGCTGCACTTTCTTTCGCTCTGGGCAGCTCTCCTTACAGGGTGCACTCCTTGTGCATGGGGCTCACCTATGTGGGGGACACCCCTGCGTGGCACGGCACTCCTTGCGTGCATTAGCGCTGTGCATGGGCCAGCTCCATATGGGTCAAGGAGGCCCGGGGTTTGAACCGCATACCTCCCATGTGGTAGACAGATGCCCTACTCACTGGGCCAAGTCCTCTGCCCCCCATAAGAATTTTAGATCACAGTAGTTCATATATACAATATACAGTACTCCCACATATCCAACATAAAACTTTTCCCTTCCACAGAAATAATCTTTTTACATACATACTATGTTTGCTGAAACTGATGTACAGATATTGAGACAATAGCTTTCAAACAAGGAAACATTTGTGTTTACATTGTGTTTTATATTTTAAACTATACCATTTTCTAAATTTTCAGTTATCTTATGTTTAAATTATGATTTACATTTTAGCCTATCAGCCCCTATATATTTTTGGTGTAATTTTACATGTCTTATATCCATCCTTGTGTAAACTTGTGGAACACTTCTATTGCCCACACAGTTACATTGGTTCCGCCTATTCAATACCACATTTCCCCTCCCCTTAGGGCCCATAGTGACAGTCAATCTTCATTGCTTGAAGGGCCATGTTCAGAGATACTTGCAGCACTGTTGAGGGCTTGACATGCTCAACTGCCCTAATGCATTGGGAGCCTCCATTTCTCTTGAGAGATACAATTCTCTAAATTTGAGGGCATCTGTCCTCCCCAGGATGTGAGTAAACCTTCACTCTCATCATATGGATCTCTATCAAATGATGCAGCCCACTTTGACAAAATGAGCATTCAAATATTCCCTAAGAACCTGTCCTGCATCAGATTATCCCCTTTAAGCCTCTTAAACAGGTAACCTTTCTTATTATATTTTTGAAAAAATTTTCTCAGCTTTATACTCTCAACGAAATACCTGACAATCTCCTATGTTCGTATGTTGCCCTACCCTCCCACCAATTTCTTGGGCACTATTACCCATCTTCCCATCCCTAGCCCCCCTCAAGCCCACAAAGCCCCACCCAAAGGTAACCCTATGCCCCCATTTTATCTTTTCCTTGTACAAATACTTACCTCCAGCTTAACATAGATTTCACCCATGTAGGAGTCAGCTTGCATCCTTCCTCTACCCCCCAATTTCCTTTAAGCCTATCATCCAGTCTCTAGTTCTCTGAGGCAGCTTGGATTACTTATTTCATATCATTGAGGTCATGTTGTATTTGTCCTTCAATGCCCGGGTTGCTTCACTCAACTTAAGCTTCTCAAGATTCATCCATGTTATCACATGTGTTTGTACTGTATTTGTTCTTATAGCTGAGTAGTATTCCATTGTACGTATATACCACATTTTATTTATCCATTCATCAGTTGATGGTCATTTGGGTTGATTCCAACTTTTGGCAATAGTGAACAATGCTGCTATGAACATTGTTGTGCATGTATTGGTTTGTGTCCTTGTTTTCAGTTCTACTGGATATATACCTGTTGGCCTCCGCTGCGGCACTGCAGGCGGGTCACTGCAGGCGAGTCGCTGCCGGGGATCGGGCCTACGCCACGGCCTGACCGGGGCGGCAGCGGGCGGCTCAAGGCTTGGTGGGGACGCGCGGTTTGATGGAGGAAAAACCACGGAGACGAGGTCTATGCGCAGGTCTGATTTTATTTGGGAAGTACATGGGGTTTTATAGTGTCATGGAGGCGGGGAGGTTGTGGGAGGGGCATGTCCGCGGGGCAGCTGAGGATTGGCTGCAGAGGCAAGGGCGGACCTGCGGTTTATGACGTAAGCCATTGATGGCAGAGGGGGTTGTTTCCGAGGTTGTGCCGGGGCGGATACGGGATGAGGGCGGTTGAAATGAGGCGGGGAGAACAGTGATCGGCTGGGAGGGGGAAGATAACAGTGGCTGGGAGGAGGGGCAGAGGGAGGAAGCAGCACAAACTGCTGCTGAGAAGGGCCATAATACAGGGAGGTTACGAGGAACAGGCGGGCAAAGTGTAAGGAAGCGAAAGGCAGGGTGGGAGCAGGGGACATATACCCATAAGTGGAATTGCTGAGTCATATGGCAAATCTATGGCTAGTTTTTTGAGAAACCACCAAACTGTCCTCCAAAATGGCTGGACGCTTCTGCTTTCCCACCAGCAGTGGATGAGTGTTCCCATTCCTTCACATCCTCTCCAGCATTTGTGGTCTTCTGTTTTTTTTTAATTGCTGCCAATGTTATGGGATTAAGATAGTATCTCATTGTAGTTTTGATTTGCATTTCCCTGATAGCTAGAGATTTGGAGCATTTTTTCATGTGCTTTTTAGCCATTTGTATTTCTTCTTTGGAGAAGTGTCTGTTTAAATCTTTTTTCCCATTTTTTAAATGAGTTGCTTATCTTTTTATTTTCAAGATACAGGAATTCTTTATATATGCAGGTTATAAGTCTCCTATCAGATATATGGTTACCAAATATTTTCTCCCATTATGTAGGCTCTCTTTTCACTTTCTTCACAAACTCCTTTGAGGTGCAGAAGGCGTTAATTTTGAGGAAGTTCCATTTATCTGTTTGTTCTTTTGCTGCTCATGCTTTTGGTGTGAAGTTCATGAAGCCATTTCCTATTGCATGGTCTTGTAGATGCTTCTCTACACTGCTTCTCAAAGTCTTTATCGTCTTTACTCTTATATTTAGGTCTTTAATCCATCTTGAGTTGATTTTTGTATAAGGTGTGAGTTGGTAATCCTCTTTCCTCCTTTTGCATATGGATATCCAGTTCTCCAGGCACCATTTGTTGAATAGGCCTTTCTCTCCCAGTTGAGAGGGCTTGGTGGCTTTATCAAATATTATATGACTATATATATGAGGATCTATATCAGAGCTCTCAGGTTGGTTCCATTGGTCTGTGTGTCTCTCCTTGTGCCAATACCATGCTGTTTTCACTACTGTAGCTTTGTAGTATGTTTTGAAGTCAGGTAGTGTGATTCCTCCAATTTCGTTTTTCTTTTTCAATATGTCTTTGGCTATTCAGAGACTCTTTACTGTCCAAATAAATTTCATAGCTATTTTTTCTAGTTACTTAAAGAAGGCTGTGTTGATTTTTATTGGGATTGCATTGAATGTGTAGATCAGTTTTGGTAGGATAGACATCTTAATAATATTTAGTCTTCTTATCCATGAACAGGGAATATTCTTCCATTTATTTAGGTCTTCTTTGATTTCCTTTAACAGGCTTGTGTAGTTCTCTGTGTATAAGTTTTTTCCATCTTTAGTTAAATTTATTCCTAGGTATTTCATTTTTTTTTATTGAATATTGTAAATGGTATTTGATTCTTGATTTCTCCTGAGCTTGCTCATTATTGGTGTACAGAAATGCTACTGATATTTGCGCATTGATCTTATAACCTGCGACTATACTAAACTCATTACTGAGTTCTAGGAGATTTGCTGTAGACCTCTCAGGGTTTTCTAAGTATAGGATCATGTCATCTGCAAATAATGAAATTTTGACTTCTTTCTTTCCAATCTGAATGCCTTTTATATCTAGTTCTTTCCTCAGTTCTCGAGCAAGTACTTCTACGACAATGTTAAATAGAAGATGCGAAAGTGGGCATCCTTGCCTTGTTACTGATCATAGAGAGAAGTGTTTTAGGATTTACTCATTGTAAATGATGCTGGCTGTGGGTTTTTCATATATACTCTTTATCATGTTCTGAAGATTTCCTTGTATTCCGATCTTTTGCAGTGTTTTTATCAAGAAAGGGTGCTGTTTTTTTCAACTTTTTCTGCATCTATAGATATAATCATGTGATTGTTTTCCTTCAATAAGTTTATATGGTGTATTACATTGATTGATTTTATGTTGAACAATCCTTGCATACCCGGAATGAATCCCACTTGGTCATGGTGTATAATTCACTTAATGTGCTGTTTAATATGGTTAGCAAGTGTTTTGTTGAGGATTTTTGCATCTAGGTTCATTAGAGAAATTGTTCTGTAATTTTCCTTTCTTGTGGTGTCTTTGTCTGGCTTTGGTACTAGTGTAATGTTGTCATCATAGAATGAATTAGGTAATGTTCCTTCTTTTTTGATTTTTTGGAAGTGTTTCAGCAGGTTTGGTGTTAGTTGTCTCCGAAATGTTTTGTATAATTCACCTGTGAAACTGTCTGCCCTGGACTCTTCTTAGTTGGGAGGTTTTTAGTGACTGATTCTATCTCATTACTTGTAATTGGTTTGTTGAGATCATCAATTTCTTCTTTCATCAATATAGGCTGCTTATGTGTTTCTTGGAATTTGCCCATTTCCTCTGAATTATCATTTTTGTTGGAATATAGTTTTTCAAAGTATCCTCTTATGATAGTCTTTATTTCTGTGGGGTCAGTGGTGTTATCTCCTTTCTCATTTCTTATTTTGTGTATTTGCATCTTCTCCCTTTTTTTCTTTGTTAGTCTCACTAAGTGTTTGTCCATTTTATTGTTCTTCTCAAAGAACCATCTCTTGGTTTTCTTTATCTTTTCAAGTGCTTTCTTATTTTCTATTTCATTTAGTTCTGCTCTGATCTTTGTTATTGCTTTCTTTCTTCTTCCTATGGGGTTACTTTGTTGGTTTTTTTTACTAATTCCTCAAGTGTGCAGTTCATTCTTCAATTTTTGCTCTTTCTTCTTTGTTGATGTATGAATTTATGGCTATAAATTCCCCTCTTAATACTGCTTTAGCTGCATCCCAGATGTTTTGGTATTTTGTGTTATTATTTTCATTAGTTTCAAGGTAGTTATTAATTTCTTTTGAGATTTCCTCCTTGATACACTGTTTTTCTAAGAGTGTGCTGTTTAATTTCCATATCTTGGTGTGAAATCTGGGCCTCTGGCCCTTGCAGATTTCCAGCTTCACTCCACTGTGGTCAGAGATATTATTTTGTATGATTTTGATCTTTCTGAATTCATTGAGCCTTTCTTTGTGATCTAGCATATGGTCTATTTTGGAGAATGATTCATGTGCACTTGAGAAAAATGTATATCCTGCTGTATTTGGGTGTAATGATCTGTATATTTCTATTAGATCCAGCTCCTCTAATATACTGTTCAAAGTTTTTGTTTCTTTATTGATTCTCTTTTGAGATGCTCTGTCCAAAGTTGATAGTGGTGTATTGAAGTCTTTCACTATAATTGTAGAGGCATCTATTCTTTCACTTAGTTTTTCCAGTGTGTGCCTCACGTATTTGGAGGTGCCCTTGTTAGGAGCATAAATATTTATGATTGTTCATTCTTCTTGAGCGATTGTCACTTTCACTAATATGTAAAATCCTTTTTGTCTCTCACAGTCATTTCACATTTAAAGTCTATTTTGTCTGATAATAATATACCTACTCCTGCCATTTTTTGGTTATTGTTTGCTTGTAAAATTGTTTTCCAGCCATTCACTTTCAACCTTCATGAATCCCTGGGTCTAAGATGTGTTTCTTATAGACAGCATGTAGATGGGTCATATTTCCTTATCCAATCTCCCAGTCTGAATATTTTGGCAAATGAATTGAATCCATTGACATCCAGTGTTATTACTTTCAAGGAATTATTTATGCTTGCCATATTTTGTTTGGACTTGTGTTTGTCATATTTTGTTTGTTTTTTTTTCCCTCTCTTTTTGTCTTTTTAGTTGATATTACACTTTCCTCCAACTTTGCCTATCCTGTTTTTTTTTCTTTCTTCCTGTAGAACGCCCTTTAGTATTTCTTGAAGGGCAGGGTTCTTGTTGGCATACTCTTTCAATTTATGTTTATCTGTGAATATTTCGATCTCTCCATCATTTTTGAATGCTATTTTAGCTGGGTAGAGTATTCTTGATTGGAATTTTTTTTCTTTTAGTACCTTGACTATTTCATACCAATGCCTTCTTGCCTCCATGGTTTCAGATGAGAAATTAGCACTTAATCTTATGGAGCCTTGCTTGTATGTGACGGTTTTCTTTTTTCTTGCTGCTTTTAGAATTTTCTCTTTGTCTTGTGCATTGGATAATTTGACAAGTATATGTTTTGGGGTGGGCCTGTTGGGATTTATGATGTTTGGGGTGCATTGTGCTTCTTGGACATGTACATCCATCTCTCTCAGTAGATTTGGGAAGTTTTCAGCCATTATTTCGCCAACACCCCTTTTGTCCCCTTTCCATTCTCTTCTCCTTCAAAGATGCCTATAATACGTATGTTTGTGCATTTTGCATTGTCATTCAGGTCCCTACGTCCTAGCAGGATTTTCTCTATCTTTTTATCAATCAGTTCTATTATCTGTGTGGTCTCGAATGTACTGTCTTCCACGTCACTAATTCTCTCCTCTGCCTCTTCTAATCTGCTGTTTGCTGAGGATGTATTTTTGATTTCTTGAGCTGCGGTGTTTATCACCATCATATCTGTTTTCTTTTTGCACATGTCTGCAATTTCCTCTCCAAGTGTTTTCTTCATATTGTTAATCTCTTCCTTTACTTCATTAAGTTGGTCTCTAATATATGTTCTGAGATCTTTAATTATTTGTCTGATGTTCTTCTCCCCTTCCTGGTTTTTAGTTTGTTCATTGGATTCAGCCATGTTTTCCTTATTTTTGGTTTGGTTTGTAGTTTTTTGTTGTTGTCTCTTCATCATTTTATCTTGTCGGGTTTAATCAGTTCCTTAGCTTCTTTGTCTAGTCTTGGGGATTAATTAGTTTTTGTTCTTGCATAAGTGTTATGTCTTCTCTTTGTCACTTTGTTCTTCTTACTCTATTTTCTTGTTGCTGACTAAGTTCACTTTGAAGGAAAATATTAGGCCATGGAAAGCAGAATGAGTAAGAAATGAAAATGCATAATAAATGTTAACAGATCAATAATATGTGATCTGGGAGAATGAGTATAGACTCATGTAAGTTGTGTAGGGTTATAACAGTAAGTAGAGTACCTATAATGAGACAGTCAACTGAAAATTGGGAGGAATATAGTATGAGTTTAAATGCCAGGGCTTTCATGAGAGAGGGAAAGAGAAAAAGAAAGACAATAATATCAAGAGTGGATATGGATCACAGAGTGGTTCAACAATGGCAGTGGAGGAATACTGGTATGGGATGTTATTGACAGGTGATATATGGTTGACAGGGAGTTATACAGGGCATATGTCCAGCGTGCAGGGTAATGTTTGGATATACTCATAGTGGCAACAATTGAAAACAACAGCTTGGGGGGGTACTGGGTTCCTGACCGGGGGTGCTCTGTCATGGTCCCTAGGAGAGCAATGGCAGTCCTCCAGGCGCAACAGTAAGGACCAGGAAGGAATGAGGGTCCAACAGTGAGCCCCTGATACTATATGCTTGTGAGCCTATACACCTGAAATAAGAACAAGGCCTTGAGCAGCACTGTGTCTGGGAATTTCCTCCTGACAGCCTTTATGTTACTCAAATGTGGCCACTCTAGAATCCAAACTCAGCATGTAAATGCAATGCATTCCCCCCAGCATGGGACATGACACCTGGGGATGAGCCTCCCTGACACCGAGGGATCACTACCAAGTACTAGCTGATGATGCAACTAGAAAATGACCTTGAATTAAAGGCTCAATGCAGACCAGCAGAATATCCCTGTCTACATATAATAACAGGAGTTTAAAACGATGGGGTTGACTGCCAGGGCAGATGGCCCCTCTTTGGAAATGGTGTTTATGTGTGATGAATCTGGACTCAGATGGGATCTCCCTTCATAAGACTTTCATGCTAATGTGCTGGAGGTGCAGTTAATGTTGGGGTTTAAGATATATTTAGGGGATTTGAATCTCTGGACTGACAATGTGATGGCCAGGTCCTGAGCCTCAACAGACTCCAGCACCTACAATCTGATCTATTGGACTTACCACACTCAGCTAAGATGGAGTTGAAGAAGGACAACCACCACACCATGGAGCCTAGAGTGATTACAACTGAAAATGAGAGGATTGCATCCAGCATCCATGTGGAATCTGAACCTCCTCTTGACATAGAGGTGCAATGGACACAACCAATCCAATGTCCACATAGAAGAGGTGGCATTGGATTGGGAAAAGTGGACATGGTGGACGATGGGTGTGGGGAAAGGCAGGAGGAGATGAGAGGTGGAGGCGTCTTTGGGACATGGAGCTGCCCTGGATGGTGCTTCAGAGGTAATCACCAGACATTGTAAATCCTCACAGGGCCCACTGGATGGAATGGAGGAGAGTGTGGGCCATGATGTGAACCATTGTCTGTGGGGTGCAGAGGTGCCCAGAGATGTGCTTGCCAGGTCCAGTGGATGTGTCATGATGATGGGAACGAGTGTTGTTGGGGGGGAGAGAGGGGGGGTGGGGGGTGGGGTTGAATGGGACCTCACATATATATTTTTAATGTAATATTATTACAAAGTCAATAAAAAAAAAGACTTTATAGTCATAAGAACAAAAAAACAAACAAAAAAAAACAAAAAAAAAAAGGCTGTTTGACCTAATGTAAGGGGGAAATGGAAAGGAGAAATGAGTTTATATGGCTATGAGTCTCTAAAAAAGAGTCTGGAGGTTGTCAGAAGGATTGCCCTTATGCACACCTGAGCAGAGTCTCAGAGACAGATAAAGTAGATACAACCCTAGGTATTGGTTCTTTTGAGGGCTAAAGAGACCCACAGGCTCTATGGTCATGGCAGATGGGGTTCACTGCCATGTCAGTTGGCCCTTCTTTGGAGCTGGTGTTTCTGCATGATGGAGCTGGACACAGATGGGATCTCTTTTCACAAGACTTTCATGCAACTTTACTGGAATTGTAGTTGGTGCTGGGGTTTAAGATATATCTAGGGGATTTGGATCTCTGGACTGACAATATGATAGCCAGGCCCTGAGCCTCAACAGACTTCAGCTCCTACACTCTGATTTATTGGACTTACCCCACTCAGCTAACATGGAGTTGAAGAAGGTCAACCACCACACCATGGAGCCTAGAGTGCCTACAACTGAAAGCAGGAGGACTGCATCCAGTATCCATGTGGAATCTAAGCCTCCTTTTGACAAAGATGTGCAATGGACACAATCAATCCAAGGTCCACAGAGATAATGTGGCATTGGTGCAGGAAAAGTGGCCATGGTGGCTGTTGGGTGCAGGGAATTGGGAGGAAGAGATGAGATGGTGAGGCGTTTTCGGGACTTGGAGTTGTCCTGGGTGGTGCTTCAGGGACAATTACCAGACATTGTATATCCCCCCAGGGCCCACTGGATGGAACGTGGGAGAGTATGGGATATGATATGGACCATTGACCTAGAGGTTCAGCAATTCCCAGAGATATACTTACCAAATGCAATGGATGTGTCATGATGATGGGAGAGAGTGTTGCTGTGGGGGGAGTGGTGGGGTGGGGGCGGTGGGGTTGAATAGGACCTCATATTTTTTGAATGTAATATTTTTAAAAAATAAATAAAAAAATTAAAACAAAAGAGTGGATAAAAGACAGAAAACAGACCAAAGGTATTAGAAGTTAAAATTCAGACAATTTGGAGGCCAAAGAAAGGGGGTGGAATGTAAGAGAAACAGTAGTTGATTGATGATGGCAAGATGTGGGGGAAGAGCATAGTGTAGGTGGCCAAAATCAATTCACCCAGAAAAGAGGAAATGGAGGATGAGGAAACACAGCAAGTGTGATAGGTGCTCCCTGCAGCACTTATTATATAAGGAAAATAAAATAAAATAAGAAGAAAAAGAGAGAAAAGAAAAAAAGAGAAGAGAAAAAGGGGGTGGGCAAAGAAGAGGGGAGGAATCAAGCAGGAAAAAGAAAAGGAGAGAAAAACTAAATAAATGAAGAAGGATCTTGGGGGATAAAATGGGAGAAAACACCAGGAGACAATGCAATAATTGTAACCAAGACAAGAAAAAAGAAAAAAACACAAATGCTGAAGCCTAGGGTAATCAAGGACTTCAGATGGACCTCAGTCGTGGTGGATTCAGGGATGGGAAGTCTGTGACACTGCAGACTCAAGGTGTGTGAGTTTCTGGAGTGTGGGCCACCAGGGCTTAGGGGACTCAGACCTGGGAACCATGCATCCGGTTACAGGGGTCCTGGGAGCACTGCTGCACAACACAGCCTTCAGGGATCCCCGCAGCTGGGGGCCAGCCTTAGGGGGAGGGGTCCCGCCCACACCCTCTGACTTCCATGTCAGAAACCCAAAATTCCATCTCTCACAAGAGTCTCTTCTGTCACTGTCTCACCAAATTGACATCCAGATACCTCCTACACTGCAAGCTCCCAAAACAGCCTGCTGGGGGTGCCACTGCACTACAAAGATTTCAGGGCCCCACGGATGGGTCACCAGCCCTAGGGGGAGTTGTTCTACCTAGAACTTCTGACCTCCGTGTCAGAAACTGAAAGTTCCACCTCTTGCAAGAATCTCTTCTGTCACTGTCTCACCAAATCGACATCCAGACATTTCCTGCCCTGCAATTCCCCGAAACAACCCGCTCAGGTTTTGGGAACACCCTATACAACAAAGATCCCAGGAATTGCCATGGCCCAGCCGCCAGTCCTAGGGGGAGGGGCTCCATCCAGAACCTCTGACCTCCATGTCAGAAACCCAAAATTCCACCTCTTGCAAGAATCTCCTCTTTCACTGTCTCACCAAATCAACTTCCAGGTATCTCCCATCCTGCAGGCCCCCAAAACAGCCTGCTCAGAGCTTGGGAACTCCCTAGCACAGCACAGCCTTCAGGAATTGCCACCATCAGGCCTCCAGCCCCAGGGGGAAGGGTCCCGCTCACAACCCTGCTTCATGAAAAAGACCCAAAATTCTACCTCTTGCAAGAATCTCCTCTGTCACCGTCCCACTAAATTGACTTCCAGACACCTCCTTCCCTGCAAGCACCCGAAAAAGCCTGGTCCAGCAGGACTCCAACCCTACTCAGCCTCTTCTTTGCAGGAAAGATTATGAGGTGCACTCACTCAGACACCCAAAAAGCATTTTTAACTCCTGGTATTATATGTAAGTCTTTTTTATCCTTCACTTCCATTAAAGCCTATTTTTATTTCTATTTACTTTAGTATGTCATACCTTCTTTTTTATTTTAGCAAGTTTTTTAATTTTTTAAAAGATACATAGATCACACAAATTGTTATACTAAAAAATATGAGTTTCCCATATACCCCACTCCACACACACATCCCACTCCTCTCAAATTGACAACCTCTTCCATCAGTGTGGCATATTCATTGCATTTGGTGAATACATTTCGGAACACTGCTACACCACATGGATTATAGTTTACATTGTAGTTTACACTCTCCCTCAGTCCATTCATTGGGTTAGGGCAAGATATATAATGTCCTCCATCTGTCCTGCAATATCATCTAGGACAACTCCAAGTCCTGAAAATGCTCCCTTATCACACCTCTTCTTCCCTCTACCTGCCCTCAGCAACTCCCATGGCCTCTGTCTCCACATCAACGATACAATCTCTTCCATTTCTAGAGTGACAATAGTTCTATAGTAGAATACCAGTAAGTCACATACTACATGATCTATCTGATATAAATTAAGCAAATCAATCTGTCTCAGAGAGCTAGAGACTTGATGATAGATGTCATACCTTCTATGTAGATATATTTTCCATCTGATTTTCTTGTGGGTATCATGGGGTTGAATTTTAACATCCTAAATGTAAAACAATTATATATGGCTTGATAACAACTAACGTCAACAGCATTTACATGTAACCTTTTGAATCCTCAACAGCTTTTGTGCTTGAACTTTGATTCTTTGTGCATTTTATACCACAAACATAGAATTATTACTTTTTATGCATTTTCATTTTAACACCTTTAAGAAGCAAGATGCTGCATTACATACTAAACAATACAATACAATAATACTGGCAATTATCACACAAATGGTTACCTTTACTGTAGGTCATTTTTCTCTCATTTATTTCTCTTTTTTTTCTCATTTTTATTAGAGAAGTGGTAAGTTTTAAAAAACAATCATGTACACCATACAATATTCCTCTACATCGACCCACCACTGATAACTTGCTTTGTTGTGGAACACTTCTTACAAATAATGAAAAAATGTCATCAATATATTACTGCTAACTATAGTTCATATCTAACATTCATTGTATTTTTTCCACAAACCTTCCAATTTTTAACACCATGTATTAGTATTGTATACTTGTTATAATTCATGAGAGAGCTTTCTCATATTTGTACTGTTAATCACAGTCCATAATTCACCACAGGATTCAATGTTGACAGCACAAACTGAGAGCCATAGAGTGTACACTTTAGATGGCTCTCAGTTTGTGCTGTCATCACCAGTCAATTTTATAGTATTTTCATCATTGCAAAATAAAAATTCCCATATCCTTTATACCCCCTATTGTTGACCCTTAGAATTGATATAGTATCTTCTTTACCATTGATGGAAAAATATTACAATATTACTGTTAAAATAATTCATGTTACATTAGTTTTATTTTTCCCATGTATCAACATATTCTTATCACCTTTAATAGTATTTCTACTATTAACCACAATCCTCATCCTCTATCAAAGTCACTATGTTACATAGTTCCTAGATTATCCTTTAGCTTCTTTTCAATTGACATTTACATCATAGACTATGCCTTTTAGCCACAATCATATTTATAAATCAGTAGTCTTAGTTATACTCACTATAAAGTGCTACCATCAACTCTATACATTTCCACACGTTTTCAATCAGCTTTATTAAAAATTCTACAAACATTAAGCATCAACTCCCCCTTCTGAGACTACATGCTATCTTATAGTAACCTCTACTCTAGAATTTACCTCATGAGTTTATGCATTGTATATAGTTCATATTAGCAAGACCATACAATATTGGTCCTGTTGTGCCTGGCTTATTTCACTCAACAAAATGTCCTCAAGGTTCATCCATTCATCATATGAATCCAACTTCATTTCTTCTTACACCTGAATATTATTCCATCATATGTGTATAACACATTTTGTTTACCCATTCACCATTTGTTAGGCACTTGGTTTGTTTCCATGTTTTAGCACTTGTGAATAATGTCATTATGAGCATCAGTGTGGAAATGTCTGTTCATGTCCTTTTAATTCTTCTGAATATATTTCTAAGAGCAGGATTTCCAAATCTTAAGGCAGATCTGTATGTAGCTTCCTGAGGACCTGACAAACAGTCTTCCACCTAGGAGGCACCATTCTACATTCCCACCAACAATGAAGATTTCCTATTTCTCCAATGTCCTCTCCAGCACTTACAGTTTTCTGTTTTTTTTAAAATAAAAGCCATTTTGTAAGACATGAAATGATATCTCATAGTTATTATCTGCAGTTCACTAATAGCTAGTGATATTGAGCATTTTCTCATGTGCTTTTAAGTCATTTGTATTTCCTTTGGAAAAATGTCTATTCAAGTCTTTTGTCCTTTTTATTAATTGTGTTGGTTTACTTTTATCATTGAGTTGTATGATCTCTATAGAACATGGGAAACAAACCCTTATCAGATATGTGGTTTCCTATTGAGTAGGCTGCCTTTTCACTTCCTTGACAATGTCATTTGAAGTGCAAACATGTTTCATTTTGACAAGTTCCCATTTATCTACTTTTTTTTCATTGTGTGTGTTTTGGTTGTAAGGTTTAAGTAACCACCACCTACCACAAGATCTTGAATATATTTTCCTACGTTTTCTTCTAGGAGTTTTATGGTTCTAGTTTTACTTAGGCTTTTTATCCATTTTGAGTTATTCATTGTATAAGTTCTGACATAAGGTCTTCTTTCTTTATTTTGGTTTTGAATATCCAGTTCTCCCAGCATCCATTATTGAAGATACTGTTCTGACCCAACTGGTGAGTTTGACAGTGTTGTCAAAAATCTTTTGACCATAGAAGTCAGGGTCTTGTTCTGAATTTTCAATTCAATACCGTTGGTCAATATGTCTTTCTAATGTAAGGGGGAAAAGGAAAGGAGAAATGAGTTTATATGGCTACGAGTCTCTAAAAAAGAGTCTGGAGGCTGTCAGAAGGATTACCCTTATGCACAACTGAGCAGAGTCTAAGAGACAGATAAAGTAGATACAATCCCCAGGTATTGGTTCCTTGGAGGGCTAAAGAGACCCATGGGTTCTATGGTCATGGCAGATGGGGATCACTGCCATGTCAGATTGCCCTTCTTTGGAGCTGGTGTTTCTGCATGATGAAACTGGACTCAAATGGGATCTCTTTTCATAAGACTTTCATGCTACTTTACTGGAATTGTAGATGGTGTTGGGGTTTAAGATATATTTAGGGGATTTGAATCTCTGGACTGACAATATGATAGCCAGGCCTGAGCCTCAACAGACTCCAGCTCCTACAATCTGATTTATTGGACTCACCTCACTCAGCTAAGATGGAGTTGAAGAAGGACAACCACCACACCATGGAGCCTAGAGTGCCTACAACTGAAAGCAGGAGGATTGCATCCACTATCCATGTGAAATCTGAGCCTCCTCTTGACATAGAGGTGCAATGGACACAACCAATCCAAGGTCCACAGAGAAAAGGTGGCATTGGAGTGGGAAAAGTGGACATGGTGGCTGATGGGTATGGGGAATGGCAGGAAGAGATGAGATGTGGAGGCGCCTTTGGGACTTGGAGTTGCCCTGGATGGTGCTTCAGGGGCAATCACCGGACATTGTAAATCCTCCCAGGGCCCACTGGATGGAATGGGGGAGAATATGGGCCATGATGTGGACCAGTGACCATGAGGTACAGAGATGCCCAGAGATGTACTTACCAAATGCAATGGATGTGTCATGATGATGGGAGTGAATGTTGCTGGGGGGAGGGAGTGGTGGGGTGGGGGTGGTGGGGTTGAATGGGACCTCATATTTTTTTAAATGTAATATTTTTACAAAATCAATAAAAAAAATTAAAAAATTAAAAAAATATGTCTTTCTTTATGTCCGTACCATCCAGTTTTTAACAATGTAGCTATACAATATGCTTTATTTTATTTATTTTTTTAAAGATTTATTTTTTATTTATTTAATTCCTCCCCTCCCCCAGTTGTCTGTTCTCTGTGTCTATTTGCTGCGTCTTGTTTCTTTGTCCGCTTCTGTTGTCGTCAGCAGCATGGGAAGTGTCGGTGGCGCCATTCCTGGGCAGGCTGCACTTTCTTTTGCGCTGGGCGGCTCTCCTTACAGGGTGCACTCCTTGCGCGTGGGGCTCCCCTACGCGGGGGACACCCCTGCGTGGCGCGGCACTCCTTGCGCGCATCAGCACTGCACATGGGCCAGCTCCACACGGGTCAAGGAGGCCCGGGGTTTGAACCGCGATCCTCCCATGTGGTAGACAGACGCCCTAACCACTGGGCCAAGTCCGTTTCCCACCACTGGGCCAAGTCCGTTTCCCTATACAATATGCTTTAAAATCAGGATGTGAGAGTCCTCCAAATTGGGTCTTCATTTTTAAAGATATTTTGGCTAATAAGGGCCTTTAATCCAACCAAATAAATTTAATAGTTGCCTTTTCCATTTCTGCAAAAAAAAAAGTATATTGGAATTTTTATTGGGACTGCATTAAATACGAAAATCGATTTGGGTAGAATTGACATCTTAATAATATTTGACCTTCCACTCCATGAACATGGAATGTTATTCCATTTATTTAGGTCTTCTTTGATTTCTTTTAGCATGGTTTTTAGGTTTCTTAATACTGATCCTTTATTTCCCTGTTTAAGTTTATTCCTGAATATTTGATTCTTTTACTTTCTATTTTAAATGGAACTTTTCCCTAACTTCCTCCTCACATTGCTCATTAGTAGTGTAAACATTCATACTGATTTTTGCATATTGATCTTGTACCCTGCACTTTGCTGAACATGTTTATTAACTCCAGGAACTGCATTGTGGATATTTCAGAATTTTCTATGTATAGGATCATATCCTCAGTCAACAGTGAGGGTTTTAGTTCTTCCTTTCCTATTTGGGTGCTTTTTATTTCTTTTTCTTCCCTAATTGCTTTACCTAGAACTTTCACATAACGTTGAAAAATAATTGTGACAGCGGGCGTCCTTGTCTTATTCATGGTGCCAGTGGGAAAAGTTTCAATCTTGCACTTTTGAGTACAATATTGGCTGTTGGTTTTCATATATGCACTTTATCATATTGAGAAATTTCCTTCTTTTCCTATCTTTTGGAGTATTTTATCAAGAAATAATTCTGTATTTTGTCAGTAGAGAAGATCATATGATATTCTTACTTGATTTCTTCATGTGGTGTATTACACTGATTGATTTTTTTTTCTGGAACCACCTTTGCATACCTTGGGTAAATCCCACTTGATCATAATGTCTAATTCTTTTAATGTGCTTTGGAATCAATTAGCAAACATTTTCTTGAGGAAGTTTGCATCTGTATTCTTTAGAGGTTTTGTTCAGTAATTTTCTTTTTCCATAGTATCTTTATCTAGCCTTGGTATTAGGGTGATGTTGGCTTCATAGAATGAGTTTGGTAGCATTCCCTCTTGCTCAATTTTTTGGAAGAGATTGAGCAATATTCTTTGAATGATTGGTAGAATTCACCTGTGAAGCCATCTGGTCTTGGAATTTTCATTTTTGGTAGGTTACCTATCTATTTATTTATTTATTTTATATTTCAATCACTTTGTTTGTGATTCATTTGCTGAAGTCTTCTATTTCTTCAACAGTCAATGTAGGTTGTTCATGTGTTTCTAGGAAATTGTCCTTCTCGCATATGTTGTCTAGCTTGATGATGTACAGTTGTTCATAATATCTTCTTATGATCTCTCATTTCTGTGGGGTCAGTGGTAATGCCCTCCCCCTCGTTTCTGATTTTTTTTTATTTGACCTTCTCTTTTTCCTTTGTTATTCTAGCTAATGGTTTGTCCATTTTTGTGATCTTGTGGAAGAACCTACTTTTGCTCTTGTAAATTATCTCTATTGTTTTCTCTGTTTTATTTATTTCCACTCTAATCTTTCTTACTGCTTCCTTCTGCTTGCTTTAGATTTCATTTGCTGTTATTTTCTATTTCCCCCAGGGGTGTAGTTTTGTCTTTGATTATAGCTCTTTCTTCTTTTTTAATGTAAGCATTGATGACTATACATTTCTCTCTCAGCATTTCCTTCACTGCTTCTCATAGATTTTGATAAGTTCTGTTCTTATTTTCATTCATCTCAAGATATTTACTGATTTCTCTTGCACTTTTTTCCTTTGACCCACTGATTATTTTAGTGCATGTTTTTTAATCTCCTTGTATTTGTGTATTTTCCCTTTTTCTGTCTGTTACTGATTTCTAGATTCATTCCATTATGAATAGATAGTTTTGTATAATTTAAATCTTTTTCCTGTGCCATCTCAGCTCCCTGATCTGCTGTGTCTCTTATTATCTCTCCTCTATACCTCTTTCTGTTCCATCATCTTGCTGTGCCAGCTCTCTGTGTGGGCCAGCACTCCCGTGCAGGGCAGCACTCCTGCGCTGGGCAGTACTCTGTGTAGGCTAGCACTCGAGTGGGCCAGCTTGCCACATGGGCCAGCTTGTCTTCACCTGGAGGCTCTGGGCATCGAACCCTGGACCTCCTATATGGCCAATGGAAGCCCAATTGCTAGAGCCATATCCACTTCCCAATTTCAATCTTTTAAAAAATACTGAGACACGTTTTTTGCAAAAACATATGGTCTATCCCAGTAAAAGATCCATGAGGACTTGAGAAGAATGTATATCCTGCAGTTTCAGGCTGTAAAGTTCCATATATGTCTGTTAAGCCTAGTTCTTTTTAACATGTTATATAAGCTTTCTGTTTTATTATTGATTCTCTGCCAGATGGTCTATCCAGTGATAAGAGTGGAATGACATCTCCATATATTATTCTATGGATGTCTATTTCTCCCTTCAGTTTTGCCAATTTTTACTTCTTGTATTTTGGAGCACCCAGGTTAGGTGCATAAATATTTATTATTTTCATTTCTTCTTGGTGAATTTCCCCTTTAATTATATATGAAGTCCTTTTTATCCCTTAAGAGTTTGGCCTTTAAAATCTATTTTTTGAGATATTAGTGTAGATATTATAGATCTCTTTTGATTACTATTTGTGTTATATATATGTGTATATATATATATTGAAAGATTTTTAAAAATTTTCTCTCCCCTTCCCCCCATTGTCTGCTCTCTGAGTCCAATCAGTGTGCATTCTTCTGTGTCTGCTTTTATTCTTGTCAGTGGCACTAGGAATCTGTGTCTCTTTTTATTGCATCATCTTGCTGTGTCAGCTCTCTGTGTGTGGTGCCACTCCTGGGCAGGCTGCATTTTTTTCACATGGGATGGCTTTCCTCATCTGGTGCACTCCTTGTGCGTTGGGCTCCCCTACACGGGGAACACCCTTACATGGCACAGCACTCCTTTCATGCATTAGCACTGTATGTGGGCCAGCTTTACCACACGGGTCAGGAGGCCCTGGGTTTCAAACCTGGACCTCCCATATGGTAGGTGGACACTCTATCCACTGAGCCAATTCTGCTTCCCTAGAATATATTTTTCCAGTCTTTCACTTTCAATCTATTTGTGTTTTTGTATCTAAGGTCAATCCCTTATAGATATTATATAGATGGCTCATTCTTTAAAAATCAAACTTGCAAGTCTATGTCTTTTATTTGTGCAGTTCAATGCATTAATATGCAATATTATTATTTAATGGCATTACTTCCGTCATCCATTTTTTCTTTGGCTTCCCATTATTATTTCCTACTAGTGTCTGTCTTTTTACCCTTTTAATTACTCTTACTAAAAATCATCATTACTACACTCTTCTCCAAGCCTTTGTCTCCTGTCTTCCCTTTTCAGTCTGCATCACTCCATTTAATATTTCTTATAAGGCTTTTCTCTTGGTGTCAAATTATCAGTTTATTTTTATCTGTGAAACTTTAAACTCACACTCATTTTATAAGGACAGTTTTGCTGGGTAAAGAATTCTTGCCTGGCACTTTTTCTCTCAGTTCTTTTAATATATCATAACCCTGCCTTCTCTCCTTCAAGGTTTCTGATGAGAATTTGGCACTTAGTCTAATTGATCTTCCCTTGTATGTGATGAATTGCTTTTCTCTTGCTGCTTTCAGAATTCTCTGTCTCTGGCATTTGACATTCTAAATTGTAGGTGTCTTGGAGTAGAACTTTTCAGATTGACTCTGTTTGGTGTGCAATTCTCTTCTTGACATATTTATATTTATGTCTTTCATACAAGTTGGGAAATTTGGGGCTATTATTTCATCAGATATTCTTTCTGCCCCTTTTCCTTCCCTATTCTCCTTCCAGGACACCCAAAATGTGTGTATTTGTGCACTTCATGCTGTCATTAAACTCCCTGAGACCTTGTTAAATATTGTGTTCTTTTCTCTTTCTGTTCTTCTGTCTTGTCATGTTCTGATGTTCCATCTCCCAATTCACTTATTTGTTCCTTGGCCTTTAGACCTTTAGCCATATTTTCCTTCAACCCCTTGATTTGATTTACATGATTTGTGTGAACGTCATTGATTAATTTTTTATAAATAACCTTTGTCTCATTAGCTCTTTCAATTTGTTCCTTTGGCTGGGCCATATCGTCCTGTTCTGTTTTTTAGTATGACTTGTAATTTTTTCTGATGTCTAATCATCTGATTATCTCAATGAGTTTACTATGATGGTCAATTTCTCTTCCTTGTCTAGTGCTTTTTGTTTCACAGCCTTTCTTTGATTTTGGGTTGAATTTATTCTAAAATATGTAAATTGTCCTGTTTAAGTTATCAAATCAGGGTCAGGGACCCCCTATTGGGGCATAGACAAGATCAAAGGGGTTCTGGGTATAGGGACAAGTAAGACCCCAGAAAGTCTGATTGTCTTACACTTTTCTAGTCTGCCAGTGGATGGTGCTCTTTGGGGAACCTTTCCACAGAAATGATGCTTTCAAATTCTATTGGCCTGTGTTTCTGAGCTGGTTAGAGCTAAGATTTAAAGCAGGGCACTAATGCTTAAACTCACTGAAGAGAAACCATGTTCAGCACTCTTATGCACCCCCCATCTTCTCAGAGAGGAATATGTTTTTACCCTCTCAGTTTACCACTGCAAACCACTGGTTTTACTTAGGCTGTTTGCCTTGAGGTTGGTTGTTGGGCGTTTTTCCCAGCTGTGGAGGCTAGTAACTCACACTTTTCTTTTCAGCCTCTTTATCTTTCTGTCCTCACACCCTTCTGGACAATATGCACAGCATTCTCCTGGTCTGCAGATCCTCAAAACTGTTTCAGCCAGTTTCTGCCCCTCCACTGCTGTTTTTGCAAGAGAGCTGAGACATTCTTACATATTCTGATGCCATCCTCCCAGCTTAGATTTTTATTTCTTTATCTTGCTTTCAACCACTGTCTAGTGCCCTTTGTTTCTGTATGAAGAATTCCCTTCATCATTGCTTATAAGTTAGGTCTAGTAGTGATGAACTCCCTCCACATTTGCTTTTCTGGGAAAATCTTAGTATGACCCTCAGTTTTGAAAGTCTCATCAGATATAAAATTTTTCACTGGCCATTGTTTTCCTTCAGTACTTAAAGTATTTCAATGCACTGCCTTCTTGCCTCCATGGTTTCTGATGAGAAATTAGCATTAAATCTAATTGGGATGCCCTTGTATGTAAAACATTACTTTTCCCTTGAACCTTTCAGAACTCTATCCTTGTTCTTTGCATTTAATAGTGTGATCAGTATATGACTGGGGGCATTTTTCTTCATGTTTATCCTGTTTTATGGTTCTTTGACCTTCTTAGGCATTCATATTCATGATTTTTGCTAACTATGGCAATTTCTCTGTCATTTCTTTGACTATTGCTTCTGTACCTTTCACTTTCTTCTCCTTCTAAGACCATATACTATATATATTGTTGTACTTGATGGTGTCCCATAGCTAGTGTTCAAGTTTTAATTTGGTAACTCCCCCAAAAAAGATCAATTACTGTGGGCCTGAAACTCTTTGAATGCATTAGATTCAATTAAGGGACCTTGATTTGTTCACTTGATGAGACTGCTTATTCTTAACAAATCAATTTTATTGCTACATATTAATAAAGCATAAATCAATCCAAAGTGTACCACCAATGGTATTCAGAGTAATCACATATTTGTTCATTCATCACTTCATTCTTAAAGCACTTTCATTATACCAATAATAATAATAAACAAACAAAACTCACCTCCCGATCTCTCTATCCCAATCTCTCCACCTGCTGTACATAGTTGGTATTCTTTTTTCATTCTTTCTAGTATGTTTGTATTTATATTTTATAGTAACAATCTTATGAATGCAATAGCAACTATGTCCTTGCTTTACATGAGGTTTTATCGTATACATTCCCACGTTAGTTTTTAGTTTTCCTTCTAGAAATATACATGACCTTAGGCTTTCCATTTCTCTTTTTAATTACTTATTTTTTATTTTATTTTTAAAGATATTTAGATTAAATAAATGTTACATAAAAATATAGGGGATTCTCATATGTCCTGCTCCTTACCCTTCCCACAGTTTCCCACATTAACAACATTCTTCTTTAATGTGGAACATTTGTTACAATTGATGAACACATATTGGAACATTGTCACTATGTAGGGATTATAGTTTATACTATACTTAAAACTCTCTCCTACACATTTTTGGAAGTTATGACAGATATATAATGACCTGTATCCATCACTAAAATATCATTTCAGGACAATTCCAATGTCCCCAAAATGCCACCACATTACTCCTATTTTCTAAAGATGTTTAGATTACATAAATTGAACCAAAAATATAGGGTATTCCTATGTGCCCAGCTCTCCACACCTCCCATGTTTTCCCAAATTGACACTATCCTTTATTAGTGTGGTACATCCATTGCAATTGATGAACACATTTTGGGGCATTGCCACTAAGCATTAAAGTTTACCTTGTAGTTTACACTCTCTCCCACCAAATTCAGTATGTTATGACAAGACATATACTGGCCTGTATCTGTCGTTGGAATGTCATTCAGGACAATTTCCAAGTCTGAAAATGCTCCCACATTACACCTGTTTTTCCCTCATTCTGCACTCAGAACCTCCAGGGGTCAATGATTCCACATCAATTATTTAATTTCTTCCATTATTGGAATCACAATAAGGCTACGGTATAATACTGGTAAATCTATTTTAGTCTATAGTCCATTCCACAATCTTGAGGATTCTGTGATATTGACGTCCACTCCACCTCTAATTGAGAGGGGGCTGCAATCCATTAGGGCCAATGGATGGGATTCTCTTGCTTGCTTGCATTTGTAGATTCCCTTGGTTCCTTAGTACGGTAGTTGTCATCATCACCTCCTTGTTAGTTGTCCAGGTTGAGACCAATTAACTGGAGAGCAGGAGTTGCAATTCCATGGAGAATTGAGGCCCAGCTGGCAATTGGACAGCCTGAAGATTTAAGTCTCTTGGACATACCCCTACCAACACCTGTACTAGTTATATGTTCAAATAGAAGAACTGAAGAGCGATGTGTAGAAAAACCACAACTGAGTCCAACTCTGTCACCCTGGAGAGCATAAATTCCAAACTGCCAAAGGCAAGGCAACAAACCCCTGAGATATCTGCCCTGACTATGGTGTCTGGATGTCTCCAGAGACCTCAGGATCCCCACTATTTAGCAGTTAATGAGATCCTGCTGAGATATGCATAAGCATAACCTCCAGAATGCACTCCCCACTCACTTTGAAGTCTCTTAGCCATATAAACTGATTTGTCTTTACCTTTTCCCCCTTTTGGTCAAGGTCTTTTTCCAGTTGCATTGTTAGTTGGTTGTGGGTAGGAATCCCTTGGTGCCTGGGAGACTCATCCCCATGGGTCATGTCCAATACTGGGGGGAAGGTAATGTATTATATGCTGAGTTCAGCTTAGAGAGAGTCCATATTTGTGCAACAAGGAAGCTCACAGGAGGTAACTCTTAGGCACCTTATAATACTAAACTAAGTTTCCATTTCAAGAGTAAAAGATCATAAGCATTGTCATCAATATCAAGGGCTCATCAATGGACCATCATTCTTCACTAATCATTGCTCTTGAACTCATGAAATTCTTAGTGTTCCATTAGAGAATGTGGCAGAGCTCCTCAGGATGGGAATTTAATATTCCTTAGGATATTTCGTGAATCTCCAGCCACTGTGACAATGCCTCATGAACATTTTTTTTCTTTTTTCTCCTTCTTTATTTTCTTTTAAAATGTTCACTCAAAAAATATGCAGTCCCCATATACCCCTCTTCCCACCCACCCCACCCCTTCCACGTCAACAACATCTTCCATCATTGTGGCACATCACTGCACCTGGTGCATACATTCTGGAGAAACATTGCACCACATGGACAGTGGTCCACATTTTAGTCCACACTTTCCCCCAGTCCACCCAGTGGGCCATGACAGGACACACAACATCCAGTATCCATCCCTGCAGCACCACCTAGGGCAACTCGAAATCCTGAAAATGTCCTCACACCATATCTCTTATTCTGTTTCCCTACCATCAGCAGCCACTGTGTTCATCCTCCCCACATCACTACAACAATTTCTTCCCTTACTAATCACAGTAGTTCCCCAGCAGAACACCAGTAAGTCCACTCTAATTCATATTCTATTCCTCCATCCTGTGGACCCTGGGGTGGTTATGTCCAGTCCCCCCCTACATCAAGAGGGGGCTTAGATTCCACATGGATGATGGACGCCATTCTCCTGCTTGCAGTTGTAGGCACTCTTGGCTCACTGGTGTGGTGGTTAACCCTCTTCACCTCCCTGTCAGCTGGACAGGGTAAGTCAAAGAAACCAGAGGGTAGGAGCTGCAAGTTTGCTGAGGCCCAGGGCCTGGCTGTCAAGTGGACTGTTCAGAGATTCAGGTCTCCTGAGTATACACCAAACCCAGGGCCAACCACAGATCCAGTAAAAGTGACAGAAGAGGTATGTGTAGAAAGGTCACATCTGAGACCATCTACATCACACTCAGGAACACAAACTCCAAAGTAGGGCCAACTGACATGGCCCTGAACTCCAGAGACATCTGCTATGACCATAGAACCTGTGGGTCTCTGCAGCCATCAGGAGAGCCAGCACCTGGGTTTCCATCTACCTTGGCTGTCTCTGGTACCCTGCTGAGGTGTACATAAGCATCACCGCTCTGAGCTCCCAACTCTTTTTTGGAGACTCGTAACCAAATAAACTCACTTGTCCTTTCCAATTCCCCCTTTAATCCAAAGTCAAAAAGCAGTTTTTAGCACCTGATATTACATGTAGGCTGAGATATGCTGCCAGTCTATGTTGACCTCTTTATTCGAAGTCTTTTTCTAGTTACATCATCAGCTGGTGCTTGGTAGTAATCCCTTGGATCCAGGGAGGCTTATCCCCAGGAGTCATGTCCCATGCTAGGGGGAAGGCAATGCATCTACATGCTGTGTTTGGCTTAGAGAGTGGCCACATTTGAGCAAAATGGAGACTCTCAGGAGGTAACTCTTAGGCACTCTGCAGCTCTAGGCCTAGTTCATATTTCAAGTACACAGACTCATAATCAGAGCCATCAATACCAAGGGCTCATCAATGGACCACCCACCTTTGTTGGACTTTGCTATTGCATTTGGGAGGATTGCTGCTCTTCCGTTGGAGAATCTGATAGAGTTCCCCTGGCAAGGAACTCAGCACTGTCTCATCTGTTGTTTCGAACTGAAACCACTATGAAAATCCAAACATTTCTATATACCCTGTATACATGCCCTGGAGAACTCCCTCCCAACTGTGTGCCCCCACAAATAACACCCCACACAAGTGCTCCTCCCCTGCAATAGTTGAACCTCTCTATAGTCCAAGACTTCTTCAAAAAGGAAGCCCAATATATTGCCAGATTCCATTAATAGTAAAATGGAATATAGAGATGGGTTTAAAGGTTAGATATAGAATACATAATAATTTAGAAAAATTAAAGGAAAAATAAATTGGGGTATCAAAAAATGAAAAAAGGAAAAAGCTTTGTTTTTGATATTTTGCCTTTAATCACTACTATAGGTGTTGCCCTGAATGTACAGTGGCAAGGCAATTTCTTCCATTTCTTCCTCAGTGTCTATATCCTTTTTTTTTCTAATTATTAAGTTTGTCTTCACATAAGTTTTAGATCAGTCATTCATATATACAATATATGGTACTCCCACATATCCAACATCAAACCCTTTGTCCCTTCCCCAACAATAATCTTTTTACATGTTCATATTATATTTGCTGCAACTGATGTACAGATATTAAAACAATAGCTTTTACGGGATTGTATAACACAATGAACCATGTGGTTGGTGGAAGATGGATTGTGGTTAACAGTACAAATATGAGAGTGTTCTCTTGTGAACTATAACAAATGTACAATACTAATACATAGTGTTAATAACAGTGGATGTATGGAAAAATATGCCAAAGTTACACTACATACCATAGTTAGTGGTAAAAGTCTAATCATCTTCTTTCAAAATTTGTAACAAATATATCACAACAGTGTAAGTTGTTGGTGGATGGGTGATGTATGTGAATTCTGCACATTATGCATGATTCTTTTGTAAGCTCACAACTTCTCTAATAAAAAATTTTTAAAAGAAGATGAAAAAAATAAAAATAAAACAATAGCTTTCAAACATGGTTCCATTTGGGTTTGCATTATGTTTTATATTTTAGACTGTACAATTTCCTAAATTTTTAGTTATTTTATGTTTTATATTATGGTTTACATTTTAGCCTAAAGACTTTTATACATTTTTGGTGTAATTTAACATCCTGTATCCATCATTGCATGCATGATCTTGTGGAACACTTCCATTGCCCCACATTTACACTGATATATTCAACACCTATTTTCCCCCTCCCCTCAGGGCCCACAGTGACAATCAATCTTTATTACTTGAAGGAACATATTCAGAGATACTTGCAACAGTGTTGAGGGCTTGACATACTCAACTGCCCTAACCCACTGGGAGCCACCAATTCTCTTTTGAAAGATTCAATTCCCTCTATTTGAGAACAACAGTCCTCCCCAGGATGTGAATATACCTTCACTCTCATTGTATGGGTCTCCACTCAATGATATAACCCACCATGACAAAATGAGCACTTACAGACTCCCTAGAAGCTTGCCCTGTGTCAATTGCCCCCCCTTAAGCATCTTAAACAGATAACCTTCCATATAATATTTTCCAGAGTTTTCTCTGCATTATAATTTCAACCACATACCTGAAAATCTCCTATGTTCAAATATTCCCCCCACCTTCCCCCCAATTTCTTGGGCAATCTGACACATCCTCCCATCCCTAGCTCCCCTAAAGCCCACAAAGCCCCACCCAAAGTTATCCCTATGTCCCCATTTTATCCCTTCCCTGTACAAATACTTACCTCCAGCTTATCATAGATTTCACCCAAGTAGCTGTCAGCGTGCAACCTTCCTCTACCCTCCAAATTCCTTTAAGTTTATCATCCAGTTTCTAGCTCTCTGAGACAGCTTGGTTTACTTATTTCATATCATTGAGGTCATGTAATATTTGTCCTTCAATGCCTGGGTTGCTTCACTCAACATAAGGTTCTCAAGATTCATTCATGTTATCACATGTGTTTGTACTGTATTTGTTCTTATAGCTGAGTAGTATTCAGTTGTATGTATATACCACATTTTATTTATCCATTCATCTGTTGATGGACTTTTGGGTTGATTCCAACTTTTGGCAATAGTGAATAGTGCTGCTATGAACATTGGTGTGCATATACAATTTATGTCCTTATTTTCAGTCATTCTCGGTATATACCCAGCAGTGGAGTTGCTGGGTCATATGGCAAAACTATAGCTAGTTTTTGAGAAACCACCAAACTGTCCTCCAGAATGGCTGGATCCTTCTGCATTCCCACCAGCAGTGGAAGAGTGTTCCCATTCCTCTACATCCTCTCCAACAATTGTAGTTTTCTGATTTTTTGATAGATGTCAGTCTTACGGGAGTAAGATGGTATCTCATTGTTGTTTTGATTTGCATTTCCCTAATAACTAGTGATTTTGAGCAATTTTCCACGTGTTTTTTAGTCATTTGTATATCTTCTTTGGAGAAGTGTCTGTTCAAATCTTTTTCCCATTTTTAAAACGGGCTGTTTGTCTTTTTATTTTCAAGATATGAGATGAGAGTTCTTTATATTGCAAGATATAAGTCTCCTATCAGATATATGGTTGCCAAATATTTTCTCCCACTGTGTAGGCTCTCTTTTCACTTTCTTGACAAACTCCTTTGAGGTGTAGACGGCTTTAATTTTGAGGAAGTCCCGTTTATCTATTTGGTTTTTTACTGCTCGTACTTTGAGTGTGAAGTGCATGAAGCTGTTTCCTATTTCAAGTTCCTGTATATGCTTCTCTCCATTGCTTTCCAAGGTCTTTATGGTCTTGGCTCTTATATTTAGGTCTTTGATCCATCTTGAGTTGAATTTTGTATAAGGCATGAGATGGTAAACCTCTTTCATTCTTTTGCATATGAATATCCAGTTCTTCAAGCATCATTTATTGAAGAGGCCATTCTCTCCCAGTTGAGAGGGTTTGGTGACCTTGTCAAATACCATATGGCTGTATATATGAAGATCTATATCAGAAGTCTCAATTTGGTTCCATTGGCAGTATTTCTATTCTTGTGTCAATATCATGCCATTTTCACTACTGTAGATTTGTAGTTTTTTTTTAAAGTCAGGTAGTGTGATTCTCACAATTTCATTTTTCTTTTTCAATATGCCCTTGGCTATTCGGGGCCTCTTTCCTTTCCAAATAAATTTCATAGTTAGTTTCTCTTGTTCATTAAAGAATTCTGTGTTGATTTTTATTGGGATTGCATTGAATCTGTAGATCAGTTTTGGTAGCATAGACATCTTAATAATATTTAGTCTTCCTATCCATGAACAGGGAATATTCTTCCATTTATTTAGGCCTTCTTTGATTTCCTTGAACAGTGTTGTGTAGTTTTCTGTATATAAGTCTTTTACATTTTTAGTTAAATTTATTCCTAGGTGTTACCCTATGAATATTTGAACATTTATATTCCTTATATATATGCCCAGGTGAGCTTCCTTCAATATATTCCCCATCACTGACAACTCACACCAATGATCCTCCTCTGCCGTTGTTGTAACCCTTCTGTGATCCAAAGCTTCTTCAAAAATGAAGCCAATAAAATAACCATGCACAATTAATAAGAAAATGAAATAATAATGATAGTTATAAAATAAGAAATAAAATATTTTAAAAAATAAAACAATAAAATTTGGGATAATAGAAACTAGTGGAAAAATATTAACTTTTTGACATTTTGTCTTTCATCACTGTAATATATGTTGTCCTTCATGTACTGTGACATTTTCTTCTGTTTATTCCCCCAGTGTCTTACTTTTATCATTTTGTCTTCAAGGAAAATTTAAGTTACTGAAAAGTCACATACAAAATACAGGTGACTCACATATATTCAACATCCTCTTTCCTTTCCCCCTTCACCCATTAATAACATTTAAAAAATATTGAAACATATCATTCATACATAAAAATACATAAACAATAGTGTATAGTAATAGATGTGAACTTACAAAACAAACATGTATAGCATCATACAGGAATCTCATTCCTTAACCTACCACAGCTCACCCTGCCACCAATACCTTGCATTGTTGTTAAATATTTTAACTAATGATTAAAGAGCATTGTTAAAATGTTACTACTAACCGAAGTATTTTCCCCCAACCCACCCTATTATTACATTTTCTTTATGTCATCTATATATGAACACACGTAAACAAAGCATTTTATATGTGGATAGTAAGTTTGTTACAGCTGATGTACAAATATTGAAACATAGCTTCTAACCGTGGTCAATTGTTCACATTTACAGTTGACATTTTGGATCATATACTTATAAATTTGATGTAATTTAACTTGTCCTGTATCCATCATAGCAAGATCATGTACAATACTTCCACCACCTGTAAAGTGAATGCCTCCTGTTCCATATATTTTATTCATCCCTCCCCCTCCTCTTTGGACCCATGTCAACCACCAGACTTCACTCCTTGAAGGACAAGATTCACAGTTACTTGCAACAACACTGAGGACTTGACACACTGGCCTGTTGTCCCCTATTAGGCACCGCCCATGCTCTCAAGGATGGTGCTTCAGGGGCAATCACCGGACATTGTAAATCCTCTCAGGGCTCACTGGATGGAATGGGGGAGAGTGTGGGCCATGATGTGGACCAATGACCATGAGGTGCAGAGATACCCAGAGATGTACTTACCAAATGCAATGGATGTGTCATGATGATGGGAGTGAGTGTTGCTGGGGGGGGAGGGGTGCGGTGGGGGTGGTGGGGTTGAATGGGACCTTATATTTTTTTAAAGTAATATTTTTACAAAATCAATAAAAAAAAAAAGAGACTCTTGCACCTCTATTTTTGAACATCGTGGGCTTTCCCAGGATGGGAGTCCACCACCTAGCTGCTCATTATGTGGGTCACCGTTCTAACCATTTTTTGCAAGATGAGCACTCACACACTCACTAGAAGCCTGCCACAGGTGCTCTCTGTCCTGAATGCCCCCCCCCCCCACCAAATCCAACACCCAAAAGAAGCAATCCTCAATTGCCATAACTTCAACAGGGTATTTCCAACATTGTGGTTTCAACAATGCGCCCTTCAACTCCCAGTGTTCACCTGCTCCCTCCCCCAATTCTCCTCCCAGATCCATGGACTGTCCAACCCACCCTCCCCAACCCAACCGCCTTACAAACCAACACCACCCACCCCAACAGTACCATTACACCGCTGTCATTCCCCTCCACTGTACAACTATACACTTCCCCCATATCATAGATATTACCCATATTAGCATTGGCTGACAACCTTCTTCTCCCTTTGTATTTCCTGTAAACTATCTTCCAGAATCTAGCTATGTGAGTCTGCTCAATTTGCTTAATTCATATCAGTGTGGGCATGTATGCTCCACTCAACATAAGGTCTGCAAGATTCATCCATGTTATCCAATGTGTTAGTATTTTATTTATTCTTACAGCTGAGTAATAGCCCATTATATGTATATACCACAATTTGTTTATCCATTCATCTGTTGAAGGGCATTTGTGTTGATTTTAACTTTTGTCAATAGTGAACAATGCCACTATGAACATTGGAGTGCATATATCTGTTCTTGTCCTTGCTTTAAGTTCTTCTGGGTATATACCAAGCACTGGAATTGCTGGATCACATGGCAGTTCTATAGTTAGTTTTCTGAGGACTTTCCTCCACAATGGCTGCACCATTATAAATTCCCACCAGCAGTGGATAAGTTTTGCATTCCTCCACATCCTCTCCAAGACTTGTAGTCCTCTGTTTCTTTAATAGCCACCAGTCTAAAGAATGTAAGATATCTCATTGAAGTTTTGATTTGCATTTCCCTAATAGCTAGTGATTTTGCACATCTTTTCATGTGTTTTTTAGCCACTTGTATTTCTTCTTTGGAGAAGTGTCTATTCAAATCACTTGTCCATTTTTTAAATGGGTTGTTTGTTTTTTTATTTTTGAGGTGTAGGATTTCTTTGTATAGGTAGAATATTAGTTCTATATCAGATATATGGTTACCAAATATTTTCTCCCATTGACTAGGCTGTATTTTCACTTTCTTGACAAATTCCTTTGAGGTGCAAAAGTTTTCAAATTTGAGGAATTGCAATTTATCTATTTTTTTCTTTCTTTGCTCATGCTCTGGGTATGATGTTCATGATAACATTTTCTAAGATCCTGTAGATCCTTCTCTACATTATCTTCCAAGGTCTTTATGGTCTTGCCTCTTATATTTAGCTCTTTCATCTATCTTGAGTTAATTTTTGTATAAGGTGTGACATGGTACTCATCTCCCATTCTTTTGGGTATGGATATCCAGTTCTTCCAGCACCATTTATTGAAGAAACCATTCTCTCCCAGTTTCATGGCCTTGTTGAAGATCAGTTGACCGCATATGCGAGGGTCTATATCAGAGCTCTCAATTAGGTTCCATTGGTCAGTATGTCTATCCTTGTGCCAGTACCATGCAGTTGTGACCACTGTAGCTTTGTAGTATGTTTAAAGTTAGGTAGTGTGATCCCTCCAATTTCATTTTTCTTTTTCAGTATGTCTTTGTCTATTTGGGGCCTCTTTTCCTTCCAGATAAATTTAATGGCTAGTTTTTCTAATTCAGTAAAAGATGTTGTGCGGTCTTTTATTTGGATTGCATTAAATCTGTGGATCACTTTGGGTAAGATAGACATTTTAATGATGTTTATTCTTCCTGTTCATGAACAGGGAATATTGTCCCATTTATTTAGGGGTTCTTTGATTTCCATTAACAGTGTTGTGTAGTTTTCTTCATATGAGTCATTTTTACCTTTAGTTAAATTTATTCTTAAGTATTTGATTCTATCAGATAATATTGTAAATGAGATATTTTTATTGATTTCCTTCTCAGATTGCACATTATTAGTGTATAGATATGCTACTGATTTTTGCATATTGATCTTATAACCTGCGACTTTACTGAAGTCATATATTTTGTTATTTTTTTTTACTGAAGTCATTTATAAGCTCTAGAAGATTTGTTGTAGATTTCTCAGGGCTTTGTATGTATAGGATAATTTTGCCTGCAGATAGTGAAATTTTTACTTCTTCCTTTCCTATTTGGAAGTGTTCTACATGATCTTGCAATGATGGACACAGGTCATGTTAAATAACATCAAAATTTATATAATCATTTTTTCATTTTCTTATTAATTGTGTTTGGCTATTTTATTGGCTTCTTTTTTGAAGAAGCTTTGCATCACAGAAGGGTTACAACTGAAGGGTTACAAGGGGCAAGTGAGGATCATGATGTTGGGTGTCAGTGATGGGAATACATGGGAAGAAGTTCACCTGAGCATATATATAAGGTATATAAATGTGTTCAAATGTTCATTGGACATTTTCACAGTTGGTAGAGACACACAATTACCAAGAGGACACTGGATTCCAATCCTGGAGAACTCTGCCACATTCTCTAATAGAGTAGCAACAATCCCCCAAGTGCAGGGGCAATGACTGGTGAAGGAGGATGGTCCATTGATGGGTCCTTGATATTGCTGACTATGCTTATGAGCCTTTGCTCTTGAAATTGTAACTTAGCCTAGTGTTGTGGAGCGTATAAGAGTTGCCTCCTGATATCCTCTTTGTTGCTCAAATGTGGCCTCTCTCTAAGCCAAACTCAGCATCTAAATGCATTACCTTCCCCCCAGCATGGGACATGACTCCTGGGAAAAAGCCATCTAGGGATTACTACCAAGCACCCACTAGCAATGCAACTGGAAAAAGGCCTCAAATAAAAAGGGGAAAAGCTAAAGACACATGGGTTTATATGGAAAGAGACTTCAAAATGAGGCAGGGGTGCATCCCAGAGGTAACACCTATTCATATCTGAGCAGGATATCATAGACAGCCAAGTGGGTACTACCCAATCAATAAGTGAAGCTTCTCATGGCTCTGGAGACTCCCTGTTTCTATGGTCAGGGCAGATAGATCCAGAATTTAGTGCCTTGCTAGTGTGTCCTACTTTGGATTTTGTGCTCCTGAGAGCAACAGAATTGGACTCAGTTATGACTTCCCAACACATGGCTCATCTGTCCCTTCTTTTTAAACCCATATTTGGTGTTGGAGTTTGCAGGTGTATGTCAGGAGATTGGACTCTTTGGGCTGTCCTTGTGCCAGCTGGGCCCTGATCCTCAGCAAAGTTGCAACACCTACTCTCCAGTTCAGTGAACTCACTCAGGACAACTAACAAGAAGGGGAGGATTGACAACCACCATACCAAGGAAATGAGAAAGCCTACAACTACAAGCAAGAGAGTCCCATCTATTGGCTGTATGGTATCAAAGCCCCCTTCTAATAGGAGGTGGAGTGGACATCACCATCCCAGAATCCTCAGGATTAGGGAATGAACGATGGACTAGAGTGAACTATATATATTCTATATTCTACTATAGAATTATTGAGATTCTAGCAATGGAATAAATTACATTGATGTGGAGTCAGTGGCCAGTGGAGGCTCTGGGGCCAGGAAGAGGGATAAACAGGTATAATATAGGGGTTCTTTTGGGACTTGGGAATCATCCTGAATGACATTGTAACAACAGATATACTCCATTTTATATCTTTCCATAACATGCAGAATTGTGTGGAAGAGAGTACAAACTACAATGTGAACTATGGTCTGTGCTCAGTGGCAATGCCCCAGGATATGTTTGTCAATTGCAATGAATGTGCCACACATTTCATTTATTAGTGAAGGATGTTGTTTATGTGGGAAGGTGTGGGAGATATGGGGAATGGGGCGTATGGGAATTCCTATATTTTCTGTGTAATATTCTTGTAATCTAAGTACCTTTTAAATAATAAAAAAATACATATTTTTTTTTAAAGTTTGTTGTTTAATCTCCATATATTTATGAATTTTCCCTTTTTTATCCACTATTGATTTCCAGCTTCATTCTATTATGATCAGAGAATGTGTTTTGTTTAATTTCAAACTTTGTAAATTTATTGAGACTTGTCTTGTCACCCAGCATATTGTCTATCTTGGAGAAGTATCCATGAGCACTTGAAAAGAAAGTATATTCTGCTCTTTTGGGTGCAATGCTCTATGGATGTCTATTAGGTCTAGTTCATTTATCATATTATTCAAGTTCTCTGTTTCTTATTTATCCTCTATCCAGACGTTCTATCCCACACTGAGAATGTTATTTTCAAGTCTCCAGTAATTATTGTAGAGACATCTACCGTTCCCTTCAGTTTTGCAAGTGAGTACCTCTTGTATCTTGGGATACTCAGGTATGGTGCATAAATATTTAGTTTAGACATTTCTTCTTGGTCAATTGCCACTTTTATTAATATATAATGACATTTTTCATCCTTTATAACAGTTTTGCATTTGAAATCTATTTTGTCTGATATTACTATCACTACTCCAGCTCTTTTTTGGTTACTATTTGCGTGGAATATCTTTTTCCAACCTTTCAGTATTAAACCAGTTGTGTCCTTACGTCTGATTTGGATCTTCTGTAGACAACAAATAGACAGCTTCTACTTTTTTTCCATTCTATCAATCTGTGTCTTGATTAGGGAGTTCAAGTCAATAACATTCAATGTTATTATTGTAAAGACATCTCACTTACTTCATCCATCTTGTGCTTTGGGTCTCTGCTGTCATATCATTCTATTGTCTGTCTTCTTACCCTTTAATTTACACTTCCTAATAATCGTCATGTCTGTGCTCTTCTCCTAATCTCTCACCCTTGTTCTTCTTTTCAGACTGCAGCACTACCTTTAGTATATTGTTTATTCCTGGATTTTTGGTAACATTTTCTAACAGTTTTTGTTTCCTATGAAGACTGAACTCTCCTTCATTTTTGAAGGACAGCTTTGCCAGGTATAGAATTCTTGGTTGGCAGTTTTTCTCTTTCAGTACCTTAAATACATCATACCACTTTCTTCTTGCCTCCATGGTTTTTGATGAGAGTTCAGGACTTAATCATACTCTGTTCCCCTTGTATGTGATGCTTTTCATTTCTCTTGCTTCTTTCAGAATCCTCTTTTTATCTCTGATACACATCATTCTGAAAAGTAAATGTCTCAGGCTAGGTCTATTTGGATTTATTCTGTTTATGATGTGTTGTCCTTCTTGGATATTGATATTTATGTCTCTCATAAGGGTTGGTAAGTTTTCTGTCATTATTTTCTCAAATATTCTTTCTGCCCCTTTTCCAATCTCTTCTTCTATGGGACACTGACAATGTGAAAGTTTGAGTATTTCACCTTGTCATTCAATTCCCTGACACTCTGTTCCATTTTTTCCATTCTCTTCTCCTTCTGTTCCCCTATGTTTTCCATCCAGGTGATCTGTCTCTGAAATCACTAATTCTGTCTTCAAATAATTCAAATCAGCTCTTATGTGTCTCCAATCTATTTTAAAAATATTTTTAATTTTTTTTAAATTTAATTTTCTTTTTTAAGGTACACAGATCACAATAAATGTTACATTAAAAAATATAAGAGGTTCCCACATACTCTCCAGCCCCCCACACTCCTCCCATATCAACAACCTCTTTCATCATTGTGGCACATTCATTGAATTTGGTGAATACATTTTAGAGCACTGCTGCACTGCATGGATTAGAGTTTATATTGAAGTTTACACTCTCTCCTAGAAAATTCAGTGGGTAATGGCAGGATATATAATGTCCAGCATCTGCCCCTGCAATATCATTTAGGACAACTCCAAGTTCCAAAAATGCCCCCACATTTCATCTCTTCTTCCTTCTCCATGCCCTTAGCAACTACCATGGCCACTTTCTCCAGATCAATGCTACAATTTCTTCCATAACTAGTCACAATAGTTCTATAGTAGAATACCAGTAAATTCACTCTAATCCAATGTATTTTTAATCTCATCCATTATGCCTTTCATTCCCATAATACCTGTTACTTTTCTCTATAGGCTTTCAAATTGTACTTTATGTTCTCCCAGTATCTTCTTAATAATCTTTATTTCTTTAGTCATCTTTTCTTTAAATTCTTTGAAGTGATGTATAAGAGTTATGTTATTATAGTTGACTCTTTGTCTTAAGTCCTGTATCTCTTTAGCATTTTTGTTAGTTCCTTTGCCTGACCCATCTCTTACTCTTTTTCAGTATGGCTTGCATTTTTTTGCTTATGTCTAGGCATCTGAATATGTTGGTCAATTTACTATTATGGCCAATTTCTCTTTCTTACCCTTTGTTGTTTTTTTTTCCCACAGCTCTTCTTTGAAATTTGTTTCAGTTTATTCTAAGTCTTTAAAATTTCCCAGCTTAAGTTATCAAATTCTGACCAGGGACTCATGAATAGGGCTCAGATTTTATCCCAGGGGTTAGGATACAGAGAAAACCGAAAACAGTTTATGTCCATGTAATTTCCAGATGAGCTAGCAGATGGTGCTCCTGGGTTCATGTTTCCACAGTTTTCAGTCTAAGCTTTCCTGTGTTCCTGTGTTGACTTTCCAGAGCAGAGATTCAAAGCAGGCTATGATGGCTGAGTTCACCTAAGAAAATCTCCCTGTCTCCCCTCCCTTTTCCCCTGAAATGACTAAAAGTAAGGATGTCTGTTCCCCTCTCATTTAGGTGAAGTGAGCCAGGGGTTTTACCCCAGCATAATATCTTGGGGGTGGGAAAGTGAAGCCCTTCCTGTATACCATGGTGGCTTAGTAGCTCACATTTGTTGTTTTGGATTCTTCATCTCTCTATCCCTCAGCCTCCTCTGAGTTATATAGAACTGTCCTGGTCTACTGATTCCCATTTTTGAGGTGAGAGCATTGAGTTCTGCTTGTTAGTCCAACACCATTTTCCCACAATCCTCAGCTTGTATTTGGTTGAACTATGTCAGTGATGTGTGACTCAGGTTGGTCTCTGCCCCTTTACTGGACATTATATAAATAGAGATACATAGAGGAGACATACAGACAAGGCATTTCTACCATTTTAACCCAACCTTATATGAGAAATGACTCAAGGATTGCTAGCAGTCAAAACTGAGACAGGAAGCCCCCAAGAGGCTGGGTCCAAGAATCAGTTCAAGGCTGAAAAGATGAGACACATGCTTGTTTGTCACAACTGGACTTAGGGAAAAAACAGAGCAGACAAATTTGAGAGAGGAAATCTGGAAAGACACAAATCATATGTCTTATTTCTCACTGATATGCTCCTGGAGAAAATTAACCTTGAAGGGAAGGCAAGGACCTCAGCAGGTATTGGCTGTCATCTTGCCTCCTCACATGCCAGGACCACCAGTAGCTGTCTTTGGTCATCTTTGATGATGCCTTGATTTGGACATTTTCACAGCCTTGGAACTGTAGTATTTTGCCCTTCATAAATGTCCCATTATAAAAAGTAACCCATTTCTGGTACTTTGCATTGACAGCCTTTGGCAAACTAAGTCAGCTGTCTTACGCTATTTTTTGCTTGTAATATTTCTTTTTTTCTTTCTGCTCTTCACCCTGACTCATTTTAAGCATCATGCTTTCAAGTTCACTGATTTTTCCTTCTGCCAGATCCATTCTTTCTCTTGAAACTCCCCTGGGCATTTTTATTTTCAGTTATTGTGATTTTCAATCCAGAGACTTTCTCACGCTTCAACCCTACTATCAGAAAGTTCTGCCCATGGCAAAAGCAATGTGTAGGGTTTTCCTTCTCTTTTTCGGCTTCTATCATTTCTGTGCTTTTATTTGTTGTTTTGTAGTTCAGCTGTTCACAGGGGTTTAGTTGTCTTTCTTTTTTTCCAGGGAATAAACCCTCTCTGCCAAATATTTGATTCTGGTAGGCACATCTCTAGTTTCATACACTTTTTTCATTGTCTCACTCTACTTTTGCCTGAATGGAAAATTCTGGGACAAGGACCTTCCAGAGAGTACGTTGTTAATTCGGTCTTTCCCAGTCAAAATAGGGTCAGGGACCCATGTAGGGGGCACAAACCAGGTCCAAAGTGGGCTGTGCAGTGGTCAAAAAGGGCACCAAAAGCTACTCTGATGGTTCCCCAAAGGAGCTTTCCTTGCCTGCCCAGAAAATGCAGTCATTCAGTTAAAAGTTCCCTGCAATTCCAGGGAGGGTTGATACAATGGCTGTCACTTCTTCTGCCCAGAAGAGGTTGAAGCAATGGCTCTCCTGAGAGCCAGAATCCAGCAATCCAAATTTGCTAAATAAAAGCCATGCTCAGTGATTATCTGTGCCCACCCCAGTTCTTGGGAAAGAGAATTTTTCCATCCCAGCAGCTAGCCATTGACAGGGCCCTGCAGTGGCCTGCTACAAGAGCAGGGAATGGGTGCTGGCAGATGCCAAACAGAGAAAGCCATTTACAGTTCTTTATCATAATTTATCAATCACTTACTCCCACTCTTCCGTGGATGTTGTACAGTGTTCTTCTGCCCTCTGAAATTTCAGATTGTTCCTTTGGACAGTTCCTGCCTGTTTTATAGTAGTTTTGGTGAAAGTAATGATTCCTGGAACTCCTTCCTCTGCCATATTCCCTAGAAGTTTTTCTGCATCTTATAGTAAGTGTTTGAATTCATGCAAACACTGAGGATTTGAAAATAATCAAATACACTAGAATCTCACTGATTTACAGCAATGCCAATCTGGATTTGTGAAATGCTTGAGATAGGAAAATCTTAAATGTAATTATAATACTTCTAAGAACCTTGTATCTTTTCATTTGAACCCCTTTTATGAAAATTGCTCCATTGTTCCTTGCATTATGTTGGTTTGTTTTTCTTCAAAACTGTATTAAAAATTCCTTAAAAGTACAAACTAGTTTTTATAATATTTTGCATTGTGCCTAGCATGTAGTTGGCATTTAATAATCCCTTCTTAGATATAGAGGTAGTGTGTAAGAGGAAAGGAGTACCAGAGTGGGAATCAGAAGTCTTTTTTTTTTACTTTTTTTACTTTTTTAAAAATATATTTTTATTGAAGTATATCATTCATACATGAACATGCTTTTCTTGTCTTTTTTTAAATATTACATTAAAAAAATATGAGGTCCCATATACCCTCCACCCCACTTCCCCCACTCCTTCCCCCATAGCAACAATCTCTTCCATCATTATGAGACATTCACTGCATTTGGTGAATACATCTCTGAGCACCGCTGCACCTCATGGTCAATGGTCCACATCATAGCCCACACTCTCCCACGTTCCACCCAGTGGGCCATGGGAGGACATACAATGTCCGGTAACTGTCCCTGCAGCATGACCCAGGACAACTCGAAGTCCCAAAAACGCCTCCACATCTCATCTCTTCCTCCCATTCTCCACCCCCAGCAGTCACCATGGCCATTTTCTCCACACCATTACCACATTTTCTTCGATTACTAATCACAACAGTTCATGAATAGAATATCAGTAAGTCCACTCTAATCCATATTCTATTCCTCCATCTTGTGGACCTTGGAATGGTTGTGCCCACTCCACATCTATATCAAGAGGGGGCTTAGATTCCACATGGATGCTAGATGCAATCTTCCTGCTTTCAGTTGTAGGCACTCTTGGCTCCATGGTGTGGGGGTTGACATTCTTCAAACTCCATGTTAGCTGAGTGGGGTAAGTTCAATAAACCAGAGTGTAGGAGCTGAAGTGTGGAGGTTCAGGGCCTGGCTATCATATGGTCAGTCCAGAGGGAATCAGAAGTCTTGGTCTTATTCTTGGCTCTGCTACTAACTCTAGGTTTTGGGCAATGGTGAGAAAAAAAAATTGGGGGGTGGAAAATACAGCAGGAAAAGGACAAAACTGTTTGAAGAAGGAAAGAAAAAAGTCAAAAGTGTGAACAAGGCAAAGTTGGTTTCTACATGCTCCCATGATCCTTTAGATAACTGCCCTTCTTTTCCTCCAAATCTGGGAATTGTAATTTGTACACACACACACAATGCTCCCTATTGTACCTTTCTCCCACATATGCATGCACACACACATGCACAGATTTGTTTTAAACAACCAGATATTTGTTATACCTGTGTGTGTTTTCAGTTAAATTATTGCCTTAGTTTTCTATATTGCATTGTTGCATTTGACCCGACCTCAGTGGCTTTCTTGTTTGGGGCAGCCATACCTAAGATCTTGTATTTGGATTTTATTTTCTTGTGCACTAGCACATTCTCCTTTTATCATGTTGCAGTTTTCACCTCAGAATTCTCTCAGTGGCTATATCCTACTGTCTTTTCACAGCTCTCCTCTGCCACACAACTCTGAGGAATATACCGAGGTATTTAACTCTGGTCCTTTTAACTGATTTCACACTCTTCAGATTTCATTTCTAAAGCCTTGAGTTAAACACCCCATCATGGGGAAATCCTGCACGACAGTAGCAAAAATTTCCTGAAATTTCATTGTGTAGGTAATTCTTTAGATTCAAAAATAGATCAGACATCATATGTCTTTAGTTCAAATAGTGGGAAGGGACGTCACTAGACGAGACCTCTCCAATATATGAGTAAAGAAGTGCTGGTTTTTTTAACAAGTCCTCTGACTTTGAAAAGACCAGAGCAGGATCTGGAAGGAATAAGGCACAGAGTGGAATGTTAAGTGGGGTAAGGAGTTTCCTCATTAAGGTTAATTGAAGGAAATACCTCCATGGGGAAGTAGTCCTAAGTAAACTCAGGGGTTAGAATGTCGACCACTGAACTATTTGGGTCAGACAGAGCCCGAGATTTAGTGGTAAACAATCAAACTGATTTTGATGAATTGATTTTTTTATCTTCTTGACATCTATTTATGAGCACTAAATGGACGATGAAGTCATTTTCTCCTCCTTATCTCCTTTCTCCTCCTTATCTCCTTTCTCAAACTTTTTTTCCCCAAATTCTACACAATTTATTAATTTTTAAAAAAATATTACATTAAAAAAATATGAGGTCCCCATTCACCCCCACCGCCCTTCTACTCTGACTCCTCTCTCATTTTCTCCACTACTCCTTCCCTCCTCCTTGGCATTTGCCCTACTCTTAGTTTCCATCCCAGTTAAATTTAGGCACTCCTAAGGCCTTTGACTACTGCTAATCATTGTTGTAGATTGTGGGGACAGTTCAGTTTTATAAGGACTCTTATTTTTCTTTAAGGCATCAATGCTCTCCACTTTAGCTTCATACTCATTTAGGGCTGTTGTGCTTTTACTTCTGTGGACAGAACTGGGAGAGCTGAGAATCCCATTTTGATTGGATAGAGTGTGAGGCACAATCATTTTTTTTTCAGTTAAGCCCCTCTCCACACCTATCACCCATTTGTCTCCGTGCTTTTCTTTCATCTAGTTGTGCTGTTTGATAGAATTGGAAGCACTGCAGCTTACATCTGTCTGAGCAGATGGAATGCATTTTGTATGAATATTAACTGATTTATGCATTGCATAAAGAAAGTAATCTGTGTTAAAACCTGGTGACTCTGCAATGAAGCATTATCTGTGGTGTTCTGAAACCTGTTTACTTATACTGGGTTTGATTCTTTTCCCTTGTTTATGCTCTCACCCACTCCCCCATGGTCAATCCCAGAAAACTTTTAAAGAAAAAATGCATACAATCTATGATGATAGGAGAAAATAAGAACAGAGAGGAAAAATCTAAAGACAAAAGCAGCTTCTGGTAGCTATGTTCTGTTATATTTTTTATTGTGTGGTCTTTCAGAAGAAAAAAAGAAGGAATATTTGTGAAGAAGTTGTACATATAGGGAACTAAATAGTTATCTCTCTCAATTGATCATAATTTCACTAGACTTTGTTAGGTAGAGTAGCATGGATGTGTTTTCAGAAGGTTTGGCACAGTGTGAACCCTAATCTCGCTGTGTTCTTATATAGTTCCCTCAGCATGTGCAAAGTTACAGACTGTGACTTTAAACTTGAATTTGTGACCAGTATCAAAGTTTTTAGGTTATCACCCATTTATAACACCAAACTTCAATGGCTTTAGATATTTGTCCACTGTAGACCTGACTGTGCCACATAGCAGCATATTGAGGTCTTTCCTTATTTCCCTAAGAGCAGCTGTTTATTTCCAGAAAATTTTGTATGTATCTTATAGCCAAGAACACTGAACTTTGTTGTCCATTTCATGCAATTTACCAGTTGAGGGTTGTAGCACAAGAGAGCAGCTCCATTTGTAAGTGATGTTACTACATATTTTGGCCTATTTTTCCTTGCAGAAGTAAAAACAAGGGTAATATAACTTCATTGAAGCTGCTGTATAAGCACAAATAACTGCTTCGAATTACAGGGAAGTTTCTAAGCTACAAAGCCAGTTAAACCACAAAGGCCCTCTTCCAAATCCTTTCACAATTCCAATAAGCATAACCATGCCTATCCCAGATTTCTAGAAGTAGAAAAAGAATATTTTGTTTGATTATGCTGCTAGTTCAGTAGCTTTATAGCTATCAAATTTTTGTTTCAATGAAGATTATTTGACTCTCTCCAGCCAAGGTTTGGATAATTGGTTTGCTGTAAAAATACAGAAAATGTGATGAACTTGGAGCTCTCACTATCTCATATCTCTGTAGCTGATATTGACTAAGGGTGTATGTAACAGATACGTAGTGAAGAAAGAGGTTTGGGGATACTAGGAAAGGGCTAAGAAAAACATGGATGAGATTTAGGCAATGTCACCTGACATGCCTAATGTGTGCCAGTTTGGCAAGAGCATTGGTACTTTTATTACTTCTGCTAGTTAATATGTTAACTATATATTCTCCCTTGAGATTCTCTAACTTAAGAAAGCTGTGAAGAACGTTAAGTTGCTTCAAAATAGAGCCAGAAATATGAGTAAAGGATTGAAAAATATTCACCTATGGACAAATAATAATCTTTGAGTTTCTGAAAAACTCTGCTCTGGTGCAGCATTTCACAGCCATTATCAGGAAACTCCAAGGTATCATGGGGACACACTGCTTTGGTTTCACTCTCTGCCTCTTCACAAAACCCACAAAACACGGTGTTAAAGTTATTCTTGTGCCCCACACCATCACATACATACACACATCACACACATACACTTGAATGCAAATTTACTTCATGATGTATGTGAAGACGTGATAATTTAACATTGACCTATGTTATGACAATGACCTATGACAGTGCGATGACCGTATTTATTAAGTTCAGCAAAT
This sequence comes from Dasypus novemcinctus, assembly GCF_030445035.2. Taxonomy (NCBI): domain Eukaryota; kingdom Metazoa; phylum Chordata; class Mammalia; order Cingulata; family Dasypodidae; genus Dasypus; species Dasypus novemcinctus. The sequence goes on from NC_080704.1 coordinate 112,721,101, forward strand.
CTCTTTGTTACTAAGGAAGAGTATCTGTAGTTTTTGCCCCTCTGGCAGTTTGATTATAGAAGATTTCAGTCCCAAGGTGTTATGGTTAAAATAGTATTTATTCAACTCCAGGATTGATCCTCTCAGAACCAGAAATATCTGATTCCGCTTAATCTGCATTCTTCCCAAAAGAAGAAAGTCACACTCAGAAGAATTTCCCAACTTTGATACACTTGAGCATATCAAAACCTGTTTGGTGTTGGGGTGTTCAAACAAGTATTGAATCAGAGACTTTCTTTTGTACCCTTAAGCAGTTAAGCAACTACTGCCTCAATAAAATTTACTAAGTACATTCTTTGTAAAACGTGTGTCTTAATATCCTTGACAGTTATAAAATAGCACCTATCAAACATGTGCCCATCATGAGTTTCTTAAAATTTCTTAAAACAAATCTAAATTTAAGGTCTGTGTAATTCTTTTGAAGAATTCCCTAAACAGACTACATCTCCTCCTTTGGCAATCTTTAGAAATAGGTCATTCTTCCTGACAGATGATGTATGAACTGGGGGTGGGGGGAGTAATTGCTGTGCTCCTCTACACATACTCAACTCCACTCTCCCACCACTACTACCAATCTGCACTAGATCCGATCGAATCTTAACCAACCCTCCTGCACTCTGACTCTTCTGAACCCATCTGTCCCATTGGGTTGTTGAGTTTGTAGATTTTGATGAAGACTAAGAAGGAATATAAAATAAATAGCATTCTAAGGAAAAATCAAATCATCATTATTTCTCATCTTAAGAATGGTTAAAGTGCAACCACAAGCAAGATAGTTCCATCCATCTACCCCATGGCATCTAAGCTTCCTCTCAGTTTGAAGCAGAGTGGTTATCACTATCCCCAATCCTCAAGACTGGGCAATGAGCAATGGACTAAAGCAGACTTATTATTATTATATCATAGACTTATTATTATTCTAGCAATGGAAAAACTTTTATCATTGATATATAGGCAGTGGCCAACAGAGGTTCTAAGAGATAGGAAAGGGAAGAATAAGTGTAACATAGGGGACTTTTCATGACATTATCATTGTCCTGCATGACACTGCAGTGACAGATATAGGCCCTTGTATATTTTGTCATAACCTACAAAATTATGCAGGACACAGTTTAAACTATAATATAAACTGTAATCCATGGTTAGTAACAGTGCTTCAAAATGTGTTCATCAATTATAACAAATGTACCACACTAATGAAGGATGTTGTTGTTGTGGGAATGTGTGGGATGGAAAGGAAGTGGGACATATGGGAATCCCTTATATCTTTCATGTAACATTTATGCAATCTAAAGATTCTTTAAAAATAAAAAACATAATACTAAAATAGAATGGTTAAGGAAAGCTCTTGTTTATAGGCATAGATACAGACTTGTTAACATTTGAAAGTCTTCTCCAACCCCATGTGTTTGTTTTCCTGAATGGACACGGCACTGACAAAAACCAGACACACCACAGCACTAAGTACACTTGGTGGCCTTAAAGGATCACTTGGTTTGTTTACCAGGAGAAAAGTACATCCAATCAAGTGAAAAGAGGGCCAAAACTATGTGGATGAAAAGCAAGGTTACAGAATGAATCTTCGTGTAGTGAGTTTCTCATGGTCTTCTTCTACCACACACACACAAAAAAAAAAAAAAATTGAAAAGAAAGGAAAAATGCCCTGTAGATTATGAGGCTTAGATTTGCCAACATAAGGCTAAGAAAATAACTGTAAGGGCTATGTAGGAACTGCTAGAGAGTTGGCAGTCTTTCCACACAGTTTCTTTAACGGCATGATTGAAAAAAGTTTTTAGACTCGTCAAAATTGCAAGTCCATCAAGGAATGCCCTGTGTTCATTCTGGGGAAAAACATGGTAATTTTATCAGAATGATGGATTTCTCCAACACAGCTGTCAAAATTACTATTTTAAATAATTTGTTATAGTTTAAAATGTGTAATCCCCATGAAATAGATCATTACTGCAATTCAGTTTTGGTTTTTTAGTGCCTTAACAACACTGAGCTTTGCATCACACAATTAACTAATAAAAAATAGTCATAAAGTGCTAAACTACTAGGGGCTCATTTCTTCATCAATTCTTTATTCTTTCAAAGAACATTTTATTTTACGAACTTCAGATTAAAATTTCTGACATGACAAAAGACAGGTGCACTCATGCTATCTTTATTGACTCTCTTTAATCCATGGCCAATCGATCCCTACTTCCTTTTCTTTTCTGCTTCAATGGTTGTGCCTCCATACTCAGTATTGCCTCAGAGCCTTTGCTCATGATGTCTCAAACTGGGTCCACCCTGCCCTTCTGAATCTGTTCAAAGTTTATACCATGTTCACAGTCCAATTAACAATCCACCTCTTCTAGGCAGCCTTCCTAGTTTCTGTATTCATAGTTTGTTCAATGAAAACTCATTAAATAGTGTTTATGTACCAGTCACTCTGCTAAGCACCGGAGATAGTATGATTAAAGAAATATATTCTCAGCCCTTTAGAACTTTTATGGTTTGTCTGGTTTTATTGATGGAATATCGAAATCTTGAAACAATGATATGCCTGATACCTAAGCTTTATCACCTTAACGTATTTTTCCATTATCATTTTCTGTATTTAATTAACCTGCCCATGTACTTTACTCAAGACTGTCAATGTGATTTTATAGTTACAAAAGATTTTGGAAGATCAGATCCCACCTTAAGACCTGATCCCTGTTCTAGGTCTAGCTAAGCCCCATCCCAAACAAACACTTAGGCATGTCTCTGAGATTTGCTAACAGAAAGCAAATCAGATAATGAAGTCAGCAAGGCTAAATCTCAGGTGGCCAGGCACTGACAATTCATAATTTTCCATTACAATCAAAGAGGAAACTATAGTTTCATGCTGAATCCTTGTTAGAAGCTTACTTTGCTTTAATGCTTTTGAGATATTCTCCCAAGTTGGAAGTAACCTGAAATATGATAATTTGACTTTCAAAAAAAAAGAAATTTAGTGAATTTGGTGTTGAAATTTATAATTTGTAAAATAGACAATTCTTTTTTTTTTAATTTTACCTTCATTACCCCGTGGTAAAATGAAATGAGAAGGGCACTTCACCTCTGTGATAGTCTGCAGTCAAATCCATAACCTCAGTCAAACAAGGAAAAAAATATCAGACAAACCCAAGTTGAGAGACATTCTACAGTGTACTTGACTAGTATTCTTCATAAATAACAAGGCCATGACAAACAGGAAAGACTGAGAAAGTGTCACAAACTGGAGGAAGAAACATGACACAAATGGAATGGAGGATTCCTTGTTTGGATTCTTGAAAAAGGACATTCATGGAAAAACTTCAGAAATACAAATAAAGTCTATAGTTTAGTTAAGAGTACTATAGCATTGTTAATTTCACAGTTTGATCTCTGTGCAATGATCCGGTAAGAGGGTTAAATATTAGAGGAAGCTGGATGGAGAAGATACAGAAACTACTGTATTGTCTTTGAAACTATTCTCTAAGCCTAAAATTATTTCAAAATAAAATTTTTAAAAAGTCGAGATATAAAGGTAGTTATCTGAAATGCTAGCCAATAGGCAGCGATTTTCCATTTATCTATTATCTGGATATAACAGATGCCTATGGACACTTGTATAATGGTTTGGCATATTAACCCATGTTCAGATTAGCTTTGCTACCAAAGCAGATACCATAAAATCAGTTGACTTTTAACTGTAGGAATTTATGAATTTACAAGCTTACAGCTTTTAGGCTGAGAAAAATGTCTAAATCAAGACATCATCAAGATGATGTTTTCTTCCCAAACACTATCACTAGTTTCCCAAACACTTATCCTAAGTCCAGTCCATTGCCTGGCTCGATTTCCACCCTTCTCTTTGAGCTTTGACCTGGTTCTTCCAGGGCTGACTCCTTGAACTGAAATCAGCAATCTACTGGCACTTCCCATCATTTAACCAGTGTAAATGCTTAACGCGTAATTCTTTGGTGAGAACTGGAGTCAAGTCAAGGTGCCAGTGTGTCTAGATTTACTGTATTTCCTGGAAAGTTTTATGACCCATTTCTGACATATGGCCCCCTTTACAAACAGCGGTCCCTGGTAATGGAAAGGTATTTACTTGAAGTAGTTTGCTCAATAGGCCAATAATCACTTGAAATCAATGAGATAAACTACAATCAACATTATTGTATTTAATGAGAAAAGTGGAGACATGGTGACACTCATAAGTAGCATGTAACATTGGTGGTACTGGTACAGTAAGACCTTTTGAGAATTATTTGATCAACTGATCATATTTTGATGATAAAACACTTAACAAACGTCTAAAAACAACATTCATATACTTCAAAGTAGATGCTTTGTAAAAGAGATTTGACAACAAACTGGCAATATATTTCAAGATTGCATTACTGAAATTAAGAAATTAATGTTTTTGCATATTTATTCACCTTACAGGTTACCCAGATATTAACAATATTATCCTAATACACCACCCCTAAGTGAAAGTGTTGATATCTTTTACATGAGAGCTATGATTTGATGACAGTCTTTTGGTTTGAATGCCCCAAATATAAACCTTCTGTTAGATAACTATCAGAGAAAGCATTCTCTTCGACGTTGAAGTCTTACTCATTTCAATACCTGACTGAAAATTTTTCTATGACTACAATATGAATATTTTTTAAATGGCACCAGCCATGAAATAACAGCTCTGAGTCTAAATCTGTATTTTCATTCTTTAAATTATAAATCTGTAATACCTACTTGGATTTAGGATAAGATTAAGTTCTTAGAAATTATGTTTTCAATAGGAAAGACTCTTCCCGAACTTATTCCATTCATAAATCTCTTGATGCATATGATATAGGACATACTGGTTTTGAGTTGAATTAATAATTATGGATCATTCTTACCAGTGATCATTACTGAGAAACTTCTAATATGTGTTAAGTCAAGTCCAGTGGAAATATATGTCTTCATATATTTTGGATGTTTTGGTCCTGTATAAACATAAAGCAATGATAATAATCTAGCAGTAATTTTAAATGGCCAGTTAGGTCTGCTATTTAACATAAATATAAAAAGCAAAATTACTGCATCAACTTGCTTGAATTTTGAGTGAAATGGTTGAGGTTTCTTTAAAATGTTAATAATTACAGGGACTGATACAGAACATTATATATCCTGCCATAACCCACTGAATGGACTGGGAGAGAGTGTAAATTACAATGTAAACTATAATCCATGCTGTGTTACAGTGCTCCAAAATGTGTTCATCAAATGTAATGAACGTTATGACCCAGCAATACCACTGCTGGGAATATACCCAGTAGAACTGAAAACAAGAACACAAACCAATATATGTACACCAATGTTCATAGCAGCATTGTTCACTATTGCCAAAAGTTGGAATCAACCCAAATGCCCATCAACAGACGAGTGGATCAATAAAATGTGGTATATACACACAATGGAATACTACTCGGCTGTAAGAACAAACACACTACAAACACATGTGATAACATGGATGAATCTTGAGAACCTTATGTTGAGTGAAGCAACCCAGACATTGAAGGACAAATACTACATGACCTCAATGATATGAAATAAACAAGCTGCCCTAGATAGCAAGAGACTGAACGATAGGCTTGCAGGAAATCGGAGGGTGGAGGAAGGATATGAGCCGATGTCTGCAGGGGTGGAATTTACGACGAGATGGTGGTAAGTATGAACACAAAGAAGAGATAAAAGGGGGGCAAGGGGTTGCCTTTGCTTGGGGCTTTGCGGGTTTGAGGGTGGCTGGGGAGGGACGGGTGGGTAACGTTGCCCAAAAGTGGGGGGAGGGAGGGGTAGCATACGAACCAGGAGAGGGTCAGGTGTTGGTGGAGAGTAAAATGCCGAGAAAATCATATCAAAATATAATAAAGAGGGTTACCTGTTTAGAATGCTCGGAGGGGAGGGTCTGATGCAGGACGGGCTCCTGGGGAATGTCTAAATGCTCATTCTGCCAGAGTGGGTGACACCATGGGGTAGAAACCCAAGTAGTGAGAGTGGGGGTGGACCCACATCCTGGGGAGGACCAATGCCATCCAATAGAGGGAACTGTATCCCTCGAGAGAAAGGGTGGCTCCCAGGGCATTGGGGCAGTTGAGCAAGTTAGGCCCTGAACACTATTCCATCTATCTCTGGAAGTGGCTCCTCAGGAAACGGAGGTTGGCTATCACTGAGGGCACCAAGGTGGAAGGGAAAATGGACGTTAAATATGTGGAACCAAAGTAAATGGGGGGTAAGAGAGGAGTTTCTTGAGAGTACACAAGGATGGATATAAAACATGTAATATTACACCATAACATATAGGAGATGACAGACTGATAATGTAAACCATAATGTAAAACATAGGATAACTAAAAATGTAAAGAACTGTGTATCCTAAAGTATGCACCATAATGTAAACACAGATGTCACCTTGTTAGAAAGCTAATGTCTCAGACTCTGTACATCACTTTAAGAAAATATGATATGAATAGGGCGTAAGAGTATCACTGTGGAAGGGAAAAGGTTTTCTGGTGGATGTGTGGGAGTGCTGTATATTATATATATACATTGCTGTGGTCTAGGACTCCTGTGAAGAAAAGCTGAATAATTAGGGGGGGGGGGGAAAAAAAAAAAAAAAAGAAAAAAAATAGGATGTGGAATTTTTTCAAGTCAACATTCTTTATCTAAGTTCTTTATCTAACTTTATCCAAGTTCTTTGTCTACCCTTTAAACTCATCGCTATATGCCATTCCCTAGTAAGGGACCATGACATTATATTGGGCTTCAAATTTCGGGGAGTTCTGGATCACAGAGTGTTTCAACAATGGCAATGGAGGGATACTGGTATGGGATACCAATGACAGGTGATATATGACTGACAGGGAGCTGTACAGAACATATGTCCAGGGTGCATGGTAATGTTTGGATATACTCATAGTGGCAACAATTAAAAACCACAGTAGGGGGGGTACTGGGTTCCTGGCCAGTGGTGCTCTGTCGTGGTCCCTAGGGGAGCAGCGACAGTCTCCCAGGTGCAGTGGTGGGGACCGGGAGGGAGTGAGGGTTCAACAGTGAGCCCCTGATGCTAATGACTATGCTTGTGAGCTGATAAACCCAAAATAATAACAAGGCCTAGAGCAACTTTGTGCCTGGGAATTTCCTTCTGTCAGCCTTCATGTTACTCAAATGTGGCCAGTCTCGAAGCCAAACTCAGCATGTAAATGCAATGCCTTCCCCCCAGCGTGGGACATGACACCCGGGGATGAGCCTCCCTGGCAACGAGGGACCACTATCAACTACCAACTGATGATGCAACTGGAAAATGACCTTATACGGAAGGTTCAATGCGGATCAGCAGAATATCCATGTCTACATAAAATACCATGACTTTAAAATGCTGTTTGACCTAAAGTAAGGGGGAAATGGAAAGGAGAAATGAGTTTATATGGCTACGAGTTTCTAAAAAAGAGTCTGGAGGCTGGCAGAAGGTTTGCCCTCATGCACAACTGAGCAGAGTCAGAGAGACAGATAAAGCAGATACAACCCCCAGGTGTTGGTTCCTTTGAGGGCTAAAGAGACCCATGGGAGTTATGGTCATGGCCGATGGGGTTAACTGCCAGGGCAGATGGCCCCTCTTTGGAAATGGTGTTTATGTGTGATGAATCTGGACTCAGATGGGATCTCCCTTCATAAGACTTTCATGCTAATGTGCTGGAGGTGCAGTTAATGTGGGGGTTTAAGATATATTTAGGGGATTTGAATCTCTGGACTGACAGCGTGATAGCCAGATCCTGAGCCTCGGCAGACTCCAGCACCTACAATCTGATTTATTGGACTTACCACACTCAGCTAAGATGGAGGTGAAGAGGGACAGCCGCCACACCATGGAGCCTAGAGTGATTACAACTGAAAATGGGAGGATTGCGTCCAGCATCCAGGTGGAATCTGAGCCTCCTCTTGACATAAAGGTGCAATGGACACAACCAATCCAGTGTCCACATAGAAGAGGTGGCATTGGATTGGGAAAAGTGGACATAATGGACAAAGGGTATGGGGAAAGGCAGGAAGAGATGAGAGGTGGAGGCATCTTCGGGACATGGAGCTGCCCTGGATGGTGCTTCAGAGGTAATCACCGGACATTGTAAATCCTCACAGGGCCTACATGATGGAATAGAGGAGAGTATGGGCCATGATGTGAACCAATGTATATGAGGTGCAGAGGTGCCCAAAGATGTACTTACCAAATCCAATGGATGTGTCATGATGATGGGAACGAGTGTTGTTGGGGGGGGGGAGAGGGGGGGGTGGGGGGGTGGGGTTGAATGGGACCTCACATATATATTTTTAATGTAATATTATTACAAAGTCAATAAAAAATTAAAAAATTAAAAAAAAAAATGTAATGAACGTGCCACACTGATGAAGGAGGATCTTCGATGTGGGAGAAGTAGGGGTGGGGTGGGGAATGGAGATATATAGAAACGGCTTATTTTTTTAATGTAGCATTTTTTGTCATCTATGTATCTTTAAAAAAAGATAATAATAAAAATATATAAATTAAAAATTTTAAAAATAAAATGTTGATAATCTATTTGTTCTCTATTTGATACCTTATATTTAATCTCTATATAATACATTATATTCTAGAGTGCTTGATCTTATTTACTTTTTTTTTACTTCTTGATTGCTAGATTATTTATCCATCATTTGATGCTTATCATTCTCCTGTGTTTCAGGGCCTCCATGAAAAGACTGGTGTACTGACAGCTGTTAAAGTGATGAATGCTCGCAAGGTAATATTATATCCTAAGGGACTGTTTTCTTGGGATTAAAGAGTTCAGGAAATATTGTTTTAGTTTTTAAGTAATTACTGTATATAATTACATTTATTGGACTTATTTGATATTTAGTATATGATATTAATTATATTCATTAGTATATTATATTTATTATTTACTTGTATTTCCATACTAACAAACATCACTCAGGGTGGATATTCCAGATATTTGATATACTTTTAAAATGAGGAAAATATCTGTATTATTATTTCTAGTTGGTTATCTGTTTTCAGAGATAGCCAGTAGGAAATTTCCTCTAGTACTGTGTTAATCCTACTGTGTTCCATTGTATTATTTTCCCTCACCAGTCATTCTTCTAGATAATTGAAACCATTAGGTTCTGCATGACATATAGAAGGAAAGAACTTATCAGAGATGCACATATTTCATGTATTTTGTGACAAGTGAGCAAGAGAATTTAACTGACACTGTTGCTAAAACATTCATAAAGCTGGGTAATGGTCCATAGCACATTGCTGTAGAATCTGCTAAGTCCTCTTTTTGTTGTCTTTCTTTAGCATGACTACCTGTCTTTTCAAGATATTATTAGCATGAACATAGCAAAGGTTGAAAAATTTTCACTTCACTATACCCTGAAGGAATATTCTCAAATATTATGTTGAACAAATTTATTGAAGGGTTATCAATGCCCTAAACTGTTATTTTCTAGTTTGTGCAGTGAATGAATTTCTTAAACTATTTAAAGAGATGCATGTGTTTTCTTTTTCCAGTAGATGTCGAATATTACAAATCAATGTGACTTTCAAGGGATTTTGAGGTTTTGTAGATTCATTTTGCCCTAAAAACCATGGTTTCCAAATAATCAACCTTGTACTTTTTGAGTAAAAGTACTCTCTGTAATATTTCCTTGTTATTTCCTTGTTTAACTGAGATACCTTGACCCGTATTTAATCTACATTTCCCATTCTCAGACCATGGAAATATTTTTCAAATTATGTTCAGCCCATAAGTGGTCAATGTCAGTTATTTGGTACTGTAAAGGAAAATAACATTTTACTAACATCAAATTTTAATTTTTCCATTAATATGGCAGCTAAATCACTTACTGTGAATTTGGTACCAAGTTTCTGTATACAATATTTTTTATTAAAACTATTAGTGAAATTAAGGGAGGAATAATATTCTTACTCTTCTTTTGAGTGCTAAAGGAACACCAAGTATTTAAGTATAAATAATTTTCAGAGTGTACCAGTGGGTCTAATAATATTTTGTTGTTGTGTTTTACAGACCCCTTTACCTGAAATAGGAAGACGAGTGAGAGTGAATAAATATCAAAAGTCTGTCGGGTGGAGATACAGTGTGAGTACTTAAAGTCCTCATTAGCTCCCAAGTATTATTTCCTTTAATTTCAGATTTAAAATCACCCCCGTTGTGTTGTATCATTATCTCTAGAAGGTCATCACTGAAATGTTTTCAAATGGAAGTGGTAATATTGTTATATATTTTAACATAGTTACATAGATCCTTTCATTATATTTGAACACTTACATCTGGCAGAGAGCAGCGGTCCCTGAACAGGTAAGCATTGATTGTAGAAGATTGATTGAATAAATTTAGAGAACATAGAGCCTTCTGGCTCGGTAGCAACATATGAGGAGATAATGGGACCAAGACCAAATTCTGCCTAAAGTCAGCTTTCTCAAGGTCAATTTCAAACCTCTTATGTGAGGTTCTGTGAGGTTTCCCCCATTATGAGTCTAACAAATATTGCTATTGTATATGAGCCATATGAGAACTGCTTTAAAAAAAAACTTTAGTGTGCATTTCTTTTTTAATACACTATATTTTAGAGTAGTTTCATGGATATAGTAAAACTGAACAGAAAGTCCAGAGTTCCCATATCCCCCTCTCCCTGTACCCCTCCCAAAGTTTTCCCTATTGCAGACTGCCCCTTTATTAAATATATTGTTATTAGAGAAGTTGTGAACTTATAAAACAATCAGGCATATGTGTGGAGTTCCCATACAACACCCCCCCACCAAAACACTACATTGTTGTGGAACATTTGTTACAAATTATGAGATACTATCATCAGACTATTACCACTATGGAGCACTGTCATTTTTTTACTAAAAGTACAATAGCAGAAAAAAAACACAGCAAGCTACCCAGCTTAAAACTTGGAAGATATCTGGAAATGTACTTGAATATTTGAAAGACTAAAGATGAAGCTTTTTGATGGCCTTATAATGCAGTTTCTATGGCTCTGATAATTCATTAGTTTTAGAATAAGATCAGACAAAGTGGGCTCCCCTTTTAAGTAGATTTTGGTTATCTATCAAAGTATTCTGTGGGACTGAAAGCAGAATTTTCCTTACTTTTATGTTTTCAGGGATACTAAAAATAATCTTTCTCATTCACACAATCACATTGAGAAAAATGTTCTACCTATATTAAAAAAGGTATTAGGCCTCCCTATTGGTTCCCTGACCAGCAGGTGGCGGTAGAAAGGCAAACAATCAGGACAGCAAATAGCTGAGATCTCTCCTTAATATGGTGAAAGGGGAGGAGGAAAGGCCTTAAAAAGGCCTACTCCAGAGCCCCACGCACGCGTCTCACCCTGTTGTATGGCCCACACTCATGTCTTGGGTGTATATGATCTCTTCTTGTTTCTTAATAAACTCTTTATTCCTTTGCCTACCCTTAAAAAAAGGTATTGCTAAACAGCTTCATGAGTCTTTTATTAAGTACTAGACTCCAGTTTTGTTTTTAATATATCTTGAAAGAAAAAGCATACTATCCATACGAAATGGTTAGAGCTGATTAATAACATATTTTGGTGGATCAAGAAGATGCAAGAGTACTAGAAGAATCTGAGTTAAAAATATACCTCCTACCATTAAAGAAAAAGAAGATGCAAGAGGGAATGTAAGAAAAATGTAATTATTTGACCAGTTCTGTTCCCATCAAACATTTGTGGTAATGAAACTCCTCTAAAGATCATACCCAAACCTTCTCTGGTAGTTCATTCCACAGTGAAAAAAAGATTTTGATTCCACAATTGGGTGAAATTAAAAAGTAAGTTCTGGCATCCTTGAGCTGCTACTTCTTGACAGAAAGCAGGATATTCAGCCATTCTGGGATCAATTGGCCCTGATCCAGGAAATGCTGCAGCATGGAATTACTTGAAGAAATGTGAGAGTTTTAAATTTCCCACTTGGTCTGATGGATGTGATGTATTTACGTGTTTCTCACGAACTCAACTTCCTGTTAATTGAGAGTGACAAACACTCAAATGCTTTCCAAACATATCTGATTTTGGTTTATTTGATTTGAGGGAGTTTGCATTTGTATGAGAAAACTGCTTTTAGAAGATTTTCCAGTTGGGGACTTCGAATTCTCTCAACATATATTTCAGTAAGAAAAAATAACTACTTACTGATCAAGCAGTTAACATCTCTAAATCATCTTGAATCGTTTGGGAAAAGAAGTATATAACTTGGTCACACATATAATGCCAACATTTTATGGAAATAGTAATAATGTGGAAGTCCAAAAGTATGAGTTGAAATACCAAGTTGACCACTAAACAGTCATGAAATTTCTTGGAAAAGTGGTTTTCTTACCTCTCTAGGCCTCAGATTCTTTACAGGAAAATGACACAGGAATATTTGGCTTGCCTATAAATCTTTATAAATATGGATAAATGCAACTACATAGATTCCTAGAGCCCAGCCTAAGGGGTCCAAATCTCCTGTTCATGCTTTGGAGAGTACATTTTTAACTTGTGAATCCCTGTAATTTACTTCTACATGATTGAAGATATTGTTACAGTTTCAAGGAGGGTCACATCATAGAAGAAATAGATGAGTCTTAGGGCCACTTGGCAAGAATGAAAGTCTTAAGATTCAAATTTTAGCTTTATAGAAAACAAATTGGGAGAATTTGATGGGAAATTTTAACTAAGCTTCCTTGAGAGGTTGGGATGAGATGTGAACCTTAACTTCCATGTAATTCTCAGGCAAATTTGTTGTTTTATTTTTTGATGCTGTTATTATATTTTATTATTTTAATTTAATTTAATTTAATTTGTCTATGCCTTTATCACACACAATAAATTGGTGTTATCCATTGAATAAATCAGGCTCCATCTCACTCGCCCAAAAGACAAATTGGTTTCTGGGTTTATGTTTTAGTAATTGAATGTTTATAAGGAAATCCACTGGAAAATCCTAGAGAAATGCTGAAGAATGTTCTGCAGCTGCCAGCCATTTCTCTGAGATTTTAAACTTCCTTCACAAGATATGTTATGAATACTTGGCATTTGGGAGGAGGTTAATTTACAAACAAATACCAATTCAATATGGAGATATTACAGAACCTAGTGCATTGCCTTATATTTATTTCATAAGGATTTATAAAGTCTAGCCACAAGATAGCTATATATATATATATATAAACTAATTTTCTGCCTTTCTTAGTGGGTTTTAGGGATTAAGCTTTTCATGTCAATTGGCTCCTTCCTAATTCAAAGACCAAAAAAGTCAAAGGCATCCTTTATTAGTGGACTTTAGGACAGGATCTTAACTATATCTTTAATTAAAAATTCTGCTTTCTTTGTACATTATAAATATAATTCACTTTATAAAATAAGAGTATTTTATACTCTTTTATACTGAACTTCGGTAGATTTGTAAGAGAGCACTCTCTGTAAAATCAAATAAAATTCAAAGCTAGAAGTAATTCAGTCTGGTGGTGACTCTATCTGTCAAATGTAGAATTATTTCCTGGGTCACCTCAAATCACCCTCAACTTTATTATATGCAGTCATTAATGTATGTGAATCTTGTTTTCCTGGATTGTGAGTTCCTTTAAATTAGGACTATATAACACCTAAAGGTATAATCCAATGATATGCTCTTGGAAAATTTCCAAGAATTTATCATTTTTAAGTTAATATTTTAAAAGATTTTTCCAGTGGGTTGTACCTATATACACAAAAATATTTGATGATTTAAAAATTATTAAGAAACAAAGAAAATGTTTACATTGACTAAAAAATAAGTTGCAGAAGAAATTTCAAAAGCACTTTGTTGTTGTGATAAGAGCAGTCATAGTTGAAGTTTAGGGTAAGAGAATTACTTTCCATTTCACTCCCCTACAACAGATGTGCCAGGAATGAAAGGTGCTGATGTTTATATATTAGGGTATAAAGTGGAGCGATAAGGCCCATAGTTCTGATAACACTCTGATTAATTCAAATGAGAGGTTCAAGTAAGAAAGATACTGTGTGACAATATCTTCCATTTATAGCATTTTCCCAAGAATTTTAAATAACTTTATTTTCCCATTTAGTCCCACTAACATTCATGGAGATAAATAGTGGCTGCCATTTTCTATCAGTTTTTTAAGAGTAAATTTAACCTTGGTAAGATTAAGTGAATTTCCTATTCATGATTATTAACAATAAAACTCAGAGCCTGGATGCCCAGTGTAAATTCTCTTTCTAACTGACATTTCATTACCCCCAGCTAAAAATATTTCTAGAAACAGTGCATTCTCTCTTATTCACTCATATGGCTTCAACTATTCCTATATAGATGATTCTCAAAACACTACTTCTGGCCCTGACCTGTCTCCTGAACTCAAGATGCATGTCTCCATGTTATGCAATCCTATGTAGAATTAATTACAATTAATAAACAATTTTTGTTTATTGACAAGTGTTTTCTATGTATTGATTAAAATATCCAGCAGAGAATAACGTGGACTTACTTGGATTAAAAGATAAAAATCTAATATATTCATTTATATCTATAGATCACGTATCTATCTCTAATAGTAATCACTCTAGCTACAGCACTAGCGTATAAAAATGTGTAGAGGGAAGTTACCATTGCTTGGAGAAGTGAGAACATATTTTATTTTACTTACATATTTTACTTCATATACTTATGATTTTTTCAAATGCATGTATCACTACTGTGATTAGGAAAATAAATGCTTTTAAACATATACTTAAAAAGAGATCAGCACAGCTCAAACCAACACTTTTAAAATTACTCACGGTGGGGGACTTGGCCCAGTGGTTAGGGCGTCCGTCTACCACATGGGAGGTCCGTGGTTCAAACCCCGGGCCTCCATGACCCGTGTGGAGCTGGCCCATGCGTTGTGCTGATGAGTGCAAGGAGTGCCGTGCCATGCAGGGGTGTCCCCCGCGTAGGGGAGCCCCACGTGCAAGGAGTGCACCCCATAAGGAGAGCCGCCCAGGGCAAAAGAAAGTGTAGCCTGCCTAAAAATGGTGCCGCACACATGGAGAGCTGACACAACAAGATGACGCAGCAAAAAGAAACACACATTCCCGAGCTGCTGACGACAACAGAAGCAAAGAAGAAAATAAAAAATAAAATAAAATAAAATTACTCACTAATAGTAATCAAGACAGTGTGGTACTGGCGTAGGGATAGGTATATAGTTTAATGCAATAAAGGTGATAGTTCATTTTAAAAAATCCTATCTATGGTCAAATGATTTTCAACAAGGATGCCAATACTGCTCACTGGGGAAAGAATAGTCTTTTCAAAAATGATGCTTGGACAACTGGATGTCCACATGCAAAATAATGAAGTTGGACCCTTAACTAACAAGAAAATTAATTCAAAACGTATCAAATAATTAAATATAGGGGCTAAAACTGTAAAACTCTGAGAAGAAATCATAGGGGTAAATCTTTGTGCCTTTGGACTTGGAGGTGTGTTTCTTAGATATAACTCCGAAGGCACAAGCAACAATAGAAATAGATAAATTGGACTTCATCAAAATTTAAAACTCTTGAAAGGGCACTCTCAGAGAAGTGGAAAATCCAGCCCACGGAATTGGAGACAATATTTGTAAATCATATATCTGATAATATACTTGTATCTGTAATATATAAAGAATACTTAAAACTTAATAATATAAATACAAATAACCTAATTAAAAATGGTAAGGGACTTGAATACATTTTTCTAAAGAAATTATATGAATGGATATTAAGCATATGAAAAGATGTTCAATAACATCAATCTTCAGGGAAATGCAAAGCTAAACCACAGTGAGATACCAATTCGCATCCACAAGGATGGTTATAATTTTAAAAAATGAAAAATAACATGTGTTGCTGAGGAGATGGAGAAATTGAAACCCTCATATATTGCTGTTAGGAATGTAAAATGGTGCAGTCATTGTTGAAAACAGTTTTTTCAATTCATCAAAATGTTAAAACTTAGAGTTACCATTTGATCAAGCAATTCCTCAAAATAAAACATATGTCCACACAAAATCTTGTATAAAAATGTTAATAGCAGAATTATTCATAATATCCAAAATGTGGAAACAACCTAAATGCACATCAATTGATTGACAGTAAACCAAAAAGAATGAAGTACTGACACATTTTCAGACATGAATGACATTTGGAAATAGCCAGTCAGAAAAGAACACATATTACTGAATTTATATGAAATGTCTAGATTAGGTAAATCTGTACAGACAGAAAGAAGTTAAGTGGTTGTCAGTAGGGGGAGGGATGGCAGAATTGAGAAGTGATAGCTAAGGGTTCAGGGTTTAACTTCGGGGTGAAGAAAATGTTCTAAAACTCTTTTTGGTGATGGTTGCACAACTCTATAAATGTCCTAAAAGCCATTGAATTGCACACCACAAATGAGAAAATTATATGGAAAGTGAATTAAATGTCAATAAAACAGGGATGGTGATGTCCAATCCACCTCTAAATTGAGAGGGGGCTTAGATTCCAGATAGCTGTTGGTTGTGATTTTCCTGCTTGGAGTTGTAGACAATATCAGTTCCCTGGTGTGGTGGTTGGCCATCTTCACCTCCCTATTAGCTGACCTGGGTAAGTCCAATGAACCTGGGAGTAGGTGTTGCAACTCTGCTGAGGCTCAGGGCTCAGCTGGCACATGGCTAGTCCAGAGATTCAAGTCTCCTGAGTATATACCAATCCCATCGTCAACCACAGGTTCAGGGTCCACAGGATGGAGAAATTAAATATGGATTCCAGTGAGCTTACTGGTATTCTACTATAGAACTATTATGACTCTAGTAATTCTACTATAGAACTATTGTGACTCTAGTAATTGATATGGAGGCAGTGGCTACGGGAGTTGCCGAGGGCGGGGAGAGGGAACAAGAGGTATGATGTGAGGTCATTTTTGAGAATTGGAATTGTCCTGAACGATATTGCAGGGGCAGATGCAGGATATTGTATATCCTACCATAACCCACTGAATGGACTGGGGAAGAGTGTAAACTACCATATAAACTATAATCCATGCCGTGCAGCAGTGCTCCAAAATGTATTCACCAAATGCAATGAATGTGCCACAATGATGAAAGAGGTTGTTGATATGGGAGGAGTGTGTGTGGGAGGTATATGAGAACCTCTTATATTGTTTAATGTAACATTTTGTGTGATCTATGTACCTTTTTTAAAAAGACAATTAAATAAAAATTTAAAAATCTCAATAAAACTGTTACAAACAAGCAAAACATGTAATACTTCAATTAATCATTCAGTGAAAACTTTATATAGTGACTAGTCCAGAAACCAAACTTTGAGAATTACCAGATTAAAAGATCTCCATTTTACCCTTATTTTCTCTCAAATTCCCAGTTAGCCAGAGACTTTCATTCATTGAGAATTCCAGTTTATATTTTATTATAAATTGCTGTGGGATATAATGGGTCGCTATAGGATTCTCCCTCTTTGATGTTTTAGCTTTAAATTGTGTATTTATTCCATAGGATGAGGAAGAGGATCTCAGAACTGAACTCAACCTTCTGAAGAAGTATTCTTTTCACAAAAATATTGTGTCCTTCTATGGTGCATTTTTCAAGCTGAGTCCCCCTGGCCAGAGGCACCAACTTTGGGTATGTTTTTAATTACCCTTCTCTTATTCCATAAGAATAAGTCTTACCCAAGGGCATAAGCTTTTGTGAGCTGACACGTCACTTTTGTTCACCTACAGGAAAACTTAAGCAACTTAAGCACTTCACTGCTCAAAGTAGTATGACAAAATGTGCTCTGGTTACTGGGAAAGGGTGGGGGGATGATAAAGTGTGGAAAAAATAAGTTAAGTGCCTGACAGTGGGCTTAAAAGTAAGAAGGAGAAGGACATAAAATAATTAAAATATCTAACATATTCCTTTTCAAATACAGATTTGTTGCTTTTAATTTTATATGGTAGACAGATTTGCTGATATATTAGAGGTATCGCCAAGGTGATTACCAGATCCACTGTGAAATTACTGGATAATCATCAGCTTCAATTAATTAGAACTTGGCCTGAACTTATTTTTAGTGTTTGTCAACTATATGCAACTATGTATAAACATAACTCCTAGAATCTCTTTTCTAAATGGTTAATAGATTTGCTATTTTCTTAGTCATCATGCCTAGAGAATCACAAATTGCAGATCAATGAATATAAATTACAGAAAGCCTTAGCTAACAGGAACTCACACTGCCTAAGCCACAGTTAGAGGAATTATTGTATTTTTCCTATTATAGGAGGAGTAGGCAAATCAAAAGAAAACAAGCCTTGGTCAAGAATGTCTTTACTTTAAAAATGAATATTAGTATATAAACTGGGATTTCTGTACACTTAACCTCTACTTTCGTTACATTTCTATTTGTAGACCAAGCCAACAATAGTTCCTCTTTTTTTTTTTTTTTTGAAATAATGACTGAGACTTTTCAGTATCTTCAAGTGTTAGTGAAAGATTCATTTGCATTCTATATACTGTCCTTTAGGAAGCAGGACAGTGAGCATTATAGAAATGTTTTCAACAGGGATTAAATTAAAACTGTTATTCACAAACTTTAGCATGCATCAGAATCTCCTAGAGAACCTTATAAAACACAAATTCCTGGGCTCTTTGTTCAGTTTCTGATTCAGTAGGTTTGGAATTGGGGTCCTAGATTTTGTGCTTTCTACCATTTTCACAGTTGATACTGATGCCGCTGGTCTGGTAGCATACTTTGTGAATGACCAAATTCTAAGCTATTTAATTTAACCCTATTTTCTCCCAAATGTCTGATTAAGTAGAATCTACTATTCTATGACAATTCCAGTGGGTATTTTTTTAAATATAGCTGCACAGGGTTAATGATTAATATTTTTTTTTCAGCATATCCAATCTGTCTTTTCATTTATTTTTACTTGTAAGATTTTCCTTTTGACAATATGGCAAACTATGATATATGTTTAGGTATCCTCATTAGGTATACATTAATAGTACTCAATCCATTCAGTCTTTCAATATTATATTTATTGAACATCATCTACATGCCAGGAATTTTGCTAGATCCATGGAATACAATGGTAAGCTGAATAGACATGTCGCAGGCACAATGGAGGTAACAAATCTGTTCATGCAGACCAATATTAATCAAATAGTCACACTGAAGAATATGTAATTGGTCAGAAAGCAAATGACATGGTTCTATGTGGGTAAATTAATCTTGAACTGAGGTCTGAAAGATTAAAAGGCACTTAATGCATAAATTACTTGTGGAAGTAAGTGTTTTCGTACACCCATTCACACTTTCTTATCTATGTAAATCAAGGCAACAAATGGGAAGAAAATGGCTAACTAATAACCGTTTATGAATATATGCAAGGCACTATGCTTAAAAACAAAGAAATGATCCAGAACTCCCTACATTTACAGCAGAAATTTTCTGATCGGGGAATATTGGCAAGATTTTTCAGGATACTTCTTACTGAATTTTTAAAAAGTTTTTTAATTAGAGAAGTCGTAAGTTTATATAAAAATCACATAAATATGCAGCATTCCCACATTCCTCCCTATTACTAACACTTTGCATTAGTGTAGTACCTTTGTTACAATTGATAAAAAAATAGTATATTTGTACTATTAATTACAGTCCATCATTTACATTATTGCATGTTGTTTTTCCCATATACCATCCTATTAACACTTTGCATTAGTATGGTACATTTATTATAATTCATGAAAAAACATTTTTATAATTGCACTGTTAACTATAATCCATCATTTACAATAGTGTTTACTGTATTGTACAGTCATGTTTTTTCTTTAAATTTTTATTCTAATAAAATATATATGACCTAAAATTTCCCCTTTGAATCACATTTGCATACATAATTCAGTTCTTTTAATGATATTCGCAATGTTGTGTTACCATCACTACCAGACATTTCCAAAGCTTTATAATCGACCCAAACAGAAATTCTGTATAGTTTAAGCATTATCTCCCTATTCTCTACCCCTACCCCAGCCCTTGGTAACGTATATTCTAGATTCTATGAATGGTTTTAATTCAGTTTTTCATGTTTCAAGGGAGGCCCCTTTACTTCCTCTACCACAACACATATGCTGTACCCATTTGCGTATAGTCAATCCTTAATTCCTCATATGAAAATTATCCTTTTGAAATTTATCTGTATTGTTGGTTTTGCTTGACCAATTCTTTCTGGTGAGAGTGTGCTCAGGTGGACGAAATGCAACTTTATCAGTTGTGAAAAATTATATATTGGGGAGGGTTAGTTTTCTGAAAAGAAAGGATGAGACTTTTCTCATTGCTGAAGATAGCCTCCTTTATTGATTGAAGATATAATCATCTATAGATGCAATTAACTGACTTGATTAAAATATACAAAATACCCTCACAGTACCAATCAGGCTTGCTTAAAGAAGCAACTAGACACCATAACCTAGCCAAGTTGACACAGAAATGTGACCATCACAAACAGTTTAAAAAAAGAATACATGTTTTGTTCTATTGATAATGTATTTTTGACATAGGAAATATTGCATAAACCTATGTTTAAAGGCTAGGTACCTATTAAAAGCTAGGTTGACCATAATAGTTATGTTTTCAATCATGTAGGTCAGTCCTCTAGTTAGTTAATATTGTCTGGAAGGAAATTCAGTTCTTGAAGATAAAAAATGATTTGGGCACCCAAGTCACTGGTAGCAAATATAGATTTTCTGACTAATTTATTTTATTAATAAAACAAAGTATAATCTGAAAAGTTGATGTCAATTATTTTAGCCTTAAAATGGGCATGCCTTAATAGTAATCCCATTTGGAAAGAATTATCCACAGGAATATAGTTGATAATTCCTCCCTTGGAGTTGTAGCTTGCCAGTCCTTAGGGAAAAATAGTCTGGAATTTGAACATAAAAACAAAAGCAAAAAAACCTAGTCTAAATATTGAGGTCCTCCATAACCTGCCTCTCTACCTCCAAGTAAAACTGTCTCCTTATCTATCCTTTTCTTTCTATTATATTCACCACTCAGAGTTGTCCCCTGCACAAGTTTCTTTCTAAGGGCATGTTCTTATTTTGTTTTCCATAAACTGAATGGTCTTCCTTCTCCTCTTTTCCAGTATTACCCATCCAAAAATGCTTAGCCCAAATTCTACCTCTTGGTTAAATACTTCTGGTACTTGGCTTTCCTCACTCTGGAAAGGTTTTATTTTACTCCAATTCTTTCTGATTCTAGTAGGCTTTGGAGGCTTCCATCAGAAAATTAAGTCAGATTTGTGTGTTTTAGCCCATATAGCTATATGGACTAAAACTCTCCAGATATTTTCAGAGAATTACTTTTTAATTCTTAGTACTTTTCTGGCTTCTTTGCAGATGGTGATGGAGTTATGTGCAGCAGGTTCAGTCACTGATGTAGTCAACATGACCAGAAATCAGAGTTTAAAAGAAGAATGGATTGCTTATATCTGCCGAGAAATTCTGCAGGTGAGTCTTCATATGGTCATTCTCCCCTGGATTTGAACTAATCTGAGAGTAATATATAAAATTTACCTTGTACCTGCTCATGTCTGATTATTATGGATCAAATATTATCAACATAACCTCTGGAGCAGGGTTTCTGAACTGACCAGAAAGCTTTGTAGCAAGCAGATTTTCAGACAGAATGTAAACTAGTGCTTTGCTCCAGCTGCTAAAACAAATACCATATAATGGCTTTGCTTAAACAATGGGGATTTATTGGCTCACAGTTTTGAAGCCAAGAGAAATTAAAAATCAAGGAATCAGCAAAGTGATACTTTCTTCCAGAAGACTGTGGCATTCTGGGGCTGGCTGCTGGCAATCCTTGGTCTTTGACTTTTCCATTACATGGCAATGCACATGGCAGCTTCTTCTCAGTTTTCTTCTGGCTTCTGTTAACTTCCAGCTTCTTGCTTGCCACGGCTTCTCTCTGAATTTGACTTTCACTATGCTTATAAAGGACTTCAATTTTCCAGATTAAAGCTCAAACTGATTCAGTTAGGCCACATCTAACTGCAGTAACATCTTGAAGAGATCTTACTTACAATGGGTCTACACTGACTAGAATACAAACCAAAACCGACAACCATGCCACAAATGGGTAATTAGACCCTTCCAAATCATACCTTTTAATGGCACTGTCAGTGTTACACTATTGTAGTCAGTGAATCACAGAAATAACCACTTGGAAGTATTTACTAAGTTCTTATGATTTTTTTTAAGATTATTAAAAATTATAACACTGTCAGTAATTAAAATGAAAGTGAAGTGGGAGAAGTCACTGGTTTACAAAATGAACAGAAAATATCCAAAACGTTTTTACAGACAGACAACCTCCCATGAATACTTCTCTGCTTTTAAATATCTTTACTCTAACACCAAATTGTGTGAAGGCAAAAATCTACTTGATCAAACAAACTCAAGTTTTTATGCGGCTGAAGTGTTTAGTGACACCCAAGAAGGATATTAACAGAACTCAATAACTGCATTCATGCAATATCACAATGCCTTTCCTCCCATCTTGTTTAAAATCATTTGTGATAATAGTATAATGAGTAAGAATGCCAACTCTGAACTGAGTTTGAATTCTGGTTTCACTATCCATTAACTGTGTGACTTTGAGTCACTTACTTACTTTCTTTGTCTTTCTTTCCTCATCTGAAATATAAGGTGACATTAGTACCCTCCTCAAAAGATTGCTATGAGGGTTTAATAATTTATTCCATGTAATGCATATAGTACAGTGCCTGGCAAAGGAAAAGAGCTAAATAAATATTAGCTCTCTTTGTTGTTACTACAATTATTAATCACCAGTAAGTGTCTAGAGAGATCTCATTGCAGTCTAACATTGCATACCAGGTCACGGGTTACATTTAGTAATGGATGGGCTGGAGTCAGTGAGGTAAGCCAATACATTGCAAATGCTTTAAATGAATTTCCACGTTCCTCCATTCCCACAAGTCTGGGTTAAAACATTTGGATTAAACAAATGGCTGAATGAAGAACAGAGCAGAACTATGGCTGAGCTGAGCTATTTAAGATGTCCAGGACTTTACTCTTATGTTTAGTTGGAAATATGGAGGCTAGACAGGAAGTTAAAGTGGCCCAATGTATACAAACACTACTTTTTGGTGTTCATTTTCTTTCATGGTTGTCCTGATTTCTTTTCCTTTCTCTATAGCCAAAAGTGGTATTTCTGAGAATTGGTTGTAGTAATTCCAGCCTAAAGAAAGGATTTCATCTGAAAACTCAAACCTAGGTCACTTTTCTTACCAAAAATTTCTCCAAAAGTACTAAGAACAGTGTCAGAAAAGAGGAATAACATATACTAATGTGACTTTTATTTTTAATTTATATGTATATCCAGGGTTTAGTGCACCTTCATGCACACCGAGTAATTCATCGGGATATCAAAGGTCAGAATGTGCTACTGACTCATAATGCTGAAGTAAAACTAGGTAAGTTTATTCTCAAAATATTTTAAATGAGTTCCAAAATATTTCAATGAAGAAAACTACTTTAAAATAGCTGTGCTTTCTTTCATGTCATGGCCGGTATCTTCTACATATTTCCTGTGTCTTCCCTGTCTGCAAAGCCTGTCAAAACTTGAAAATTTGTTTGCGATAGGAGGTGGAGCAAGAGAAAGAGGACGTACCTAGTCACTTCTTTGAAATCATGTAGATAAAAATAACTTTTAAGTATAACTAATATATGAATTAATTATATTGCATATTAATTTATATAAAACCTTATATTTTTTAGTCATTTTTGACCCTTTATTAAGTATAGCTATTTTATTTATTGCAACAATTGAACTGAGTACTTACCATATGCACAATTTCTGTCTGGTGGATGAGGATGCAAAAAAAAAAGATATTTCTACAGCATCACAGAGACGTGCTTTCCCAAGAATATCAGAGAGCTTTAAAATTACTTAAAGATGGACTGCTTATTTAGGATTTTCCCTCAAATATTTAGAGAAATGCTATCAATCAGAAATGATGCTTCAATAATATCCATAGGAAATTCAGAATTAGAAATCAAAGACCAGAAATTCCCTGGCTTTCTATTACAGGATTTAGAGTGGCAAAATGTATTTGAAAATGCCCACACATATTCCATCACAGGAGCATGTTTGTATCCTTAAACATTTAAAATAAATATTTTTGGCTGATTCTTAAATAATATCGTATGAATAATGACAGTATGATGCAATGACAACTATATTAGTCAGAGAAAGAGATGCTGATGCAAAGTACCAGAACTCTGTTGCATTTTATAAAGGATATTTATTTGGGGTAGAAGCTTACAGTCACAAGGCCCTAAAGACTCCAACTTAGGGTACCATAAGAGGTACTTTCTCACCCAAAGTTATTGACCACATGTTGGAGCAAGATGGTTGATGACATCTGCATGGGTTCAGCCTTCCTTCTTCCTTTAAGACTCTGTGATCCCAGCTTCTTCCAGTCTCAGCTGTAGGCTGATATAAGGCTCAATCTCTCTCCCTGGGTTTCATTTCTTTCCAGGCTTAGCTGCTCAAGTCTCTTCACATGGTCAGCTGTAGACCACTGGGGTCATCTCTCTTCCCATAGCTTCTGCCGTATCTAATGAGCTATCTCTTTTCCTCTTTGTTCTTTTTCTCTGTGTGTTTATTTCCATATGGGCATCTGCTTTATCCCCAAGGGGGATGAGACTCGACATCTCAACTAAATCTAATTCAATAAAATGGTTATCATGCCTGAGGAACTTACCAGTTTACAAACAATCTGTATTTCTTTTTGGATTTCATAAATAATATCACACTGCTACAGCAACTAACCTCATTGATAACATAAATCAGGTATCATACCCTGCATTTATTCTTTTTTAAATTACAGCAACTCTTTCCTAACATGTTTCAAATATGACCTTAATTATTTCTCATTATCCTGCTTTACAAATAGAACCAGAGTGGAGTTTTTATTCATTCATTGAGGACATTTTTCAACTGAATATTTGTGGAAGAAACACAGGAATAGTAATTATTCTTGAAATAATTTAAAAAATAATTTCAAGGAAGTGATTTATATCTTTTGCATCTAAAATCTACAAAGACACTTTCAAGAACAATTTCTTAACACTTTCTTAAAAGCATAATTTTAAAAAACTGTTAGAATACATAGGGGGCAATAGATTTCATATTCAAATGGTCATCACAAAGCTAAATACTATGTTATAATATAGAACAACACTCCCTCATACTTGCGCTAAGCTGCTGGCCAACCCAATCATTTGCAACACAGAGGAGAAATTGGAAGTAAGTGAAAAGCCACTGAAATTATCTGTCACAAAATCCATGCACTAAAGCTCATGTGCTCATCTGCTTTACTCTGTAGGAGAGAAATTTTTGCATTTGATTATAATTTTTTTTCTCTCCCTTCGCCCTCCTCGCCCCCCCAGTTTGTCTGTTCTCTGTGTCAATTTGCTGTGTGTTCTTCTTTTTCCACTTCTGTTGTCAGCGGCACACGAATCTGTGTTTCTTTTTGTTGCGTTATCTTGCTGTGTCAGCTCTCCGTGTGTGTGGCATCATTCCTGGGCAGCTCTCCTTATGGGGTGCACTCCTTGCGCGTGGGGCTCCCTTATGCAGGGACACCCCTGCGTGGCAGGGCACACCTTGCACACATCAGCACTGCGTGTGGGCCAGCTCCACACGGGTCAAGGAGGCCCGGGGTTTGAACCACGGGACCCCCAATATGGTAGACGGACGCCCTAACCACTGGGCCAAGTCCACTTCCCATGATTATAATTTAATCAGGGTTATTTTACACGTTATCCTTATATATTTAGTTGTAGTTTTCTCAAATAACTAAAAAAAATATTTTTTTAAGCAACATATTATAAGGAGAAGGTTGCAGAAGTCAGACAAATGACAGCTGAAGGGAGAGACAGAGATGAAAGAGACAGGAAAATGCTTGTATTGCAGTTGCAGTTGGTCAATGATCTCCGTATTCTAGTCCCTGGATCATTAAAGGAAAGGTAAAATTACAACATAATTGAGGTTTTTATCTTAATTTCAGCTCTTTTTTTCTTTCTTTTTTTCCTTTCCTTCTATTTTCACCTCTCTTTCATTGTTTTCTCCTTTCATTTTCTTCCCTGGATGTATGCCATATATCAGCTTATTGTCTTCACAGGTATTTCTTGACCCTTAAAGTTGCCGGTTAGGGATGGTTGGAATGCTGAACAATGATTTAACTTACTCTCAAAATAAGATTGTGCAACAACCAATGATGACCTTATAATATTATGCATATTTTTCATCGTGTTAGATACATCCTTAAAGAATGCCCAAAATTATTATTTTTTCATTTCTTCTCCTAAGCTCTTAAAAAATGTTTTATAGTCAGATTTTTCACCATTCTCCATTCTCCAGATTCCTGGAAATCATTATAAATTAGAAAACTTTATTTTTTTGGTGGATTGAATAACCCCACTCTAAGTTAGCCATTTTTTTCCGTCTGTTTCTGAAGAAACCATGCTATACTATTTTCTAATAATGTATCTCATGGATGAATAGAAGACTGAAATTTTACAGGCAATGTTAAGGTATAGACACCACAGTAAATATTTACATATGATTCAGAGGATTTCTAGAAGAATTTAAACTAAATTCTCAATAATAAAATGAGAACATTTATTTTTCTTCATCAATGTGATAGTATTGTAATGTCATAATGAATATTTCCAGTCAACTGCTAGAAACTTAGTCCAATGGTTTTATATTTCTTAGATGCTACTTAAAGTGCTTTTCTTTCTCCAGCTTGGTGGGATATCCAAACAATACATATGATACCACTTCAGAATTTCACGGTGTACTGATGGACTTCATTTTAATATTAATGGTAAACATCCAGCCAAAACTAGCATAGATTTATAATAGCACTGCTGAGTCTCTTTCCAACAAAAATAGCAGTATAAGCCTATTTTCCTTTTTTCTGGAGTAAACTTCATGGTTAAGCTTGCTGGGCTAGAATGAAAATCTGTTATCCATTGTGGCTTTTGTATTGGCTTTCCAAGTTAAAGCAATAACTTTTTGTGCTTTTGTTACCTATTAACTCTTTGCACATATGCTGAATTTTCAGTGGATTTTGGAGTAAGTGCCCAGGTGAGCAGAACAAATGGGAGGAGAAATAGCTTCATTGGGACACCATACTGGATGGCACCAGAAGTGATTAACTGTGATGAGGACCCCAGACGCTCCTATGATTACAGAGTGAGTGTGAATTCAGATAGTGAGAATCAAAGTTTGGAAAGGATTTTTTACCATATTTTATTTTAAATAATAAAATAGAAAATTTAAATAGTATTAGACCATAGTAGTAAATACCTCTATTTCTACATGTGGTTTGATTATATGCATACAAATAATAATTTCTAAAAACTTAGACAAAGTAGACCATTTGAAGGTATCCAGATTCGGGAAATAATGTCTATTTCATGTTGTTTGTAGCAACTTGTAAAAATTATGTGTCTTTACATGGAAATTTAACTTCCAGAGTTCGAGGGCTCTGTAAACTTAAAACGAATAAATAGAAAGCTTATTAATAATCCCCTCTGTAATTTAAATCCAAAAAGAATAAATAATAACTTGATTATTTAGGGTAATGGAGAAAATCCTTGGCATGGTTCACTTCCAAACCATGGAGAAATCACTGAATAGACAAATTAAATAACCATTCATACTATTTATTAAAATTTCCACTGAAGCTACAATCTGGAAAATACACATACACACGCACACACACACACATATATATATATATTTCAAAAAGTTGATGTGGAAAGAACACTATCCATTTGCTATAGACTGGAAAACTTCACTCATTCCCCATGTAATAATCCACTGAAACAATTCATTGTGGTCTCTCTGCATGGAACCTAAGACTCAGTACTTGAAACTGATTAATTTGTTTCATCTCTTTTCTCTTTCCCTTAAATGCTCTCTTCTTGACTGGCAACATAATTATTTACTGAGTGTCTATTAAATGTCCAGTCCTATACTAGGAACTATGGAGAATAAGGAAACATAATATTCTTCAAGTGGTTTGCTATAAAAATAATGCTTTATAGCTGTATAATTATTTTTCAAACTTCAAAGTTCCATCACTGATATATGTTATTTATTTTTACTTCTTAGCACCATGTAACTAAAAGGAAGCCTAAGCCTTCACATCAACCCTTTTAAGCCATCAGATAACAAAAAAGTGTGTTCTAAAAATTCAGTTAAATTGTTTGGGGTCTTTGTTATGTCTAGTGCACCTCTATCCCAGTACTTTTCCCACATTCTATAGAATAAAGTACAGTTAATAGTAGTGAAGTTGATTTCCTTTAAGTCTACACTTAATTTAACATATGCCAGGGAATACTAAAAGTTATTTACATATATTATTTCATTTTATCTCATATCAGCCCTATGAGACAGTACTAAAATCATCCCACTTTAAATGAGGCAAAATTTAGTCACAAAGAGTTAAATAATTTACCCAATATCACACAACTTGCAGATCTTATGATTGGATTTCTTTATGGAAAGTTCATTTTGGTATTTCAATTAAGTCAACAATAATGATACATCCAATATGAACTTGCCCTAACACTAAGTCCCATTGCACATCAGCTAGTTGCATAGTGAGTATTGGTTTCTTACAAACCCAGATAATATCTTCCTAGAGTGTCACTTTTTAAATTGAGCTTCATTATAGAATACCTATAAAATGGCTGAGACCTTGACACCTCACCCCAACGAAAAATTATTTTGAGATTCTAAATAATACCAATTTCCCAGTTTTTAGCGACATTTTTTGCCATCTTTTCTTTTGCAGAGTGATGTGTGGTCCGTGGGAATCACTGCTATTGAAATGGCTGAAGGGGCTCCTCGTGAGTACAAATGATATTTGTTAAAGGTTAGGGAAACATGCTGTGTGAATCTGTATTTGTGGAAAAATATAAGGTTTCCACTTGTACTATTTTGCTTTAATTGACCACACAGATGCCACATACTATATATCAAATTAAGCAGTGGGATTTTAGGTGATTACCAAATGCTCTTAAAATGGCAGCTATGAGTACATAAAAACCGTTTGTACTTTTATCTCTTATGGTATTTTATTTTAGGATTGCAAAGTGTTGTTGAAATTCAGCCTCAGTAGTATTTGGTCTTGACAGTCCTGACCCACCAGAATCCAAAGGAATTCCAGGCTATACTGGTGAGATATTTAGATTCCAGAACAGTTACAGCCACACAGAGTTACTGCCTCAGACTGTGGAAGCTGAAAAAAGTTTCAATGGGTCATTGAAACTGGCCTATCCTCAACAGTGCTGGGAAGTAAGCATTTTTTTCTAGGGAGTTGATTCAGCTCACCTTTGTTGCCTTCCTTGTCTCTTCAGCTATCCCACTTTCTTCAGCCACCCACAAGGCTTTATTATTTTGCCACTGATGTGAGCTGTTCCTCTTGTTTCCCTCTCCTCCCTATCATTTAAACATCCTGTAAGCATCCTGTTCTCCCAGTGCACTGAACACTGTTAGAAAAGTGAGAATGGAATATAAACTTAGTTACATAACTATCTAATGTATAACCCCATAACCATCTAATGTATAACCCCATGAGGATGGCATATTTGCTTTCTTCAGCATATAAATCCAAAGACATAAAAGATAAAGGCATTCTGGTATTGCCAGATGAAAAGTAGGGAAAATACTCAGTGGGTATGGGAATTGCTTTTCTTCCCTTCTTCAATAAAACCATATAGGTTCATAGGTTCTTTTATGCTCCATCTATATAATCTACCTCCAACAAACTATAAGCTTGGACTGTTTTAGCTCCATGCTTCAAGGCCAATGGGAGGAATTTCAAGAAGTAGAAATAGTGGTAAGAATTATTTAAAATTCCTGGTGTCCCTTGTAATATCACAAAGGGGCTAGGATAAAGCTGAAGGAGATGTGGAGATCAGGTTGCTGCTACCTGTATTCTGCTGCCCCCAAATTGGAAAGCCCCAAAGTTGGTTGAGGAATTTTTTAATGATGGAAAAGTTTACATTGTATAAAAAGTTACATATACAGCATATATAAAATTGAATTGAAACAGGAGAGATGTCCATTATTCCTCAACCCTTCCTGATTATTTCTGTTTGGGAAACATGCTTAGATTATGCTAGATAGGGCTCTCTTTCCTCTCTTTCTCTCTTTTTATTTAAATACACACTGTAGCATTTGATATTAGTATTGATGTATGGACTTGGCTAATGAATAACTGAATTAAGGTCAATATTTTTTCCATTATTTCTAAGGGTTACTTTTCAACTTTAGCCATTTCTATTAATTTTCTTGACAGAGAAAAACATTTTCTATCTAACCATAGTTTTGTCCATTTATGTATGAGTCTAAGATAAATATCATTTAGATTTTTACCTGGCCAACAAATTCAGAAGTTCTTAGAAGTAGAACATAAATTAACCAGACTCTCTCTCTCTCTCTCTCTCTCTCTCTCTCTCTCTCTCTATATATATATATATATATATATATATATATATATATATATATATATATATATATATATATATATATATATCAGGTCTGTAACTAACTCTGATAAATAATCCATTTGCTTTAAACAATAGCTCAGTTTCACATAATGAAGTGAGATATTATTTAGGGGAAAGTCACCAGCAGGCAATATTTAAAAAGGTAGATTAATCATTACTTTGAATCAAATCAAGTTCCAAACCCTCCCCATGAACAATAAAGATTTCATGTCTAAATTAACTCGGTTTATAAATCATGAAAGATAACTTTATTACCTCATTTTTTAATTAATTAATTTTATTTTATTTTATTTTAAGGAACCTTTACATTATATAAATGTTACATAAAAAAATATAAGGGATTCCCATATGCCCCACTCCCTCCCCTTCCACACTTTCTTAAATCAACAACATCCCTCATTAGTGTGGTACATTTGTTGCAATTTGTGAACACATATTGAAGCATTGCTATTAACTATGGACTACAGTTTACATTATAGTTTACAGTCTGTCCTGCACAATTTTGTAAGTTATGACAAAATATACAATGGCCTGTATCTGTCATCGCAATGTCATGCAGGACAATTCCAATGCCCCATAAAAGCCCCCACATTACATCTATTCTTCCCTCTCCCTCCCCTCAGAACCTCTGGTGACTACTGCCTTTATATCAATAATAAGAGTTCTTCCATTGTTAGAATAATAACATGCCTACTTTAGTTCATTGTTCATTCCCCAATCCTGAAGATTTGGGGATGGTGATGCCCACTCTGCTTCTAATTGAGAGGGAGCTTAGAGACCATGGGGATGATGGATGGAACTATCTTGCTTGCAGTTCCAGACACTTGCTGTACCTTAGGATGGACATCGTCCATACACTTCTCCTTGTTAGTTGTCCTGGGTGAATCCAATGTACTGGAGAGTTGTTGCAACTCTGCTGAAATTTTGGGCTCAACTAGCACATGGACAGATCAAAGGTTTAAGTCCATGGGACATATATTTATCAAGTATAGTGCTAATTATAGGTTCAAATAAAAAGGGTAGAAGAGCCAGGTGTAGAGAACCTATAAATGAGTCTAATTCTGTTACACTGGGGAGGATAAATTCCAAAGTAAGGCCCACTAACGAGTGCTGTTTGCCCTGCTTGTAGTTTCTGGATGTCACCAGAGGCCTCAGGAGCTGCTTGAATCACCTCCTGTGGCAGTCAATGAGAGTCTGCTGAGACTTTCATAAGTGTAACCTCTGGAATGATCTTCCAACTCACTTCAAAGTCTCTTTGCCCTGAAAACTCATTTGTATTTACCATTTACCCCTTTTGGTCACGGTCCTTTTCCAGAAGCATTGCTAGTTGGCACTTGGTAATAACCCCTTGGTGTCAGGGAGGCTTATCCCTGAGATGCCAATCCTGGGGGAACTGGGGGGAGGGTCGGAGGAAGGAGCAGGTTAACCCTGGGGATTTGAAGGTCTGTGGTTAAAACTGCAATGTTGGGAATGTTCTTTTGGCAAAAATGGCAAGGAAGGGTTACTGGTGTAGGGTGTTGGATATGGGGGGTAGGTGGTACAGGGTGCACTTTGGGCAGACTTCTATGGAATACATAAGTGTTCTTCTTGTCATAGTGTGTTATATCAGTTGGTTGTGACTCACATAATAAACAAGAGCATATCAAACTCCCATCCTGGAAAGTCCAGCTATATTCTTAATTAGAGGGACAAGAATCACTTGAGAACATAGACAGTACCTGATAAAAGATAACTTTTTAAAAATCTAAATATATCTCTAAATACTAAACACTTAGGTACTCTATTAAGATCCAATTTTTACTGCCAAAAATTTCTTGCCTTGAAATTTGATGTCCTAAAAGCCTGGTCTCTTCCTGCTGGTCAGACTTTTTGAGTCTTTATTTGTAAGAGCTAAAGGGTTTAATACCTACCTACCTATGTCCAACAGTTGTTTACTAAGGTTAGTGGAATGAGATATACTCTTTAATATATTAAATAAAAGTATATTTCTGCAATTTTTTCCTTATAAGAATTTCTTAATTCCAAGGAAAAAATAGGGGTTTGAGGAAAAACAATTTTAATTTATGTAAGCATAAACTATACCCAAACTTAATGAGTTTTGCCAGTTTATTAGGCCTTCATAATATTTCTTGATATTAATTTTCTTCTTGAGCCCTGTATTCCCTCTAAAAGTAACCTATCCTTTAATGGGTTCAATGAACATATACAATCTAATTCTGTGATACCTAGATTTAATACAAATAAAGTGCAATATAGAATCAATATTTTATCACATAGAATTGCCAAGCTATTCATGAAGGTTTAATTTCATGGGAAATTGCGTAAAAATGGAAGATGTTCAAGGACATATCAGGTTCTACCAAGTCTAGAACAAATCTATGTATATCACTTTGTAGTATCTATTTTCCTTGAATGGATGAAATACTGGAGATGTTGTAGAAGGTAAACTTCTGATTTTAATACGTTTTTCAGCCCAAGAGGGTTGTGCCACAGGAAAACACATATGGACTAAAAAGGATGCTGGGGAAAAAGATATTACATGTAGGCATGACTAGCATCAGACTGGAGAATGTAATCACCACTTCAATATAGGCTGAAATTTCACTTCCAGAAATTATTTCCAGAAGCAAATAGTATATTCTTAATTATGGACATTGTATTTGAAGGTGAGAAAGAATTTCATCAAAATATGAAATTATGGGGTGTGATTGATGTAAAGCAAGGTTATTTATCTATGACGGCAACCAAGATTGAGATCACTATAAGAAAAGCTAAACTCATGCTATGCACAAGTCTTGAACTGCCTGCAATCAAAAAGCAGGAAAAGTAAAAGAAAGATATAACTAATTGACTGCAGAAAGGTAAAAAATAACTATTGCCTATATCAGCATTTTTAATAATATTTGATGAACTGGTAGCTTGCTGCTGTAAATTTTTATTTTGTTATTGTTGAAGTCTGTCATCTAAGGGACGAAGAATTTTTTGTATTTTTCTCCATTTTATTTATTTATTTGAGAAGTTTGAGCTTACAAAAGAGTATTGCATAATGTGCAGAGTTCCTATATATCACCCCTCCACGAAATCCTTGCATTTCTGTGGAGCATTTGTTAAAGATTATGAAAGAACATCATCAAACTATTACCAGTAACTTTGGTCCATATACAATTTGATATACTTTTTCTATACACCACTCTTATTAACACCATGTATTAGTATAGTGTATTTGTTATAGTTCATAAGAAAATACTCTTATATATTTGTATTGTTAATTGCAGTCCATCTTCCACTACATGGTTCATTGTGTTATATAGTTCCATGCCTTGTATATTCTATCTAAAGTGTATGCACAGTGACTTTCACTTTCATCACAAAATTGTACAGGCATTACCCAAGTAAACCTTTGAATGTTTTCTATTGTCCAAAAGAAAAAAATCCTCTATCCCCTATTACTGACCCTTAGCATTGATATAGTACCTTCTTTGACATTGATGCAAGAATATTACAATATTGCTGTTAACTATATTCCATAAGTGACATTAATTGTATTTTCCCATGCATCACTATATACTTGCCACCTTGTAATAGTGATATACATTTTTTCTAGTTCATAGAGGAACATTCTTGTATTTGTATAATTAACCACAATCCTAATCCATCTCTGGGTTCACTATATTTCTAAGTCCCTAGATTATTCTCTAGCTTCCTTTCAATTAACATTTATATCTCTAGACTACCCCTTTCAGCCACAATCCCATTTATAAACCAGCTGTTAGTTATACTCACATTAATGTGTTATTATCAACTCTATCCATTTCCACATTTTAAAAATCAAGCTACTTGGATATTCTATACACAATAAACATCAGTACTCCTTCTCAATCCTCTCCTAGTAACCTTTAGTCTAGATTGTAACTCCATATGTTTATTCATCATATTTGGTTAATATTAGTGAGACCATACAATATTTGTCCTTTTGTATCTGACTTATTACACTTAGCATAATGTCTTCAAGGTTCATCCATGTAATCATATGTCTACTATTTTCATTTTTTCTTATAGAAGCATAGTATTCCATCATACATATATACCACATTTTGCTTATCCATTCAACAGTTGATGAACACTTGGGTTATTTCCATCTTTTGGCACCTATGAATAATGCTGCTAAGACATTGGTGTGCAAATGACTGTTTGCATCACTCTTTCCGGTTTTCCTGAATATATTCTTAGTAAAGTGATTGCCAGATCATACAGAAGTTCTATATTTAGCTTCCTGAAGAACCACCAAACTGTCTTCCACAGAGGCTGCATCATCTACATTCCTACCAACGTGAAGGAGTGTTCCTATTTCTCCACATCTTCTCCAGCGCTTGTTGATTTCTGTTTTCTTATTTTTTTTAGTAACAGTCATTCAGTGAGGGTGAGATGATATCTCATTGTAATTTTGGTTTGCATTTCCATAGTAGCTAATGATAATGAACATTTTTTTTCATGTGCTTTTTTTTACCATGTTTACTTCCTCTTGGGAGAAATGCTTATTTATTCTTTTGCCCAATTTTAATTGGATTCCTTGCTATTTTATTGTCGAGTTGTATGATCATTTTGCATACCATGGAAATTAAACCCTTGTTGTATATGTAGTCTCCAATGATTTTATCCCATTGAGTGTGTTGCCTTTTCAACTTCTTGACAAAGTGCTTTGATACACAAAAGTTCGTCTTGAAGATGTTTCCCTCCATTTTCTTCTAATAGTTTTATGATTCTCAGTTTCATATTTAGGTCTTTGATTCATGTTAATTTTTGTATAAGGTGTGAGATAGGTTCCTCTTTCTTTCTTTTGGGTATGGATATCCAGTTCTCTCAGCAACATTTGTTGCCCACGCTAGGTGGGTTTGACAACCTTGTCAAAAATTACTTGACTATAGATGTGAGGGTCTATTTCTGAACCATAAATTCAGTTCCATTTCTCTATATGTCTATCTTTTTGCCAGTACCATGTTGTTTTTCCCACTGTGGCTGGGTGATGTGATTCAAAGTGAAAGTGAGAGTCCTCAAACTTTAATCTTTTTTAGGATATTTCTGGCTATTTGGGGACCCTTACCCTTCCAAATTTATTTGATAATTGGATTTTCCATTTCTTTTAAAAAGGCTGTAGGAATTTTTATCAGGATTTCATTTAATCTGTATATTGACTTGAGTAGAACTGACATTTTAACAATATTCAGTCTTCCCATCAATGAACATGGAATGTTCTTCCATTATTTAGATCTTCTTTTATTTCTTTTAGCAATGCATCATAGCTTTTTGAATACAAGAACTTTATATCCTTGGTTAAGCTTTTTCCTGAATATTTGATCCTTTTAGTTGCTATTATAAATGGAATTTTCTTCCTGTCTTCCCCCTCAGATTGCTTGTTACTAGTGTATAAAAACACTACTGATTTTTGCCTATTACTCTTGTATCCTGCTACTCTGCTGAATTCTTTTATTAGCTCTAGTAGCTTTGTTGTAGATTTTTCAGGATTTCCTAAATATAGGATCATATCATCTGTGAATAGAGAAAGTTTTACTTCTTCCTTTCTGATTTGGATGCCTTTCATTTATTTTTATTGTCTGCTTGTTCTAGCTAGAATATCTAGAACTATACTGAACAACAGTAGTGACAGTGGGCATCCTTGTCTTTTGCCCGATCTCAACGGGATAGCGTTCAGCCTTTCACCATTGAGTACAATGTTACCTGTGGATTTTTCATATATAGCCTTTATCATGTTGAGAAAGTTTCCTTCGATTCCTATCTTTTGAAGTGTTTTTATCAAGAATAATCATTTAAGTTTCATCCTTGTCTTTTTTGACCGTATGGAAGATTTCATTTTATCACTGAATAGCTCAATGTATTTCATTTTGTAGATATAGCTCTGTGTGCTTCTTACATTCATCTATGTTAGGATTCCTTGCCTTCTTTCAGAGTTTGGAGATTAAAAATAAAGGTGCCAAAAGCCTTAAAAAAAAATAGAGAGAAAGGATGCTTGTGCTGGATTTCATCAAATGCTCTTTCTGTGTATTGAGATGATCATGTGATTTTTCTTCTATGATTTATTAATGTGGTATATTACACTGATTTTCTTGTGTTGAACCACCCTTTCATACCTGGAATAAAACCCACTTGATCATGATTAATAAATCTTTTAATGTGTTGTTGGATTTGATTAGTGAGTATTTTGTTGAGGATTTTTTATCTAATTAGGGAAATGACTCTGTAATTTTCTTTTTTCATAATATCTTCATCTTTGGTATTAGGGTGATACTATCTTCTTAGAATTAGTTTGGTAGTGATCCTTCCTCAACAGTAAGTTTTTAAAAGCCAAAGTCATTTATATTTTATGTCTCTCATCTTCCTTAATCAAATAAGTTTGATTATTTGATTATTTTCCTCACTAATGGAACTATATTTGAACAAATTAGAAAACAGTTCATAAACAGAGTTGTAGTGTAGTACTTCATAGGATAATGTTTATATTGAGCAGAGGAATAATAAGGAACATTTTTTTCGTATTTTCCTCTTATCCTAAAATTATAAAAGCAGGTTGGAATGTCAAATTTTCATCAGTTTTTCATGGATTTGTGGTCCTATAACACTTGAAAATCTTAAAGGAAGAGATAAAGCTCTGCATTGTTTTTCCACTTGGGACAGTTGCTTATTCTAGGAGGATTAGTTCTCAGGTAGTATAGCAAGTACTTTAAGAGGAATATATGCTTTGTAACTGAATTCTAATTTTTAGTCAATTAATTTACTTAAAACATTATTTTAATAACTTGTATTTCTTGCTCAACAGTATGATGTAATTGTATAGGAGGCATTATAAATAAGATTATGGAGATATCAAATTGGTTAAAATTCACTATTTTAAAAGACTAAGCAATAATTTTAGGAATCCCTTTCCTGATTATTTAAAGGCACTTTGCATAGTGTAACTAAGTTGAACCTGATTTACAACCTTTATTTAGTTATGTATCAAGAGAAATTTTACCTGGTCTCATTGATGGAAAATTACATTTATAAAATTGTAGACTTTTAAAAGCTTGTGAAAATATACTAGAATGAATAAATGTAAATACTTCGCTTTATGACAATTATCTCTTACATGTTAAATATAAAATAATTATTTTGAGTCATTTTTTAGGCTCTCATGAAGAGTCTGAGCATTTCTTAACATGTCTTTTCATACAACCGGCTGTCTACATTTTGAAGTTCTGCACTTCTTGATTCATCTTTTTTGTTTTCACTTTTTCATTCTAAAATATTAAGTCACGGGAACATAGCATACTCAGAGAAGGAGTGCATAGAAGAAATTTTGTACAGATTATGTACCCGGAAAGCTTTTTGCCAAAGACGAGTGAGGGCCAGGAGATTCTGAACACAAAAGATGAGAAAATATTAATACAATCAGTCTGCCTGGATAAGCAATTGAAATGGTATATCTTTGGTCATAAGCAGCTTGAACTAGCCATACTACTAAAACATCTATATTTCATTAACCTCCTTTATTGCCTGGAAATTAACTTTAGGTGGACATGATTGTCATCAGTTTAACTGCAGATATCCTTCAGTTTATGATAATTCTCATCTCCAAGGAGAGGACTTTCAAAACTAACAGTTACCTGATAATTGTCTTTGAGGTCCAGAAAACAAAATACCCTTCCTTTTGTCTGTCTTTTGTGAGTCTTTCCTGGAGTGGTAAAAAGAGAGAAGAATTGAAAGGGTGCTATAGAGACTTAAGAGAATAATGATCTGGACCCATATACACCAGGACCTTTCAAGCTTCCTTCAGTTCTGGGGTTCTGGTTAGGAATTCAAACTTAATATGGAGACCTTTAAACTAAGATTAGAACATCAGAATATCACAAACTTATTAATATTGAATAGATGAGGTTCTTAATCTCTTTACTCTTTATAGAAAAGTGAATTGTTGCCTGGTAGAGAAGCATGCAAGGTCATCACTTTACTTTGGTAAGGGTCACACTAGCTTGTTTAACTTAATCTGGATCATATTTTCCCTGTTTTGACATTCTCTTTGATGTTGCAAAGATTCTTTCTAATATTGTCAGCTCAGCCACTCTTGTTTATAGTCATACCTCTATTTCTTGTAGTTTCCCTCCCTCACACTCCAAGCCGAACCAGAATGCCTCATTATTCAAATTTGCTGTTATCCCATATAAAGACCTCTTTCTTCTGTATTTAGAAGATTACTTCAATATGTGTTAGGAAAAAACCACGTTTTTTCATCTAATTCAAACTATGCCCAGTTTAACATGGTTGTAACCCCTCAAGAGATATATTTTCTTTATCTTCTGATTTCAACTTTTTCTCTTCAACTGGCAATCACTTCTTAGAAAGCCTTCTCAAATAATGTCCAGACTATCCCCATTGCCACCTTAGTCTCTTCTTTATATCACTTCTCACCCAAGGAGATATATATATATATAAGATTTGCTATCTCAAAGGAATGAATCTCTAATGGTCAAAACTTAGGCAATTTTAGGAGATATGGGGTGGGGTGGTATTTATCAACATTACTAAAATTAGTCCATATAAGAAACCATTCACAGCTAGTGCTGACAAGGTTATTATATCTACCTCATGCTCCATTCCTGTGTATATTTCTCTTTTCCCTTAATGAAAAGTTACCTAATCTATGTCCTATCTCTTGACCCTTCAAGATGCTGTTAGTTGAATGAATGATGTTCAAATGCTGATAGATGACAACTGCTTAACATTGTACAACTCCCTTGCAATGTGTTTAAAAGACCGAATGTTGTAATTGACTGGACACAGTAAATGAATGAAAAGAGTGAAATATAATCCTAATCTTTTGAGCTTGGAATGATTTCTGTCCTCAGTTGTTAACGTGAATCTTGTATTATTTATACCCATGTAATGGAGAAAAAACTTAACTTTTCAACAATTGCCTTTACAACATTCTAACAAAATCACCCTGGGGAGTACTTTCTACTACTATGAGAGGACAGTATAGCATTGTTAGTTTTACCAGAGATATATTTTAGAGAGGAAAGTAGACTCTGAAGAGTCATTAATATAAAACTGCCCTCTCATGAATGACATACTGGAAGTGTGAAGATGAAATTTACACTATCGCTCTCCCTTGGGAATTTTTTTTGACACCTTATTTTCTATAAGTGAAGTGAGACTGAATTCCAAAAACGATGAGGTAAGTAATTTATCCAGCACATATTTGGAATAGACTTCTTTGTATGGCTGTCTGTAAGAAAAATAGAATGAAAGCCCAGTAATTTAGCAGACTTGAAGTGCCAGAGAGTTCAAAATCACTATTGTAGTGTTAAAAGCTAATATTTAATACATGCCTACTAGGTATAAGATACTTTTCAGGTAGGTTGTCATTTAATTTTCACTGCAACTCTGTGAAAGTGTTTCTGATATAACCCCTGTTTTTTAGATGAGGTTAACTTAGGCACAGATAGGTTGAAGTAATTTCCCACAAAGACTGAGTTAGAATTTGAACCCAGGTGTTTTTACCCTAGTGTATGCTTTTAATGGTTGCATTTTATCTTTCTCTTTCCATAGGATTCTGAGCTTCCAAAACAGATTGCTCTCAGATATATAGATTACTAAATCATCCTCCTTTATATGTTGCTATTCATAACTACAAGATTGACTGAATTTTCCAACCTATCATTACATATATAATTGTACAACTATAGATACCTACAATTCAAAAACACAAAAGTGTGTTTGTCTCCACTTCTGGTTTGCTTTTCTAGATATAAATTATCAATCACATATTCTAAATTTTTCCTAGGTTATTATTGAATTGTCAATTGCATTTACACATCTGGTGATGGTGAAGCTTTAGAATTCTGTGTAATGTACTGTTTGTGATAAAATGAGTTTTTCCTTTAATTACATTCTGTTGTATATCTATTGATTCTTTAGTGTCTATACAATATGATGTGTGAGAAAATACTGAGAATTCCCTCTGTAATAAAGAGTGTGTGCTGTAATTACTCTTCTCCTTCTTTCTAAACTTCTCTGTTTAATTTACAGCACTGTGCAATCTTCAGCCCTTGGAAGCCCTCTTCGTTATTTTGCGGGAATCTGCTCCAACAGTCAAATCCAGTGGATGGTAAAGATGAATGTCTTAACCTTCTGAACACATTGACTTGATATTTTTATGTAGCAAAGAAGTTTTCATGCATTTGAACAATCCTGCTTCATCATAATTTTTGGGCAGTATTATCTAAAATCCAGGACCTTATTTAGGAAATCTAAATGACTAGTTTTTCATAAAGAGTTAACTAACCAACTAGAAATAAATAATATCCTCCATAGTATACTATGACGACATTTCTATCCTGCCATTAATGGGTGTGTTCATTTGTTTCCCCAGTTATGGGATGGACCAAGGTCAACCATTTCTGAATTTGCTCATTGTGCTTAAATAGGCAATGAGGAATTATGATATACAGCCCTTTTGTTTGGCCCATTAAATTAAACATTCATAGACCTAAAGGAGAGGACTTTATCTCCCAGGGCACTAGAGGCCAGCTAAAGTTGGGAACTCTTCTCTCTGAAGCTTGTTGATCAAGTACCTGCAACTTTTGCTTATTCTTAGTATTTATTGCTTGTCCTGGTTATGTGGTGATTATGATTTGATTGTTTATATTCTTTCTTTTGATTAAGTTTAGTCCTTTCCACAAATGCAAGCTATCTGGCCACAACCGTTTTCATTGGTCATTTTATAAGATTAATTAGCCCTGATGTCATTAACTTCTTGTGTGGATCATTACATCTATGCCTCTGTACCTCAAAGTGCATGTAGTTAAGTGAAATATTCAGGATTCAGAGTATGATTTTATGGGCTGACCAAGCTAGTCACATGGTCTACATATATTGCATTAACCATTTAATTGCTACATCTCCACTTTACATTATACTGTAAACATACAGCTGAACTCAATTAAATTTCTATTATTCAGATAGAAATTATTGACATCTGTATTTTTTCTGATATTTGAATGGCATTGATGTGTAATGAATATTATAAAGCTGCAGGATATTTGACAGTTTAAAAGATGATTTTCACTAAAGGTAACTATGTCCAAAAATATGACCTGCAGAATAGCATGGGGGTGGGGAGTGGGAGGAGGTTTGTACACCTGAGAATGCGCATTTATACCTTTGGTTCATTTCTTTTAGGTCTCGCAAGTTCCACAATTTCATGGAAAAGTGCATGATAAAAAATTTCCTATTTCGTCCCACTTCTGTGAACATGCTTCATCACCCATTTGTTCAAAATATAAAAAATGAAGGACATGTTGTAGAGTCATTAAAGAAGCATCTTACAGGCATCATTAAAAGGAGACAGAAAAAAGGTACAATCTGCAATGTTTCATTTTACTGGAATGAATATTCAGTTGCAAGTAGAATACACTCATTTATTTTATTCAATAAAAAGTAGTATTTATTTAAGAATTAGGTTGAATGCAAAAATTCTGAAACCTTTAGTATTAGTTTTTTCCATTAATGTGCCATGTGCTCTTATTTGATCCATTACCTCCCTGGGTATGTATGTGTATTATTATTAATTTTTGCCATTTATACCTGGCAAGTATTTATACTAATGAAGACCTTGAAAGTCTCAAGTACAGTTTTGTGATGTGCCAATTTTATGTTAAGTAAACTCCTAACCAAAGAAATAAAATAATAAAAAAGTTAATGAAATAATGAAATATATGGCTTTCTGTTCTTTTTGACTGACATTTTAATTAACTCTACTGAGATAAGTGAAGTTTGTAATTAACCATTTACTGACTGTTCATTTTGAGTAATGCCTGTGTAACATATAAAGCAACTTTTAGGGTACCAATCTCTAACTACAAAAAGTTATTGAAGTAGAGCAACTAATTTATACAAATTAAAGTAGCTTCTCTTTATTAATAGTAAAAATGGCAAAGTGGATTTTCACTAAGTCCAAAGGAAACAATTTGGGATGGTCTAACTTAAAATATAGATCTTTAGGCATGGTCTTTAGGCATGGTTGATCGTATTAATGGAGTGAAGAGGGAGAAACCTGAAAAAGATAGCAGGCATCCACAAATTAGCTATAGGATTGATTGCAGAGGTGCTTCTTTCATCTGCATAATTATATGTATTCTGTTTTAGAATGAGGATAAACAGGAATTAGTTTAACCATGGTGTATAATTCATTGGAACAACATAACAGAGGCCAGCCAGTCTCAAATGGGTGCAGGAAGACCACATGTATACTTGAAAATCAGCTGATTTCCAGATTTGCAAGATTTCCTGTATGGAATCTCCAGAAGAAGTCCAATTTCTATTATATAAAGAAATCCAAATACACTTGCTCTAAACACTTTAATATAGGAAACTCAAAGGAACCATATTTTGCTTGTAGGCTTCTATATTTCAGAAATAACAGCACAGGTGATGGGAAAGAAACAGAATATTTATTTTGAATATGTTCATTGTAAATCCTGCAATAAGATTTAACCTTTCATTTGAAAGACCAAAGATCAATCTCAATTCAAGAAGTCCTTGCTTCTAGAACCCATAGCTGAAAACCATGCTTATCTACCTATTAGAGATTCTTTTGCCATGTTCTCCCTTTGCCTCCCTCTTCTTTCTTTTCAGAATTGCAGCAATAATTTTGTTCAATTCTCTTTCCTATGCCCAGAGAAATTCAACTATATTGAATAGCTGCACTGTGCTGCAAATGTAAGCCTAGGGACTAGCATATTGTCTACATCACCAACCAAGTGTATTTGGATGGCTACTTTCTTCTTGCCCTTGTGAATCCTGTCAACATTCTGAGGTTTATAGAGGATGACTAAGGCAGACTGCATGCCTCTCTGTTGACTGTTTATGCGGGTTTTTTTTCTCTTTCATAAAAAGGGATACCTCTGATCTTTGAAAAAGAAGAAGTTATTAAAGAACAGTACAACATGAGAAGATTCAGGTGTGTTAGAAAAATTACATATATAATTTGAAATAGTAATTCATGTAAAGAAATTGATTGCATACTGTTCATTTGACTCAGAAAGACAATCTTTTCTGATGCAACACATAACAGGAAAATTCTAATTGTGTGGGAATCATTTGTATGTTTATTTCT
The DNA here is from genome assembly GCF_030445035.2 of Dasypus novemcinctus. NCBI lineage: Eukaryota > Metazoa > Chordata > Mammalia > Cingulata > Dasypodidae > Dasypus > Dasypus novemcinctus. The sequence continues at coordinate 112,765,042 of NC_080704.1, forward strand.
AGAGGACCGTCTTGTACTCATGAGCTTCTGAGATTGCCAAACAGCAGCAGATGTAGACCACTTAGAGTCCTACATGGAGAACCCTCCCAGCCACGTTGGTTACCTGATCAAGTAGAGCCACAGGTCCAGGCACTTCAGCAACTACAGGGAGCAGCCCGGGTATTCATGCCAGTACAGGCTCAAGACAATGCACCTAGGCTTCTACAGGGGCAAGCCCATGTACCTCAGCGGCTACAAGGGGCAGCTCGTGTGTTCATGCCACTACAAGCTCAGGTTAAGGCTAAAGCATCCAGGCCTCTACAGATGCAGGTTAAGGCACCCCCGCGACTATGGAGGGCAGCTAAGGTGCTCATGCCATTACAGGATCAGTTTAAAGCATCTAGACCTCTACGGGTACACGCCCAGGTAGCCAAAAAGCATCACACTCAAACTCAGCCCCAGGTATCAGAACAGCCACAGGATCTTGACCAAGTACCAGAGGATATTCAGGGACAAGGTCAGGTACCTGAACAACAACAAAAGCAAGACCAGGCCGCTGAACAGGAACCGGAGCAGAATCAGGGCCCAGAAGAGCAGCTGGAGCAGAACCAGGTACCTGTACACCCAGAGGTCGAGGAACAGGCTGCTGAGCCTGTACAGGCAGAAACTGAGGCAGAGGAACCTGAGGTATTTCGAGTACATGCCCAAGTTTTCCTGCCACTACTGTTGCAGAACCACCATGTGCTATTGCCACTACATTTAGATACTCAGGTGCTCATTCCAGTAGAGGGGCAAACTGAACAGACACCTCAGGCACAGGTCTGGGCATTAGATCCCCTGCTTGCTGTTGGTTCAGTTCAAGACCTGATAGAAGGATTATCAAGAAACTTGCTTCGAGCACCAAACTCACATAACTCAAAACCACTTGGTCCACTGCAAATGCTGATGGAAAATCTGTCATCAAACATGTTTTACTCTCAACCAGAAAAGGCACGTAAGAAAAAATCAAAGGTTTCTAGTATAAGGCAGGCATTGGCTAAAAGACTATCACCAAAGAGATTTTGGACAAAGTCATCACAGAGAACTGAAGAATTAGAACTCTCAGATTTAGAAGCCCACAGACAAAGGCAACAATGCAGATGGGAGGAAGGATTGAGGCAAGTCACAAATGTAAGAGTCTTTGATATTTTTACTCTGAGTCCAATGTGCAATCCAAATGTGCTAATTGATACTCATGGTTTCCTCTGTAAAACCAAATGAAGTAAATATTCCCATATTCCAGAGAAGATTATTTAAATAAATTGACCTTCAATTTCTAGATAATTGTTCTAAATTGAGAAGAAATTTTGCTTGAATGATCCAAGGTATTGCTTACGTTAGCCACTCAGTAAAGATGCAACTTTAATTATTAATTGTCTTCCTACTATTCCTTTACAAATAAAGGGAAGAAAAAGGGGGAAAAAACTAATAAAGTTTTGAGGAATAAACCAAATTTCTGCATTTATTTTTATTGAGTTATTTTTCAGGTTGTAAATTATGAACTAAGTTTTAGAGATCCAAAATAGTAATTTGAATGTTTACATTTTTCCTTTCTCTTCCCATAGATAACTGAACTGTATTATTTAAATGAATTTTACTCATTTCCATACTTCAAAATGTTTGGATCAAGGTTTAAGAAATGAGAAGGAAAAGCAGTTTTCAAAATGTTTTGTATGTGATTTTCATGTTTATGACTTGTCTCACTGGTTTGCCTCCCAACTAACGGTATAATCAGTGATGAGCTGCTCTGAATATGGCACATGATACAAATTGGTTTCTGCACCCTTTTAAAATGTTTGTTGCAATATGTTATGTTCTTTGTTTAGGAACAGTCAATAAACTATCATTCTTTTAAAATATATAATTTGACTGGAGTAGAATTTAACCTGAAAAATCTAATCAGATGATGAAGTGTATGTGGGCTTGATATACAAATTAAAGAGGTATACAAGGTTAGGAGAGCAGCCATTATCTAATACTTTCCAGTATCTATTGACCTAAAAAGAATCATTGTAATGATCTTAACTTAAACCTTGGTATCCACACCCATTTACTTAATAATAATTCACATAATAATTACAAATGAACCTCATTTAAATGTCTGGAAAATGGAAATATTTGAGTTTGTGGCCATTGAGCCAATTGAACAAATGCTGTTTCCCTGATGTGTTTAACATAAAGAAAGGTAAAGGCAACAAAAGAAGAGAGGCCCAAAAGGGAAAATAGATGGTCAATCCCCAGAAAAAGAGGAAGATAGGGAGGGAAAGAAGCCAGAAAGAGGAGTGGCATAAGTGTAGAATGATGATATTTGACTGATAGTAGGACATCTAAAGTAATAATGACTATTCTCAAACAAACCCAGATGTCCAAATACATCTAATGACTTTTGCATTTGTGTTGTAAAAGATGAAAGCTCTGCAGCCCTGTTATAACATGGCTGTGAAGTATCTCAAGATGCAATTGGTTATAAAAGAAATTTAGGTACTTACCAAGAGGAATGTAGCACTGTCTAAATGTCCTTGGAGAATTCTTTTGCATTTTGAGTTTGTAGTTTTGAATTTATATAGCTATTTTCTAAAACACATCCCCACATACTTGGAGACGTTACTTAAATTGTGAACATTTGTTGAATTTGCCATCCTCTAAACAGGAATATTATACTACAGTCATCCATTAAAAATATACATAAGAAACTTTTATAAATCCCTAAAAGACTCAATGTTTCCAGCATGGCACATGATTATTATCATTTAATATTTTAAAAATATATGTGGACTGTTATGCTAAAATGGAAGGAAAAGCCAGTAAATAATAGTTCATAATCCTGTGACCCTAGGATCTTGTTTGGGCATTTATAGTTTTTGTTTTGCCTTTACAGAAAAAATAAAGGAAAAGAAAATTATTAATAATATAGTCAAAATCATATTTCTTTTGAAATATCTGAAATTCTACTACAAGTTGGAGACAAATGTAGGTGTTTTAACTCACCAGCAAGAGAGAAAATGACTTTTCATTGGTCTGAGTTGAAGAACTAAAATTTACTTGTTCAAATAAGCAACAGAATCTTTTCTAAACTTCCAGGGCTCAATTAGGGGGAAATATTTGCATCAAGATATTACAGATCTCCCATTGCAGCAGGAGAATGAAAGTTTGAAGTTATAAAAACTGACTAAATGTGATAGCTAGTATGGGTTATGAGGCAATGAAGCTTTAGACCATGGATTCTTAACTTGGAGCCTATAGATGACCTTCAGGAGTTCAATGATCCACCTGAATATATATGCAAAAATATGTGTCTATATGTATTTTCCTATGGAGACTCTGTAGCACTCCTCAGATTCTGAAAGCAATCCAAACTAAATATTTTCAGAAAGCACTGGTTTTTAAATCAATCATTACTGTCTGGAAAGTACTTTTAAACTGTGTAATGGGATGCAGCAGTTGCTCCATTTGCTGTTAAAAATCATTTGCATTTTACCAATTAAAATATTTTCTATTTTGTTTTCAAGGAAAAAGCAGAGGAGACATCAGACAATGATGAAGTATTTCATTCAATTCAGGCCCAAGTCCAAATAGAACCATTGCAGCCATATGTCACAAATCCTAAAGGAAATGAGGTCATTTTTCAGTATGAAATGCTATGATATTAAATGCCTAGAACAGTGGTTCTTAAACATTTTGGTCTCCAGTAATTATATTTTAGGCCCTCAAAAGTTTTTTTTTTTGATGTGGATTCTTTTATTCAATTTTTACCATTTTAGAAATTAAACTGAAAAAAGTAAAAATTATTGTCATTAAAATATAGTAAAAATATTACATGCTAACATAAATAGATTTTTCAATGAAAATGACTATATTTCTCAGAACAAAAAATTTAAAGAGAAGAAGAATTTACATTTTTGCTTATCTCTTTAATCTGTCTGACTTAATGGAAGACAGATGGGTATTCATATCTGCTTCTGCATTCAATCTGTCACCACATGTTGTTTTAGTTGACGTTTATGGGGAAAATTGGCTTCTCACAGATAGGTAGTTGGGAAAGGAGGGATTTTCATAGCCTTTTCAGCTAATTGTGGCTGTTCTGTGATAGTTCATCAAAGCTAGAGAAATAAAATCTAAAATCATATCAATGAATTTTTTTATACTTGCCCTCTCATGCTATGAATAGATATTTTTACTTCTGCATGATTTTGAGCATCATGTATTGATAAGTTGGAAACTATCAGTTCACTGCTTATGCAAATCTTATAAATACTTATATTTTTCGTTATGCAATATACAAAACCACACTTGTTAACATCACCATCAATTTCATCATGAAAGTTATTGAATATTGAGAAGCATTCAAGAGCACGGTAGCAGATACAAGTTTTCAAAAACTATTTTTTCTTTGAAAGCCTAAATTTTTTCATTGTTAACAAATAATATCAGTTTATTTTTTCCTTTAATTGACAGTCTTATGCCATTCATTTAAAAATAAAATGTCTGCTGAATACCTAAATTTGAATAATAATTGTTATTTGTCAACATTATTTAAGTAAAATTATTGTCCATGAAATAACCAGGTAGTTCTCTTTGATTATCTTTTTCCTGGAATGCAGTTTATGAAAGGATTGGGTTCATGTAATGTGTGATCTATTTTCTTACACTTCTGTGAATAATAAAGACAATCTTAATATCCCAGTTGACTTGTTTCGCTACTACATTAATATTATCATAATAGTTGTTCAGCATATGGTATCGGTGAGGGCTGAGTTATAGGTCCAATTCCTATGTAGATAAGGTAGCATCATTAACCAGCCATTTAAAAAAATTCCTGCTCAGTAAGGATGACCAGTAGAGTGTGTAAAGAATTCAAACTCTTGCCTTGTTAGTGTGGGATCAGGAGCAGCATCATTGCTCCTAATCAACACAAGGGCCCCAAGTGGTCCAAGATTACTATGCTTCTTCAGGAGTTTACTATGAGGTCTTTCTTGGACAATTATTTTTAAATATGCCCCCCTGATAATAATAGTCACCTGAAAGTGAATAACAAAGAGTATCTCTTTGTATATGCTAACAACCAGTGGAAGGATATAAATAAGATTTCACTATTTAATTAGTACAGGAAACATGGCTTTCTCTCTGCCTTATTAAATTATGACTTCACTAGAAGTCTCAGGTAATAACTGTTACCTTAAACATGGCATCTTAAGCAAGAAATGTAATGAGGTATGCCTGCTTGGTTTAGAATGCATCATTTATCTTGCTATTCTTACCAATCATTTTTTTCTCCCCATTTCTCAGGCCATATACATATTGTTTTTCTCATTTTGGACTTTTATCTATTCCGAGTAATTTTGGCGTCTGGTAAATGTTCTGAAATCAACTTTATGAACCAAGAGGCCTAGACTGGGTCACTAAAATGCCAACTATAAGTCAAATGTTTATCTTACATATTGCCGAACATTTGGTTATACTTGGAAACACTGATTAGCAAAACAAGTGAAAGTTTGACGACATTTAAAATTTCTCACCTATCTGTCTGCTGGAGTATAAAGACAGCCTAGATAAGTCACTTGACAGAAAAAAAAAATAGTGCACTTAAGCTAGTATAATTTCTACAAACTATAGAGTGGTTTTATCATCATGAAAATGCTAGGTTTTTAAAGCATGTAATACATTGAAAGGTCCTTTTTAAAGAATCTAATGTGACACCTCTTTGCTTTTCAAAATGACCTATTTATTGAACATATAAAAAGTATGGTGAGTAGAAACCTAATGAAATTAGACTAAATTAAGCTAGATAACATCTCAATGACCAGACTACTAACGTTGACAGAAATTTACCTCGCTGATGGAAGCTAGCTCATCATATATGTTCTTTCTTGAGGGTTTTTGCTACATTAGATGAGTGAATCATAAGTGAAGTCCAAATTAATTAATTTTAAAATGAAAGTTTTTTGGAATGCTAGTTATGACAGCATAGTCAAATTGTAAAGTGAGTAAAATACTTTCGTAAATATGAGATAGTTTTGACTCTTTTGAGATTTTAATTATGAATGCATATGTGTTACGTATTTTGAAAATGTAAAATTTAGTGTTAGCATAAAAGGGTGAGTGAGTGAGAAGCTGAGATTTAAACCCTTAATCTTGGAGTGCGAACTTTGGGCTTGAAATAAAAAGCAACACTATAAAAGGGAAAGAACATTAAATTAAGAGTCAGGAGACATACATTCTGGTTCTAGATTTTCCACTGAATTGTAAAATCCTTAGAAAAATAATTTTCCCTCTGTTTGCCACAGATTCCTCCACAATAAAAATGCAGATGTTTGATTATATAATCTTGAGAATCTCTTCATGTACAAAAATTCTGTTATTATACAGAATGAGGTGATGAGATTGGAGACAAAGATTCCTTCAGAAATTATGGTTAAGCAATTCTAATGTTATACCATAATATTTGTGAAAATAGGAAGTATTTATGAAAATCAGATATGATAAATTAGGCACTTGGGAAAATATCTGTATATGAAGAAAGACATTTTACTATAAATTAATTGCTCAAAATAATTAATGACTGAAAATCCTAGTGAAGTATTGGGTTGTGTCTTTAAGGTTCAAGAAAGATCTAGCTCTATGCCTTACAGCCAGGATTGTGCACACCGTGTCAAATTCTCTTTAAGGTATTTGTCTCTGATTTCTATATTCAAATTGCTAATTATTTACTATCAAGTAGAAAACTAAAGTTTGCTTCTTTGACTCCAAGTTCTGACTGAAGATAAAACTGAAATATTAGTTAGAGCATCAACTTAATTCCCATCACTGGAGTGCATTTAAAACCTCCACTGCAAAGATTCATTAACTAGATTTTCATATCTGCATGTAGTGCAATCTCAGTGCCATTTAGTTTGATAATTACTGTCAAGGTCCACAATTTAATGAAGAAAAACAATGAATTCTTTGATAGCTTTAAATTAATAATGAGAATAAAATGACATGAAATTTCAAAGTGACTTTCCCTGCAGGTTCTGCAAGATTAAACAAGCACACATAATCCCTAGCCACAGAAGCTATTGTTACAAAGATAGTAAGACTGAAAATAACCTGTATTCAAAATAAAATCTAAAACTCAAATTAGTATATTGATAAAATATCATATATTTTGTGTATACATACTAGTCACTTGATTTTTAGATTCCTTTAATAATGGTAATTTTCAGTAATATTCAAAGATCTCATTCCGTATTTTAGAGGTGGTGTGATAGGCACTATATTTGAAAGCCAAATTTTAAATACGGTTTCCTTGAAAGACATAGTTCTTCCAACCCAACTCACAATGCAGAGAACTTAACCTGCTTTGATTCACTCAGTCACTCAGTAAATATTTACTGAGCACTTATCATGTTCAAGATACTTGACGTTATGGACAGTTAGCAGAGATTTGAGAGTTCATAGTATGTATATTCTTACCTCAATATTTTTAGCCCTATATATTTATGTTCTCAGTTAATATCATTAGGAAACCCTGGAAAAATCTGAAAGCAAGACGGATAACTTTTTCTCTGTGCTCAGTGAATGGGTTGGCATGGTCCTTTTGACTCCAAAGGAGGAAAAAAAGTTTATAGTTTTTGGTAGCTAGTTTTGATGAAATGGGGCATGATTTTAAAATAAAATCCAATATATAAAAATCAAACTTACTTTTAAACTAAAAGTGATTTTTCATTTTAACCAAAGGATTTTTTAAATTTATAAATGAATAGCAAATACATTGCTTTTAAATATGGTTAAATTTATACAATTAATTTAAATAAAACTGAAAATTTTCTTGAAATTTGGTGTCATAGAGAAAACTTGTCATATCTAGACATGTCATTAACAAACTCATTCCTATTTAGAAATTACAAAGCAACTATAAAATTTAGCAACAGTGGTCCAAAGCAACATTCTAGATATTCATTGAATTTGAATAGTAAGAACAAAACTGCAAAGAAAAGCAAAAAATCTTAATGTATTTTATCTTATCGATCTAACCCATCTATCCATCTATCCATCCATCCAACTTTCTATCCACCCTTCCATGTCTCTAAATCAGGAACAGGACATAAATGTCATGAACCCCAAATATTTAAAATCAGGATGATAATAGAGGAATATTTAGCATAACAAAAACTTAGCTTTTATCATGCTAAAATTCTCACATACAATGTATGTTTTTTGCTGCTACTCAGATAATATTGTGTGAATATTAGTTTAAAGAAAGTTCATAGGAATTTTTAGAAATATTGTATGTGAAGGACATATACTATATGGAAATAGTTTTTTTTCTCTATTTTGGAAACTTTCTCTGTTTGAAATAAAACAAGTTGAAGGAAAATGGAAATTGGAAAATATACTTGCGTTCTGCTTATTTTCATTTTGATATATACCCATATCTTTAAGCAAAACTGTATTGTTGGTTTTTATGCTTAGTTATAAATTAACTTTATGAGTGTTAGGACATGTCTCATGCTTTTCTGTCTTTCCAGTAGTGTTCCCCAACTGTCACCTTTGGAACAAGCTCAGAAGTCCATTTACATCAGACAAAAGAGTTCACAAAATCCTCACAGTTGCCCAGCAGCATCAGGTGATTCAAACCATAAAATTTGACAGTCAAAACATAGACTGGTTATGGACGATAACTCTGGTTAATAGTACAAATATAAGAATATTTGTTCATGAACTAGAACAAATGTACAACACTATGGCAAGGTGTTTATAATAGGGTGGTCTATGGGAAAACACACCTAATGCAGACTAAGGACTAGAGGAAAAAGTAATATCGTAAAACTCTTTCAACAGCTGTACAAAAGTACCACTCCAATGCTAAGTGCCAATGGGGAGGGTATGTGAAGTATGTGGTTTTACTTTTTCAGTAATGAATGTGTTCTAAAATTGACTGTAGTAAAGATTGCACAAGTCTGTGATTATCCTGATAGCCATTGATTGTACATTTTGAATGGAATGTATGGTGTGTGAATATATCTCAATAAAACTGCTTTTAAAAAACCAAAGAGCTAATGATTAACAGTTATATTGATGAAGTCAAGAAAAAAGAATTTCAAGAAAGAATGAATTAAAATTTTTAGGGAGGTCAAGTAGGATTATGAAAAGAAGGCCATTAGAATGGCATTCGGGTAATCAGTGGTGACCTTTAATAAATAGAAATTAATTTTCTGAAGTTTCTTCTTCCAGTTTGTTAGAGTTAAGTATATGTCTAAGGATGTGGGGAGAATGACTTTCATTTAGCTTTTGTAGCAGGTGAGAAAAATATGAGAAAGAAACTTAGGAGAGGCCACATCAACAACCTAAAATTTATAGGCAACCTTTAAAATATTGGTTGGAATAATTGTGGGCATGATTTTTATTTATCTGTTTTTTTAATTTCATGTCACAAAATTAAAATATATACAGAATCTCATAAACATTTCTAATTGTTTAAATTGACGATTTCACTCAGGATATGAATTAATAAAAAATGACTTCACAAATTGAGATAGGAATTTCAAGCAAGTGTTTTATTTTAAATGTTTTTTTAAGAGAGATTATATTAATTAGAGATTGGTGAAATATTAGCAAATTTGTGTCTTGGATCATAAAATCTAGAATTATTGACTTAAGCAACCCAGGTGTAATTTAAGGGCAAAATACCTTATTGGGTCCCTATCAGTGAAAATGTGGCATATAGATTTAACAAACATAAAGGGGAAATATAGTCATGGATCAGAGTAGACTTATTATTACTTTTGTAATGGAAGAATTTGTAATGTTGACATAAAGATAGAGGGTACCAGAGATTCTGTGGGGGTGGGTAATAAAAGAATAGGTAGAACATAAGGCATTTTTAGGGCATTGAAATTCTTCTGCATGACATTGTGATACTGGATACAGATCATTATAAATATTGTCAAATCCTATGAAACTGTATAGTGAAAAGTGTAAACTAAAATATAAACTATAGACCTTGGTTAGTAGTAATGCTTCAATATTTGTTCTTCAAGGATAACAAATGTACCACAATGATGTATGATGTTTATAATAGGGGAAAATGTGGAAAGGTATGAGGTATTGAGAATCCCTTATACATTTTTATAAATTTTATTGACACATATTAATAAAGCATACATCCATCCAAAGTTTATAATCAATGGTATTAGGTGTATTCACATATTTGTGCATTCATCACTTGAATCATTCTTAAAGCTCTTTCATTATTCCAATAATAAAAATAATAAATGAAAAACAAACAAAACTCATCACTTCTCAATCTATGCTTCTTCTGCTGTACATAGCTGTATTCTTTTTCCTTCTCTCAATATATTTGTATTTATAGTTTGTAAAAACAGTCTTGTATAAATAACATCACTCATATTTGTGTTTTTCATGTGATTTTACTATCTTATACAGTAACATATTCGTTTTTAGCTTTCCATTTGCCAATATACAAGACCTTAGACTTTCCCTTTCAAATACTGTCATACTCATATATAGCTCTGCTAGTTACAAACACCATACTGTGCTATCACCATTTCTATTCATTTCCAAAGATTTATAAACATCCTTTTTACCAGTTCTGTGCAGATTAACCCTCAGCTTTCCATTCTCTTCCCTCCTTCTATTTTCTGGTGACCTATATTCTAACTATTAATTCCATGTGTTTAAACAATATATTTAGTTCATAATAGTTCAATCTTATATTATTTGTCCTTTTTCGTCTGGCTTACTTCACTCAACATAATGTCCTCCAGGTTCATCCATGTTGTCATTTGCTTCACCACTTCATTTCTCCTTCCCACTGCATAATATTCCATCATGTGTATATACCACAACTTGTTTACCACTTCTTCAGTTGATGGACACCTGGGTTGTTTCCAACTTTTGGCAATCGTGAATAACACCACTATAAACATCAGTGTGCATATGTCTGTTTGTGTCTCTCCTCTCTGTTCTTCTGTGTATATACATGGTAATGGTATTGCCAGATCACATGACAAGTATGTATTCAACTTCCTTAGGAACTGCCAAACAGTCATCCAAAGTGAATGTACCATTCTACAATCCCACCAATAGTGAATAAGCATGTCAATCTCTCCACATCTTCTCCCACGTATACAGTTTTTTGACTTTTTAATAGAGGCAGTCTAATAGGTGTGAAATTAGGTCTCATTGCAGTTTTTATTTACATTTACCTAATTGCTAGTGATATTGAACATTTTTTTGTGTGTTTCTTTGCTATATGTATTTCTTCTCGGACAACAGCCTTTTCAACTTTTTGTGCCATTTTTTAATCAGTTTGTCTTTTTATTGCCGAATTCTATTATCTCTTTGAATATCATGGATATTAAACCTTATCAGATATGTGATTGCCAAATATTTTCTCCCATTGATGGAGTCAGCTAATTTTCACCCTTCGGAATAGGCCTTTGAGTTGCAAAGGATTAATTTCATGTTTAATTTTAGGTTGTTGATCCATTTTGAGTTAATTCTTATGTAAGGTGTGAGATAGGCATTCCCTTTCTTTCTTTTGGATATGTACTGAAAAACAATGTTGACAGTGGGCATCCTTTTCTTGTCCTTTTTCTCATCGGGAAATCTTTCAATTTTTCACCATTGAGTGCAATGCTAGCTGTAGCTTTTTCATATGTGAACTTTACCATAGTGAGAAAGTTTCCTTCTATTCTTTTCTGTTGAATTTTTTTCATCAAGAAAGGGTGTGGTATTATGTCAAATGCCTTTTCTGCATCAATCAAAAGGATCGTGTGATTTTTCAATTTATCAATTTATCAATGTGGCTTATTACACTATAAGATTTTCTTTTGTTGAACCACACTTGTGTACCTGGAATAAAACCCAATTGATCATGGTGTATAATTCTTTTATTGTGCTTTTGGATTAAGTTTACAAGTATATTTTTGAGAATTTTTGCATTCGTATTCATTGGAGATATGAGTCTGTAATTTATTTTGTAGAATCTTTTTCTGGTTTTTGGTACTATGGCGATGTTGGTGTCATAGAATAAGCTTGGTAGTGATCTTTCCTGTTCAGTTTTTGGAAGAGCTTGAGCAAGATTGGTATTATATCATATTTGAGTCATTGGTAAAATTCATCTGAAAAATGATCTGGTCACGGACTTTTCATCTTTGGGAGGTTTCCATGACTGGCTCAATTTCTTCACTTTTCAGTTGCTTTGTTGAGATCTTCTATCCCTTTTAGGGTCAGTGTAGATGGTCTGTGTTTCTAGGAATTTGTCCATCTCCTCTAAATTGTCTAGATTTTTTCTCATACAGTTGTTCATAGCATTGTCTTATGATCTCTTATTTTCAGCGGGGTCAGTTGTATTGTCCACTCTTTCATTTCTGATTTCATTTATTTGTGTATTCTCACTTTTTTCCTTTGTTGGTCTAGCTAAGGGTTTGTCAATATTGTTGGTTTTCTCAAAGAACCAGCTTTCGTTTTCTTTTTTATTATTATCTATTTTTAAAGATACATAAATCACACAAAATATTACATTAAAAAATATAAGAGGTTCCCATATACCCCACTCTCTATACCCCCCACTATTCCAACATCAACAGCTCTTTTCATTAGTGTGGTACACTCATTGCATTTGATGAATATATTTTTGAACAGTGCTACATAACATGGATTATAGTTTGCATTGTCGTTTATAC